>NC_133774.1:78748641-78931271 GCF_003597395.2 Chelonoidis abingdonii
GGACCCTCCTTGCTCCCTGTCCCCTGACTGACCTGACCCCCTATCCACCCCTTACCCCCAACAGACCCCGGGACTCCCATGTCCCATGCACCCCCGCTGCTCCCTAACTGCCCCCTCCAGAGACCCCTCCGCCCCTAACCACCCTCCTGGGATCCCACCCCTCCCGTCCAACCCACCCTGCTCCCTGTCTGCCCCCACCCCTTATCCAACCCCCGACCCGGACCCCTTACCATGAGGCTCCCCGCTCATCCGGAGTTTTGTCGCTGCCGTGCGCACGCAACCCCGCCCCTAAGAGCGCTGTGCGCGCCGTGGCGTTGCTCCGGATGAGCAGGGAGCGGTTTTCCCTCCCCACGGAGCTAAACGTTGCCCCGCGGGAGTGTGCAGCCCCGGCCCCCAGAGCGCTGCGTGCATGGCGGCAGGACTCCAGGGGAAGGGGGGGAAAGCGGGGGAGGGGCCAGCGGCTTGCTGCGCTCTGTCCACGTTCCGGCCAGGCAGCGCAGACCCTGCAGCTTGCCGCGTCGGCAGGATTTATAATGGCACACTGAAGTCCCGGCAAACTCCAGCGTGCCATTAAAAATCGACTTGCGTGCCATGGGTTGCCGACCCCTGAGCTACTCCATGAAAACTGCCTAGAAACTTCAGATATGAGGGCAGGGAACAGACTGAGGCTAAGAAGCCAACCCAACCTGATATGAACCCCAGGCAGAAGAGAACACTCTCTGTTCATCAGGGACAAGTGCCCTCATGTTCAGTGCATGGTGATTTAGAATGACTGACTTTGGATGAGTCACAGCAACAGGCTAGTAAGGGCCTGGACAAAACCTAAAGAGCGTGGTTGGCTACCGACACCGCTGCCATGAGGGAATAGTGTGAACTTAGATGCCAAACGACTAATCGACAAGGTTGGTAGCAGGTGAGAGAATGGGCTCAGACCAAAACATGGTGGCCTATTCTCATGTGGGCAGCCAGAACACTCCCAAAGAGAGTACCCCTTTATGGAATGTGAGTATCCCAAAGTTTGGACAGTGGAAAGCTGAGTGTGGAAGACCGGACCTGCCAAAGTAATGGTCACTGTATGGATCAATGGGACAGAAGTGCAAGGTCGGTTGGACTCTGAATGTAGCCAGAAGGGACCCCAGGGGAAACAATCTTCCTACAGTGCATTCACACTCATCTGAAGGCCTATCTCTGCAGATGCCTATGGCTGTCTGTGAGATGACATATGGCCCTACCCTCACTGTTGTCCTATCCTGGGATTAACAGTACCTGTGGGAAATTATCCATGAGCTAAGAAAATTGGATACAGTGGCTGCTGAACCCAGTTCTGGTACCTGGGGAAGATCCTGAAATGATGGATCTAGCTGAGTTAAGAGACTTAGGCAACCCCCTTTAGGGAAATTCAAGATTCACAGGTCATAACATCCAGGTTGTAGACAGGAGTGGTAGCCAGGGGACTGCTCCTGCCAGATTTAGGGACCATTGGCTCATGACACAAATTTTGTCTGGGAGCAAAGAGAAGATCTTGTGCGGAGCAGGGCCTACAACTAAATTGCTGCTGTGAATGACAAGGTGGTAGAACCAACATTTGTGGATGTTACCCCAATGTATACTCTGAGGAGAACAACTGTATCACGTCGAACATGACAAATGCATGGGGGAGGAGGGTTCCTTGATTGTACCACTGGATGCTTCTGCAACTAGTACATGATATCACTTGTACTAGGCAGGAGAAGATTTGCATAGACTTCTGAAAACTTAGTTCAGTCTCAGTTTGATGAACACCCAATGCCATGAGCCATTGGAACATTTAGGATCTGCCACAGGCATATCAGTATTTTAGATCTTATATGTGGATATGCATAGGGAGTGTGCAAGTGTTTAAGATTTTGTCTGTAGTTAAAAATAAAAACTCTGGGTACAATAAAGAGAAATTCCTCTATGGAATTTTTAAGAAGGGTGTGGCAACTTGGCATACAGTACAAATTCTCTGTCCAGGAGTAAATTTTAGGATTTCGCTACAATTTTACCACAAATACAAAAATCAGACACAATTTTTGTTCTGATGTTTTCTTTTTCTCTCCACTTTGTGGATTTTAACACTGTTTTATGATTGATGATGGTAAATCACTCCAAAAAAGAAAGTTTTAGAAAATGTATTGCTAGATAATAGTTTCAAATTTCTGTACAGTATTAATGTACACAAATGGCCAGGTCATTAGTCAGCAATGAGATGCTATTATCATCCTACACCTCAAGTCCTTGTATTTTTATGAAAACACTAACTTTCAATAAGTTTGACCCTGGAGAAATTTCATGGAATTTCATTTGCTGGATTTACCATTTGTTTATCTATGCTACCTTTTTTTAAAAAATGTGTTTTTTGTGGGATTGGCTGGGGGGAAATAAAACCCAAGTAGGATTAAATATATATTGATGTATGTCTGTAAATTTACAATTTGCAAGTATAATTCTGGGGGGTGGAAATGAAAGTAAATTTAATGACAGTCCATATGGGTAGCAATGTGGTTTTATTTGTTTGTCTGTTGTAGAATTTAGAATGGCCTTTGACAGACAGTCTATTATTGAAGAATGAATAAGTGTTCGCTTTAGGGGCTTTTTAAAGAACATTTAAAATATCAGTTAAAGGTAGTTTTGTTCCATATAATGCTTTAACAGACAAGTACAGGTGCATTTTCAATGAGGTGGGTATACAAAATGAATGAGCAAAACATAAATCTAAGCTGTTCAAAATTCTAGGCCAGCGTGGTTCTAAGAATATTATTAAAATATGGCTGGTTAAGAATGCCTGGGCTTTTTCATGTCTTGTTCCTGTTCAGACCTCAGTCACATTTTTAGACTGTTGGTTTGTTTTCCTCCTCTGATTGATGTTTATGGAAGCAGTTTGAGTTTAATGGGAATCTGAATTCATTTGAACTAAGATTTTTGGTAAGCAGAGGAGTGAACTGTGTTCTCAAAATATTTTTCTGTTTATTGAATCAGTTTCAAAAAACAAAGGCATAACAGATATATTGATTAGTTTCTATACACAAGGATAAATAGATTTCTAACATATTGTCCTCCTTTCAAATAGGTTGTGAAGATGAGAAAAGAGGTGAAGAAGGCCAGAGTTCTTACCATTCGCAAACTCACCAGACATATTGCAAAACTTAAATTAAAAAAGTTAGTTTAATATTAATATTCCTTTTTTATAAATATTTTAAAGCTGCATTTTTTTTAAATGACTTAGATAAATATTGGATAAACTATGGGTAAAAATGAGTGTCTACATAATGTTATTTAACACTCCACACATTTGAGGTAGATAGTGGGGCAGTAAATTAATTGGATAGTTAATACTTTTATTAAAACACAATATGTTTTTAGAATGGGATTGGTCTTGAACTGTACTTTTATGAATGTGCATTATTAAGTGTGTAAGATGTAGTAAATCTTATTTATAGATTTGTGTCAATATTTTACTTATCTTAATATACTTTAAGGTAATATGAATCTAAAGACAATTTCCCAAAGCAGACTTGAAGTAAAGTTTTCAGAAGTGCTTAAGTGACTTTGGAGCCCAAGTCCCATTTTCAAAACTGGTTTAAACACTTGACTGAAGTAATTTTGAAAATGAGATTTATACTAAATCACGTAAGCATTTTAGAAAAGTTTAGCCTTTGTTTTAGAACATCACTGTGTTACAGAAAGCTTCAGCTTCTTCCTCAGTGCAAAGTTCAAAGTCTCAGTGCAAGGAGCACTTTTCAATATGCTTTGAACAAATAAGCACTGTTTTTGAAACTTGTTAATAATGTTTTTAATCAGTGTTAGTGTAATTAATCTTTCAGATGGGGCAAAATGATTTGTGACCCCGTTAGTACAGGAGACCAATGAAAGACGACAAATCTACTGTTGTGTTTAAAATGTGAAGAATATAGCTGGGTTTTTTTAGATACTTCATCCACTATAGCAAATTGTGTACGATTTTTGGCAATATCGTGGCCTCCATTACATATTTAAATTTTGTAATTAACATTTAATTTTATTGTAAATTTTACTCAGTAAAGTACCTCTTGCCATCTAAATTTTCAGGATTCTATTTTCAGCAAACTCACTTTTTTTTTTTTTTTTTGGTAGGTGGGTATTCTTTAATCCCTATCTTCTCTTAAGGTTTGATTATTATATCCTATCTAGGGTCATTCAAAACTTAATCATAATGTACTTACACAAACTTTCAGCCTAATAATCATTCTCGGGCTTGATTAATCTCTTATCTAGTTTGAGCAACCTTGACTTACACTGGTGCTAAACAATTTATAGTGTTCTCTAGACACTACATTTAATTCAACAGCTCCTATAGAGAATACAGCAGATTCTTCTGATTTTAAAAAAGTCCTTGCCAAAATGTTGCTATCAGATATATTACTACTTGCCATAATGTTTTTAGAATTGTCATTATATTTCTTCTGCTTGCTAATTTCATCTGTAAAAGCTGGGGGCGCATTGATGTTTCTATGTTTAGTTGGTTGTTCTGAAAACTTATATTTAACATAAAATAGACATGAACAGTAAAATGAAATTGTTTGTTGACTTTTGGGATTTATTTTGCTGCAAATAGTAACTTCCTTGTTGAGAAATGATTGCAAATCAATATGTTACCCAGTTAAACACAGTCTTTATCTACAGGGGTTCGGAAGATGTGGTACTAAAGAACCAAAGGCGAGCAGAGAGATTACTAGAAGAAATTCATGCCATGAAGGTAATATCTTCATATACATGTATTTAATATTTAGTGTCACTTATTTTAGTAACAAAAGCCTGGGCTTGTTTTTGCGGAAGGTGAAATCATGCATAGATCTGTTTTGACTGTAAATGTAACAGAGTGGAACATTAAGAATTTTGTGTATTCCATGTTTGTTGCTATACCTGTCAAGGTGTTAAACTAATTTGACTGAGACTTGCCAGACTAAACTTTCATCTGTTCAGAAATGCTCCATTGCCTGAAGCTTTCACGGTAACAGTTACAAATATAGGAATTTAAATATTTGTACTGTTCAGGGGTGTAGATCTGTTGAAATTGAAGTTTCAGTGGACTGACGAGACATTGAATCAGACATATTTTCCCCTCTTTAGACAGGGTGTTTGTTAGCATAACTTTCAAGTCATAAATTTCTCTAACATTGTGACATGTAATTAAATGTCTGGTTGTCTGTTTTATAACAACTTTAAAACCATATTTGACTAATAATTATCCTAATGACAGGTTGAATTTTCATGAAGGTTTTTTTTAAAATTATGAATATTGTATTTGAGTAAAATTCCAGCATTCAAGTTTGAGCATAAGGATGCATTATGCTCCGAGTGCTATTTTCTCAGTTAGATAATTGCTGAATCCCCATCACTGTACCTGTTGTGTCTTTCCTCCTGATGTCTCTGGAGACTCTAGGTTTGAGTCATGTACAAAGGCATGCAAATTGGAAAGTCTTTATTGACGATGTAATAGTAAGTAAGCTGTTCTTGGGCAGATCTGTAAACTAGTTGGGTAAGTTCTCTTCTCCAGCACATTTCTCTTACAACTGATTCAAAACCAGGCAGTCTCAACAGATAAACAAGAAATAGACAGAAAAGCCTCTCCCATGTGGGTAATGAGAATACATAAAGTACTGCATTTTCACATGGAAAGCAATTAAAGAATGTCAGATAATTGATTCAAAGGCATTCCATGTGTAACCTTTCTGCTAGTAGGGTTGGCAGCAACAAGGGCATTTATATTAGGGGATTCTCTATAGTTTCTGTCTTTCTTTTTGGCTCAAACCCCCGCCAAGTAATCTGGGAACCTATAACCACTCTGGGTGCCTTTGCCAAGCTAATCTGTACCCAGTCACAAGCACAGAGGTTTAAACATGAACTTTATTGGGGGAGAGGGGCGAAAAGGGAAAGAGCAGGTTGAACTGAGATAAGTATTTACAATCTAACACCTTCCACCACCATTTACCTCAGAAGGGTGGAGGGAAAGCTCAGTGGTTTGAGCATTGGCCTGCTAAACCCAAGGTTGTGAGTTCAGTCCTTGAGGGGGCCACTTAGGGATCTAGGGCAAAATCAGTACTTGATCCTGCTAGTTAAGGCAGGGACCTGGGCTCAATGACCATTCGGGGTCCCTTCCAGCTCTATGAGATAGGTATATCTCTATGCGTAAGTCACAGTCCCAAACAATTGGTCTTTCAATGGGCAATACTCTCGCTCTGCTTTTTTCCTGTTGGAAGCTGTAGCCTGTGGATGAATCCAACTGTCGCTTTGCTCTGCCTGCTGGGTGCTGTGGCTGGGCCCAGTTGCTGCTACTCAGTCCGGAACTGTTGCTGGGCTCTGACTTCTGCTTGCCACTGGCTAGATAATGAGCCTCCGGTGAGCTCTCCCCACATAAGGCAAGTACAGCTTTTAGCTCGACTCTTTCAAATACACAGGAATCAGTGGCCTCAAGAACCCATCAGAGTCCTTGTCACCCGAAGAGGTATTCCCAGCCGCAGTTAGGAATGTGCAGTCTCTATCCCCCTTGCTCTTTAGCTCTGTCCAGGGCCTCTTACTCCACCTCAGCAAACATCAGTTTTCATCAGGATGACGCCAAACACAGTCATTGTTCAGACTTTGCCCAGGTGGGTTTCCAACAGGGCAGTCTCAAAAATATGGGCCCCAAGTCAGAACTTAGTCAAATTATATCCCAGTGTCCCCAAACTACCTGCAGTTGGTAAGCCTCTCTGTCAACTCCCCTTGTTCTTCAACAGATGTCTGAAGAAGAGGTTACTGTAAGCTCAAAATCTCGTCTCTCTCACCAACAGAAGTTGGCCCAATAAAAGATATTATTTCACCCACCTTGTGTCTCTAATACTTGGACCTGACATGGCTACAACCACACTGCATCAGAAAGCTCACTCAGTTACCTCCCCTCCTTCATAGGCATCAAGCCACACAGCTTGCACATGCTTGTGACTTCTCCTTACCTCACATTCTTTACCTGTTGGCTTATTCATTGATTTTTTTTTCTTACTTGTCCAACAACTGTAGCATGAGACTTAAATACATTTGAGCATTATTGGTAATCTTATTGTAGGCACTTTGTATCCTAATTATAGGAGCCTATAAAAGATTTGAGCTATGGCAATTTAATATAAGAACAAGCAACATTTGTGAAAACTTTAGGTTTAGGACCTGGTTTGATCAACTGTTTAATAATAGCTGATGCTTTTTAGATCAGCACAAATACCAAGGCATAGACTATGCAGTTTCATATTTGTACGACATATCATTTTAAAAGATTGTATTATTTTTTTTTTTTTTTTAAAAAAGGTGTAAAGCAACTGCATGTAACTCAGCTTGGAAGGATTAGATTTTTATAAGTAAATGTCAGTTAAGTCAATTTCGCTTGCGCACACCCAAACTAACTAAAAAAATATTTCCATCGATAAAAGAAATTTACAGATAGGCAGCATAAGAAAAATACTGCTTCAGAACTTAATGGTTTGCTTTGAGAATATTTATTATATATATTTTGACATGATGTTGACAATTTGTTTTAATGGTTATGAAGCTTTAGCTTTTTGACTCAGTGTCCACTGTCATTAAGTAATTGTCTCTGCTTCCCCCTCCCCCACAATTATGAAGATTTAAGTGGATAACAATAGAAAAAATACTTAAGAATAAACATTGATAAGAATTCTGCCAAGCCTACATGTAATGCCTAGATATATCATTTGCCACTAAACACCCTAGATAGTAGTATAGATGTATGTGTTAGTAAAGATTGCAATTTTACCATATTGAACCACTTGTAAAGAATTTTAGACTCAACTGAACTTATGTACCATAACAAATATGGTACTTTTTAAAAAATATTCCCATCATACATATAATGCCTGTATGGCAAAATAAGCAACTTATTGTCAAATTCTACTCGCCATTGATGTTAAAATATAGTATGTATGAAAAGTACTTTTCTCAAATGAGATGGGGAAACTTGCCCATCCTCACTCTCTGCACATCTGTTTCTCAGATGCTCTTTCACTCTGTCCAGTATTCCATGTTTTGGCAGATGTTACAAGAATCTCAGTTTGCTGGTGCATTCCTTTTCATAGTAAAAATCTTTCTCGGTAGCATCAGTTCCCTGAGAGTAATTTCGAAGTTGGGTTTTCCTTCAGTCCTAAGACCAAGCAACTTTGACAAGACCAGCCTAAGACAAGCCTCTTCAGCTGTATGTGTTCCTCTTCTACAACTGGGAATCTTATTTGACTTTTGGATTTGGAAGCTTGGTAGAATATGTCAGAGTTGAAATGGAGAAGTATGGCAGTCGCAGTGGAAGTGCTTCATTATTGACTATATAAAGTTTGTGTCCTGCTTCCAAATCCAAAAATGATGTAGGTGACTTTGTTTTGGTTTTATTTGTTTTGAGGGGTTTTTTTGTTTGGTTGGGTATTTTGTGTGTGTTTTGGTTTTGGTTTTTTTAAGGTTCTGTAAAAGATTGGAATTTTTCGAACCAATTCTAGCTGTCTGTACTTGGGGAAAAGTCTCAAACCTCAACTTTACTCTTAGGCTCTTTTTGAATTATTGATGCTAAGAGTTCAATGGGGAAATGTGTGATTCAGAACTTGTAGAAAGGAGCTGACGTATCAACTTTCTGTCCCAAGAGAGGCACTCTGCTGTGTGGTTTCAGCTGTAACTCTTAATTAGTGCTTTCTTAGGTCTGCCATTTTGGGCTAATGTTTCCTACCTATATGTTGTCTGTTAGCAGGATGTAGCCCTTTTTGCTGTCCCTGAATCTTGCAGTTGTTCAACATTAATTTCTAAAAATTATATAATACTTCAGAAGTATAAACAATCAGACAAGACAAATATCCACAAGATAAGATACAAGACATTAGTTCAGGAAAGTGAGTGTGACAATTACTGAATTATTAACTGTATTTTATTTCTGCTCTACCTTCTGATCATCTTAGTAAGAGATCCCATGCCTACATGCTATACAGCCCAAGTATGTTTTCTATTGTTGGCCTGAAATATGTGACCTGCAGCACACTATGTTGCCTTTTGTTCTCTGAGTAGGATTGGAGCTTGTATTTTTTTCTTCACGCCCAAAAGCAGGGGTCGGCAACCTTTCAGAAGTGGTGTGCCGAGTCCTAGTTATGTAAATACTGTAAAATCATATATTGAAAAATTCATATTTTGTTAACTTTCAAGCCAAAAAGAACCCCAGTTTGGAAGCCTGATTTGACTTTTCACTGAAATCATATCTTTAATGTGGGCATTCTGAATGAACAAGTAGTACATAAACTTTTCCAGATTACTGGGGGCTTAAGGTATGGCCATATATCATTCTCAAGAAAACTACCCAGATTTTTAATAAAATCTTCCTAAGCTGTGACCTCTGATGTTGATAGAGCACTTTTAATATTAAATGCAAAACTATGCTTTGATATAATATGAATATTGGTCACTAAAGATAAGTCTAGAAATATAATGTTCTACAACCAAGTTAACTCAGTCATTTTTCACTTATTTTCTATGATCTCTATAATAAGTTGAGACAGAGAGCATCCACCAATTCAGAGACCAGACCTCTGGATTAGTTTGCCCACAATCAGCAACAGACAGAGCACAGATGAATGCTTCAGGTAGATGTTCTGAGGGTCTCCGAGAAATGGGTCCTTTGCATGCTTCAGTTCACCACCTCCATCTAGAGCTATATGTGGCTGTCCTCTGAGCTCTGTTTTTTCTCTGCATTTTTGTTTTACTTCAGTTTTTTTCACACTTTTTTTGTTTCTCTCTCATTTGCTTTGCCTTTGCCTTCAAAAACCATCTTCAGAGTCTTCTTCACTTGACCTGTTCAGACATACAGCTGCAGGACCCAAGCTGTCAGTCCCTGATGCCCTGATGAGAAACTTAAAGAAGATAAAGACAAGGAAGGCAAATTTAGAGAGGAAAAACACAATAGCGGGCAGATAAATTAGCTGGGTTAGAGGCTACAAAATAAAATGTTATCTCTAGAACCTATTTAATCCATACAGTTTTTCTTCTGCACTTTTTTCAGTAGATGGCTACTATAACAATATTTAGCATGTACCATATAGATGTGGCTACGCAAAGTTATTAAGGTTGCTACAGATTTAAAGGAAATGCAGCTTTCTCAGGAATCTCAAGAAAGGAAACGTCAGTACAAGTTAAAGTCCTTTTAGTTTTCTGTGTAAAATCAGCAGAGGCAGCCTTTTTGTTCTTTCAGAACTAATCGTTGATTTTTTTTTTCTGTTTCAACACGCAGAGGGCCAGAGCTAGACCACCCTTCTCCATCAACAAGGCTAACATTTAAATAAATAAATAAATAAATCAATCAAACCTGGGAAAACTTGCACTGGCTTCAGAAGTGATCAGAAAGTGGTAGTCTGACCCCCCTTAATCAGTTTCATAAAGTTCTCATTTCAGGTACACTATATGAAGAAAATGTCTGTCTTAAGCTTGATTTAGGATTTTGTTATCTTGGAGCAATTGCATTCTTGTTGCTCCTGTTCATCATTTCCAGAGCAACACTAAAGCATCATCTTTGCACAGAAAAGTCTAGGGAATTTGAGCCCTAGTCTGAGGGACTTCTCTCCTCAGCCAGTGTAATGAGCTTTGAATTTCTGCTTGGAGACCCTCTACCTGTTCATCTTTCTGGAAATTATCAACATTCAATTGAATTAAAAAATAGCAGGCCTTTTTGTACTGATTCTTTCTCCTTTTCTGGGATCTGAATCTCATTATTGACCAACATTTAAATAATTTCAGTCTAGCCATGATTATCCTGAATTCTTTTTTTTCTTCCCTTTCTACTGGTGACATATGTATCTGAAAGACATCTTAGTGCTTAATTACCGGGAGATCTGCTGATCAGCACTGTCTCCATGCAACACAATAAGAGTTGTAAATGCTCTGCCCTTTTCAGGATCAGACCTTTAACTATAAGGAAAGCTTAAGTAACTAGGCCTGGAAAGTGAATTTTCCCAAATGTATTTTCATGGTTTGTGTATGCGTGTTATAATGTGTATAGTGTGTTAAAAATTTCGCTCAAATGTACATTTTGTGTGCCCCATTTCTCTGCTTTGCATAACCAAACTAGTTTGGAGGAGGTATTTTTGTTTTTCATTTAATTTTAAGAGCAAATTAAGGTTGCATGCCAGCATGCAAAGGTCCTAATATGGCCATATTAGGCCTGAACTTTGTCCCTGTATGTGTTAGGTTCAAGAAGAACTGCTGTCTTTTCTGTACCCAGACCTCATCCCCTTCCCCTGCATCCACTCTTCTATCTAGCCAGGACCACCCAACCCCTCTCCTCTCCAGTTTAACAACATGGGAAGGGTAGAGTAGTTGCCACAGCTTGACACCAGATTTAGCGCTAATTTTATTTCTTAGATAATACAATAGCAGATAACTAATTTTATAGCCAGTATACCATGTTGGAGGATAATGTTATACCATACCTGAAGAACAACAAATATTGTGCCATGTTACAGAGAATTAACTTTTTAAAAAATCATATATAAATAGTCATAGAGGCAAATAATGGTGAATGTGTTGAAACCGAAGGATATTTTGCCACTTGTAGATAGGAAGAGCTTTTTTTATTTACAGCAAATTTGTTCATAGGGTAAGTTATATGACTGTGGTTTGGAACAGAATTTATTATTGATGCTTATGTATCTTGGGGTTTTTTGGTAATGCAGGGAAATTAAAGGAAAAGTAATCGCTTTAAATAACAGTAAAACGTGTTTAGAGTCATTGCATTTCTCAAGCACAAGAATTAGGAATGTGTTTTATGTGGGAGATGGCAGTGGTTAAAAATTCCAGCTACGTGGATGCAAGAACTGGGTTAATTGTTTGCAGGAGTTTTTAGAGCTATTGGAATAGAACAGTGTTTTTGGACTCTTCTGATTTCATTTTGCCAGAATTGAATAAAACATTTATTTTAATGTTTCTCAAAAGAAGAAGAAAAAGAAAAGAACAGTATGATCCTTGGTAGCCTTTTCTATAAGCGATTTACTTTATAGAAATTTAAAAAATGACAAACTGGAAAGATAGGAATATTTTTAAAATAGTCTTTGCCTTGTTTGAAGGGATTTTCCAAATGGATTATGGTTTAACTTTGCAGAGTTTTTTATCCTATTTTTTTTAAAAAGTGTAATATTTAATAATCTAGCTTTCTTTACACTCTGTACTGTCCAAATGTTGAACTACTCAGAAAATAGCCTCTCAATTTTTAAAACTTTTAACAGAAATAGTACTTAGTGTCCAAGATTTAACATACCTGCTCAAAAAATAAGTCACATTCGCACATTGTGTGATTTGCATTATTAGATATTTACTACCATTAATTGACTGTGCCCCTTTAAAAAAAAAAAAAAAGGCACTCTTTTTTTAAGACTGATTTTGTTTTCTTATCCCAAACTTATCTGGAGAATCTCTGTAGTGGAATTATAGAGGAAAGGTAAAGCCCTCCCCTTGATCAATAAAGGGAAATGTGTGGATTCCACTTGCTGGTAGTGAGCAGCGATTAACTGGTCAGTTCTACTAACAGAGCAAGAAGTTGTTGTTTGAGGGGATAACGTGAGGCTCCAGGATGATTTTAAAAGCATGAGCCTTGAGAAGAAAATTAAGATCTAAATTCATGAAAGCCATAGTGCAGTCAATGACATGAGGAAGGAAAGGCCTGGTGGAAAGCTGCAGTCTTTGGAAATGTTTCATTACAGGAAGATACTATTTATGCAGAGGGTTATTCAAGGCAGGTTGGCAGAGAGAAGATGATGGGAAATAAAGATGGAGTTAGTGGGTTTCCACATAGAAGTGATGTCTAAAGCTGATGCTAACTATGAGCTAGAGGTTCCAAGGGAAAGGGGGACAAAAATAAATAATAGGAGGGAAAATGGGAGATTTGTAGACTTTAAACCAAAAGAGTGCTAAGCACATTCTCTTCTTGCAATGGAAAGAATGATCAATACCAAAAATCTCACTTGGATTCAGTGAAGTAAGAAGTGATCCGAAGCAAAGTTTAGGTCATTAACTCATCTAATACAGGGAAATCTCAGAAGCATTACAAGTCTCTTTCGTTCCATTGTTTTCTTGGGTTTGTTTGTTTTTTGTTTTTCTTTATTGATTTTTTAAAAAAAAAATAGATTTCTTTTCTAAAAGACTTATAATGTGAATTCTTGTAAAGTAGCTACTTTTTTGTTTGATCCTTTCAGCTTCTGTAGCCTAGGTTTCAGTCAACATCCCACTGTAAATAATTGTATTAGGCAAGAGCAGTGACTAATATTCCTTGTTGCTGTTTTGCTATATTTTTCTTTTGTCTCACAGCATATGTTTCCAACAAAAATGTGCTATATGTTTTGCTTCATATTAGGCATGGCAACATTCATAAAGTTAGTATGAAAGAATATTTTTAAGGCTTTTGAAAGAATGGTGTGAAGATTTAGAGCCAGGATGCTTTCAAAAGTTTTTCTATGTCTGAAGGTATAGAACATTAAAAGTGTATTAAGAACTCCTAATATGACTCAGTGTATATAAGTTAAAGTGCTTTGAACACCTGTATGGATACAGGCCTTAGGAGAACTAAAAGTTACAGCGGAGTAAGGCCATTTTACTCCTGAAAGAGAGCATTCATAATGGGATTTAACACACTTTAAGTTAATGTACATTGACTTCGCCTTTTTAGGTGATTTACCTTAACTTTCCTCAGTATCCCTAGTCAGTGTTTCTCAAATGTGGCCACCAGTGGCTTTTTGTGCGGCCACAGCCTCCTGGGCCTTGCGGGGGGTGGGGAGGGGCAAAGCAGCAGCCTCTCCGTGGGGTTGTCAGCAGGGTTGGGCCTTGCCTCCCTCTGGAACTGCAATCACCGGAGAAGCAGGAAGCCAGTGTAAGTTCCTTACTTTCCTGGGGGCAGAGAGGATTGGACTTCTGGCTTCAGCCCTGGAGTGAGGGGTGTTGGGCTCTGTCCCCCGGCCGCAGGGTTTCAGGCTCCAGTTGCAGGGCCATGGGCTCCAGCCTCAGTTCCCAGCCATGCAGCACTGGGTGCCAGCCCCGCACTCACCCACACACTTCCCCCTCCCAACTCCCCCCATCGCTCTTGATCCCCACTGTGTTGTCTGGCCCCAGGCTTCAGTCATGCAGGTGCTCCGGTTCCCAGGCTCTGGCTTCAGGTCACCACCACCCCATTTCCCCGGCCCCCGCTGCTTTGCTCAGCACCCCCTACATCCTGCCATCATCCCTGATCCCTGCGGTCTCCCTACCCACCTCCCCATGCAGGTCTTAATTTGTGTCCTAGCTTACCAGGGCTGAGTAAGTCTGTTGTGAAAAGTGATTTGTTAATGTCACTTTTTGCTGCCTCCCAGCTAGCTAGCAAGTCTGCTGCTATGAAAACTGATATTTACAAACATACAAATATCACTTTTCACAGAAGCAGATTTACTGACTAACTAGTCTTAAAAGCAACCAAAAAAAAGCAAAAAAGACAAGAACATGCAAAGCACATTTTGTTTCTGTTCTGTTTAGGTCCAGTAAAGAATAGAGACAATTGTATGTTGCTTTTATTTTTGAGTCTGAAAAAAACCCTACACGAATAAATTACTATGATTTGGACATGTATAGGAAAAATACTTAAATATGGACATAAAGTTAATTAAGTATTTTAGGAAAAAATGTCAGTGGCCACCAGCAAGAGTTGGTGGCCACACTTTGAGGCCACCAAAAATTTGTTATGAGAACCCTGCACGTAGACAAGCCCTTAGACATTCAAGGGCTTATACGTATGAGTATGTGTACACAGTTGTAGGTTTATCTCCCAAACAGCTGGTGGAAGAGCCCCCATCATCAGTTTCCTGTAAAATAGGCTGAATGAAGCAATTGAGATTATATTGAAGGAACAATCCTATATTTCCAGTTTTACAGACAAGATAGCTTAGTACATCATTTCACTATCAAATTTCTAGGATTCTTTTTCTCCTCCCGCCTCCTTCAGTTTAACCCATCTTCCCCCAAAACCATTCCTTTTTTCCCTCTCAATAGAGTTCTCCATTTATACAGTTGCTTAAAGTACCCATAGACCCTCAGTTATGCAGTAACACATCCATCAAATGTTTAGGCAGTATAAGAAGAAAAGCTCAGTGTAAGGTCTGGTCTACAATGGGGGGATATGGGAATTGATCTAAGATACGCAACTTCAGCTATGCCGTTCACATAGCTGAAGTCAAAGTATCCTAGTTCAACTTACTTGGCTGTCCTTGCGGCGGCAAGTCGACTGCCGCGGCTCCCCCATCGACTCCGCTTACTCCTCCTGCTGAGGTGGAGTACAGGCGTCAATTCGGGGATCAATTTATCGCCTCTAGACGAGACGCGATAAATCGATCCCTGATAGATGGATAACTACCTGCTGATCCGGCAGGTAGTGTAGACGTGGCCTAAGTGTGAAAGCTCATCTCTCTCAACAGAAGTTGGTCCAATAAAAGATATTATCTCACCCGCCTTACCTCCCTAATATCCTGGGACCAGTGTGGCTACAACAACACTGCATACACATTTCATGAGGTCCAATAACCTTTTGTTAACTTCCTAAAGTAATAGAGCAGGCTGGACAGCCTCATTAAAAAGGTCAAAAGTTGGTTGCTGTAATCTTACACATTAGTCACTGTCTATTAATTTCCATTGCTCTACTCTTCTCCAGTCCATCTGTCTCCTATTTTGTTGCATGCTGCTAAAGAGAGAGCAGGTGTCCCTGTTCTCCTATCAAATCCATTTGTCTTCCCTTTCCAGGAAGTTACTGTTGTAAAAAATGAAGCTCTGATCTTTGTTCCGCTCCTCTCCCAACCCCACAATTTGTGTTCCAAAGACATTATTTCTACAGTCCACACGTGACTGGGCCTGTCCAGGGATGTCAGTTTATTCTCTTTTTCCCCCATCGGGGTCTTTCTGAACAGAAAAATCTGCAGCCTTTTGTTAAAGTGGTACAGTAAGATGTGGCAAGAGCCACACGCCTAGTCATGATTTTTTCAAGGTCCGATCAATATCAGTAGCTTTAATTACTTACCCTCCAATATAGATATTGTTCTGACATATGAGTGTTTTCCATAGAATTCACCAGTTGCTGAAAATTCAGTTTCATATTTTCTTTTAATTTTGTGATTGTATAGCTGAGTCTAGATAATGGTCTTTCACGTGGAGTTGTTCAACTCTACTCCAGGATACAAGGAGCTGCACTGGCAGATGTATTATTTTGTTGCTTTGGGAAATGAGTTATTCGTATCACCTGCATTTTTTTCTCATTTTTTACAGATGGTTTATTTTTGTTTTATTGGTTAATTTCAGTTTTAGTTCTTTCCTCTTTTGTTTTGTTATATTGAAAACCAGAACATAATAGTGAACGTTGTCTTTAAACATAACAAAAGCAAGAAAGAAAACTGAACCTTACCAATAAAAATAGTAACTTACTAATTTTTTTTAGCTTCCAGGCTTGACTTTACTACTGATCTCTGTAACTAGATAATTGGTGTATTAATATACCTGTTGTCACACAAATGCTAGGCTATGCCTACCCACTCCAGTGTTCATGCTTCGGTGTCAGTTTTCTGCATATCTGAAACTGCTACTCTGTGATCCCAACTGTATTACATTAGTACGTAAGAATTTCTGAGCTATTGGGCACATGGGCCAAAATTAACATTGCCATCATTGTAGAACTTGTTGTTTAAGAACTCTATTTTCATATACCTCAGTATGTGCCCCCATTAAGAAGTCCTTCAGATTTCTTGGCTGATCAATGTGTGTGTAGTTTTTCCTTTAAGGCTAAAATATGTCATATTTGAAAAAACATGGGTATGGTTTACCAAAGGTGGGAATGCTAAAACATGAAGCTTAGTAGGAGGAGGAAAAATACCCAATGTCTGCACCGATTTCCGTTTAATAAAATATTCTTGGAACCAGTTATTCAATTTACTCAATATTTGGTTAAAGTTTTGTTTTGGAATGGAATCTGCATACCCTCTGGGTTGTCTAATTTTACTGCACCTAGTAAAAGTACCTCCTTGAACTTCCTGATTCTAATGTGCTAACCTAAAACAGGTTCCCCTCAGCTCCAGTATCCAGAAACGGCCAAAGAAATATTTAACTTCAGCATTTTTTCTTTTTATAAACATTGATGTCAGGGAGCCTTGATTACCACTTTGCCTGTGTAGTGTAATGGGTTGCATTACAGCTGCTCCTCCCTCTTCCCTCACTCCCCCCAAGAGCTCAAAAATGAGCTACTGTGCAATACGTGGGCAAACTTAACAGCATAAATCTTTCGGTTTATTTTGCACCAGCTCTCTTTATTCAAACAACATCTTAGAAACGTATGACTTATTTTGTTTGTTGTTCAGTAATTGCGCTGGCTGTCATATTTTTACTGACTTTTTTTTAAGGATTCTCCCTGCCTTTCTCTTTCTGGAGTTATTCAGTTATATCAGTTTATATCAGCTGCGCAAACAAAAAGTGCAGAGAATGTTAAATTTACACACACACACACACTGGCACTTACATAAATATGAACTGCCAGGGGAGTAGTTCATGGCCTGGAGTGAACAATAGTTCATTTTCATCGTTATTTTTCAGTTGTGAAGATGGGGATAGGATTTTGACAACCACCTACTTCACAATTCTATTCACTTTAGAGGCACTTGTTGTCATCTTACTCTCACAGCTCTGTGGTGGCAAGTGCATATTTTGTTCCTTCACTCCTCCGCTGGGAAACAACACCAGTGTTTATGTGAATGGCAATAAAGGTATCAAGAGTCTGATTCTGCATACCAGAAGTGTGCAGTAAAAGGAGATGAGTAAATTGAAAGAGAGCTGGGGTGTCTCATTCTATACAATGAACATGATTGCACAGCTGCATAACTACTGCTAGTTGGAGTCAGGAATATGGCCAAGAAAGGAGCATGCAGCAGGCTGAGGACAGCACTTAAACCTATCTCCTCTGCAAAACTCATTTTCCAACACCTGCCTCTTTGCACTTGTGAGATTCAAGGAGCTGGCACACAAAGGTCTGGAGATTTACCTCCACTTTGAATAACTGTGCCTAGTGTTGAACATGATTTTCACCCATGTACAGTTTCCCTTCATATTTGTGTTTCCTGCAGGACATCTGCTTCCCTGGAGGTACAGATTTCATTCGTCCTTTTTTCCCTCTTTCATGGAATCATTTGAATGTCTGATTTGCTCAAGCTTAGGCCTGGTCTACACTACGCATTTAAACTGATTTTAGCAGCGTTAAACCGATTTAACGCTGTACCCGTCCACACTGCGAGGCCCTTTATATCGATATAAAGGGCTCTTTAAATTGGTTTCTGTACTCCTCCCCAACGAGAGAGGTACTAAGCTCGCAAGGAGGCACGGAGCGCAGCACCTCCCCGGCCTCCACTGGGGACTGTTTCTTTGACTTTTTTCAGCTGTCACCCTAATGTTTACACAGAGAATGCTCGGTGGAGGATGTGATAACTGCAGCGTGAAAAGAGCAGTATCTGCTCCTCATCACCCTTCCCGTTGCAGATTGGTAAACAGTTTGACTGCTATCCCGTCGTTCACCTCAGCCCCGTGAGTGCTCTTTGCTGGCCTCAAGGTGAGGTTGGCCGGAGGCCGGCCTGGGTAGAAATAGGAATGATTCCTGGTCCATTCCAGTAGATTGGTGCAGAATGGCTGGGCACCGTCCTCAATCACATAGCAACTGGGGGGGCTGAAGCTTCCAAATCAGCCCCTCCCCTTTTCCTAGTGTAAAAGAAAAATTCTGTACTGAGCCATGGCTCCAGCAGCGGGATGCTGGCTCCTCTCCCCCGCTAATGTTCTGGCTTTGAAAGACTGTCGTAAGCACCAAGGGGCTTGCCTCCCCCTCATTATCTCACTAACAAGCTCTCCTGTTCTTAATACCTGCATTCCTTTATAAAATTCATGACACAAATGGGTTGGGACACTGCCACCGCTAAAGCGCCAGGAAGGTTTTGGGAAGGAGGAAGGGAAGCAACGGCTGGGTTGTTATCAGGGTACCCCCCAAGTCGAATGGCCATGCAAGCTCATCATTTTGCTTTTGCGATCTGACACGGAGCAGCTGTAACTCTGTGGATACAACTGGTTCTCAGTCACACCTTCCCCCCATCATTCTAGCAGGACTGACTCTATTTTAGAAATCATAAAGGAGGGATTTGACTCGGGAGTCATTCCCATTTTTGCCTTTGCACACTCAGCCCGACCCTCAGCCAGGGGCACCATTGAAATTGCAGCCACGACGGTACAAGAAACGACAGAATATACCATCCTTTTAAACACTGCCAATTTCTTTATTACCATGCATGCCTGGAATGAGAACAGAATGAGGTGATTAACTGGTCTCTGCATATCATGAGCAAGCAAACGAATGCTGCTTAGGTGTAGCGTGCAAGTACAGCCTCTGTTGAGCCCGGATCACAGGTACACATAACGGTGACACGTAAAAAAAACAAAAAAAGAAAACCTGAAACTGGCTCCATGGTGCATGGGGTGCCGTGCTACTGGCGTCGAAAATGATTGTCTGCTGTGTTTTCCTGGAGAAGGAATGAAAGTGACCAACACTATAGGCCAGACCCACCCGTGACCAATGTTTTGCCGCCAGATCGCTGATCGCCCAGAATTCAAGGGGCGGAGGGGGGCTGGCGAGCTGCGGGAACTATGGGATAGCTACAGAATAGCTACCCACAGTGCAACGCTCTGGAAATCGACGCTAGCCTCGGACCATGGATGCACACCGCCGAATTAATGTGCTTAGTGTGGCCGCGTGCACTCGACTTTATACAATCTGTTTTACAAAACCAGTGTATGTAAAATCAGAATAATCCCGTAGTGTAGATGTACCCTTAGTAGGGAAGGTGCCTATGAGGAATGACACACACACACACTCTCTCTCTCTCTCTCTCTCTTTGTCTGCAGTGTCCAAGTTGCAGATACTGTACCAGTGATAAAATGCTTAAAATAAAAACAAAGCCTTATTGCAGAGTAGCTTAATTATTTTTTGTTAAGGTCCAAATTTCTTGAGCAAGGTATAGTCAATGTCCACCAAGCTCCTCTCCCCCAACCCTCTGATTGCTCCTCTCCCCGCACTCTCCTGCCAGTTCCCCTTTCGCCCTGCCGAGAGAGTACGGTGACTTTATTTCCCTAAACTGAAAATGGGATGCATGGGTCTGGCCTGAGTCTCTTGGTGTTGTCGTTCATCCCTACCCCCAATTCAACCAAATGACAGAGATAGGGCAGAGGGGGAGAGAAGTGCGTATGGGCTGGGATCTGGGCAACAAAACAGGGTGTGAATGTGAGTAATTTTGAGCTTAGAGCCAGGAGGTAAAGCTGTTGGACTATGATCCAGCTAGTAGTGCGATCCTGTTCTGGGAGCTGGGATAGCAGAGGGGCATGAAGGCATGCTCTGGGTAGCAGGAGAGACCAAGGAGACTCCAGGTAGCAGCTCTGGGGACATCAGGCTGGATGTGACAGAAGTGGGTGACTGGAGGTGGACTGGGGAGGGAAAGCTGGAGAGGACTCCGGGGACTGTCCCAAAGGACAGAGGATGAGTGGGATGTGAGACCAGGGTGCAGGCTTCTGGGACAGCTTGGGGGTAGGGGGCACAAGGCCAGGTGTGTGTGGCGGGGGGAAGGTGTGTTTTGGGGACAGCTCATGGGCGATGGGTACGAGGCCAGGGTTTGGGGGGCACTCTGGGGACTGCCTGTGGGTGATGGGCACAAGGCCAGGATTTGGGGGGTGCTCTGGGGACTGCTCTGGGGTGGGGGGCACGAGGCTGAGGTGGGAGCACTCCAGGGACTGCTCAGAATGTGAGCACTGCTCTACATGGCTCCAGCCTGAGCTCAGCTTAGCTTCAGCCCATGCACAGAAGCAACACATACAGCTGTGGGTAGTGTATGTGTGGGGGAGTGCAAATAAAGGTTCTGGGGGGTCATGTGCCCCCCAATTCCTCATCACGCCTAGAAGTGAGGAGGCAGTACTCTCCCTGGTAGCGGCATTCTCCATGTGTCTGTGCAGCGCAGGAAGGGAGGAAGCAGCAGGGCGGCTAGCTGAGCTGCTCTTCCCCGCTACCCACCACCACATGGGGCTGCTTTGCCTTCCATGCGGCAGGAGTCCCCTACATTGCCTCTCACCAGCAGGTAGTCTGAAAAGCAGGGAGCAGTGCTGCGTCTTCAGCAGCAGAGAAGGTGAAGCAGCCCAATGGGGGAAGGGAGGAAAGTGCTCAACCAGCTACCCTGGTCCCATTCCACACTGCACGGACACGTGGAGAGTGCGGCTGCTGGGGAGGGGGTGCTGCCTCCTCACTTCTGGGCATACCCTCCTGAGACATCTGGAGGAATGGACGGGGGGAGCACATGACCCGTCTGTCCTGCCCACATGTCACCTCTGCCTCTGTGATCCACTGGGCTGGTGGTCCAGATTCAGATTGCAGTGTGCCTATTGACTACCCCTGCCTTATTGTTAGACAAACGTAAAGGGGGTGGGGGGCTAGATTTTGGATGAAAAACCTTTCTTTAATATACTAAGTTGGGGAGGGGGCAAAATAGCTTTTGGTGTCTATCATTTTCATGGAGAACATCAGTCATGATTTTGCACCAAAATATGTTGAATGTTTAATAATATACACACAATGTTGCTTTAGATTGCATCAAAGCCTGTGGCCCATATTTCTTAAATGTGATCGTTAATACCACCACTTTGATCTTGTAGCCTTCCCTGTTGACAAGAGAGTTGAATAGAAAAAAAATTCTTATCTCTTTTCCTTATGCCTACTAGACTGTTAAGATGATAAAGTGAAACAAATCACAGAGGCAGCTTTTTGTTGAATTTATGGCACTGTCAGAAAAGTAGGCTAAATAACAGAGACTGTTGACAATCTTCATTTTAAAAAAAATTTTGCAGGTAAAATTACTGCTTCCGGAGTCTTGTGTAAGTATTTTTGTTACTATTCTGTTTTTCATAGGGATGTAAAAGAGATGGTTTTCACTTTTTTTAAAAATAGTGCTTACAGATGAAACTCTAATTCCCTTCTGAGTCTTGCTCCTGGTTTCATAGGGATGCAGTCTTTCTGGTAGTACAAAAAAATTGATATCCATCTTCTGCCTTATTTAGTCTAAAATTGGGTAAGATCAGTTAACAAAACACAAGACTTTTTAATGTCTTGGCACAGTGACCTGGCATAGACTTCTTTTGTGTGTTCTTTTTCCTCAAAATTAACATTTAATCTGTATATTTTCTACGTTCTGGTTTGTTTCCTCATTGACATCTATTATTTATTTTTATTACCATTGGAATTTAGTAATGGTCTGAGAATATCACACTTACTCAGGCCTTTGAAAAGATCTGTGTATCTCATTCAGAGCTTCTCTGAAAATATGACGTACCAAGTAATACATAACAGTAAACTGACTAAGCCATTCAGGGTTACCGAAGGTGCCAAAAAAGGGTGTCTTTGCAGTGTTGGTGTAGCTGTGTTGGTCCCAGGATACGAGAGACATGGTGGATGAGGTAGTATTTCTTTTATTGGGCCAACTTCCATTGATGAAAAAGCCAGGCTTTTGAGCTCCACAGAGCCCTTCTTTAAGCCAGACCTGAAGAAGAGCTCTGTGGAACTCAAAAGCTTGTGTGATCCACCAACAGAAGTTGGTCCAATTTAAAAAAAAAAAAACCTCACTCACCTTGTGTCTCAAGGATGTCTTATGTCACCCATGATCTTTTTACTGGTAGTGAATTGGGTGATGAAAGAGACCAAAGAACAACCAAGAGATATACAAAGGGCTTTTACGCAGAAGTTGGAGGATCTTGAGTTTGCAGGTAACATCAACTTGCTATCCCATTCCCGTGGAGAGGTGCAACCCGAAACAAATAATCTCCACATCTGTGCACAATTAGTAGGGCTGAAAATCAACATATAGAAAATGAAAAACATGAGAATCAAAACAACAAAAACCACTTTTTGGACTGACATAAAAGCGGTTCAATATTTCACATATGTTGGCAGCATTGTAAGTACAACAGGTGGAACAAGTGAAGTCAGTTAAAGCCAGAATGCTAAAAGCCAGTCATGCCTTTATAACACTAAAACTGGTCTAGGGAAAACAAAACCTTGCACTCTAAATTTAACTTTGAATATTTAACACCATTGTAAAGTCAGTCTCACTATATAGTGCTGAAACTTGGAGACTTAAGATCTTGTTTTCATAAACTGTCTTAGATAAATCTTCAGTGTCAGAGGGCTAGAAAAAAATCACAAGGAACTCTGGAGGAGGACAGCACAGAAATCAATAGAACAGGAAATTACAGAATGAAAATGGAGATAGCTAGCTCATGGAGAAAAACCCGAACAACAACCAGACAGGCATTGGACAGGAACTCCCAGGGCAAAAGATGACGAGGTAGACCCAGGATAACATGGAAATACTCAATAGAAGGATAACTGAATTATCACAATGACATGAGAGGAAGCTAAGACTGAAGCAGGAGAGTTGCAAAGATGGAAGGCAGTTGTTAAGGCACCATGTTCCTTATAGAATAGAGAAGTATGAGGGAGAGAGCAGAGTCCACATGATCAGTTAGTGCGTGGCAGGCTAATGTGCTGTAGATTTACCCTCCACCTCACTTGCTGTGCACTAATTCTCCATCTGGACAAGCCCTTAGTGGCACACATGGATTGCAGTACCATTGTGGATGCAGTAGCTGGAGTGTTACTTTGCAACATGACTGATTTCACTCAAGTGAGGCTAACCTGAGAATAAACAACTCAAGATAACTCCTTCAGTGAAGACATTTCCTCTGTGTCTTGTTCTGAGGTTGATTCAGTGCCAACCCCAAGAGGCTTGATATCTAGTTAAGCTTCTGATTCCAAGCCTTTTGATTCAGACCACTAACAAGAGACAGCTTTTTCTTCTAATGGATGTAGCATGCTTTCCCACCAACTGATGGATACTTCTAGAGAGTAAAATAGGATTTGTTTGTGGTCTACACTATGTAGAAATGTATTGTACATCATTTGGTCCCCCTAACGCTTGATAGTAAAACACATCACAACCACACATGAAAAGAAGCTTGAGAGAGAAGAATTTTTTGGGAGGTTTTTAAAGCACAAAGGGCAGTCAGGTGTCTTTATGGGAAATTTTTTTTCAAGAAATAAAGTTTAGTTTGCAGTCTCTATCCTGATAGTCACAGCCTTCCATTGAATTGGTCTGGTAGACTGCCATCAACGGCAACTATGCTCCACTAAACTAACTAAGGTATTTCTTCTATTTCCTCGGGAGGAAGGAAAGGAGTGTGATGTTGCTTACTGTTTTTAATATTTGGAAGGCTTTCAGATGCTATGTTAATTTAAAAAAAAAAAAATTACCCAATTCTCAAATAGCACTTTTCATCAGCAGATCTCAAAGCACTTTAAAAAAAAAAAAAAAACAGGTCAGTATCATTTTGCAGATGGAGAAGCTCAGGAGCTCAGGCACAAAGAAGTGACTTGGCCAAGCTCACCAGATAGGCGAGTGACAGAGTTAGGAATACAACCCAGGTCTCCTGAGTCTCAGACCAGTACTTTATCCACCAGGCAATAGTTCCTCATTGCGGGGGTGGGGGAGCTGGATGCATAATAACTTACGGTATAACAAAAAGGAAATGTTTAAAAAGCAGTTTTAAATCCATCCTGTTAACTCTGTGACTCTTGTCCAGATTTTGACGTTTAATTTTCAGTACTTGATAAGTTTTCAGACTCGGGTAAGCATCTGGAAACCTGAGTACTTGTCTGAACATATGGACTCCTTTCGGTCCTCCATGCCACAGAAATTACAGAATTAGAGCAGGCTCAGAGATAGGTGATGAGTAAGATAAAGAGCATTGAGAACCTAATATGAAGAGAGATTGAAAATAAGCGGATATAATAAACGTGTATATAATAAAGGATGGTATAGCAAGATAAATCAATAGCTTCTGTTCTTGTCTGAAAAGTCAAGAGAAAGGGACAATTCAATTAAATAAAAGGCGGCAAATTAAAAACTGATAAAATGAGATACTTTCTAACACTTTTCATAATTGGACTCTGGAACTTATTCCCATAGAATATTGTTGAGGCCAAGGATTTAGCAAGATTCAAAAAGAGGTTGGACATTTATATGGCTTGCAAGAATATCTACGGTTGTCATAATTACAAAAAAAAATCTGGAAGGGATACAAAAGCCTATGTTTCAGGGTTTAAGCCAATCTCTAACAATTAGAGATCAGGATAAGACCTACTATGGGGGGCAGGTATCCTAAATCTGCCTACTTTAGCGTTCTTAAACCTTTCAGTGGAGCAGCAAGCAGCTTGTACTGGTCATTGTCAGAAACAGGATGCTCGTCTAGTGGACCTCAGATTTGATCCAGTATGGCGGCTCCTATATTTAAATCTTATATGTCAGTGTATTCCAAAGTGTGTTGTGCACCTCTCTGGACAAATGCCTAGGATCACTAGGGGAGCGGACAGGCCTCTCAATTGTTCATAGAAAGCTTTATGTAAAAAAAATAAAAAAGAAACTAACTTATAGGTGGAGAGAACCTTCAAAGCATGAAGCGACTATTACAGGTCATGGAATCATCTAATCTAGCACCCTGCTCTGAGGCAGGACCAAGTAAACCTAGACCATCCCTGACAGATGTTTGTCTAGCCTGTTCTTAAAAATCTCCATGCAGTGGTGTCTACCTCAGTCTGCAGAGCAGCTGAAACAGTAATTTTGATAGGCGTGAACAGTTCCATTCATCTCAATAGGGAGTTAACTCAGTTATAACGCCAGTTATGTTTTAAAAATCACTCATTGTCATCGGCGATCCCTCAATTTAAGGATAATCTCTACCACAGGTTTATATATGGGTTCTGAAATGACTCAGGAGTCCGATCCTGGAACTAAAAAAATCCACATACATTAATTGCAGACATTTCCTGGCAGATCTGCCTGCTGGAAGAAAATTTGTTTTTCTTTCCGTCTTTCTTTTCAGCTTTGAGGGCAAGGCACTTCTCCACACAGTGGGCCACTGTCTGATGGAGGATATGGAGCCACTGAGGCTGGTTGGTGGCTAGTGATGTCCACATCAGTTTTCTTGGGATACGTTTCAGTGTGCAGCATTTTCTCTGACCAACGTGGGATCTCGGACCATGGGTGAGCTGAGAGTAGTAGACTTGTTTTGGGAGGCGAGACTTTGGCATCCGGACACAATGTTCAACCTAGCAGAGTTGGTGCATGAATATCATTGCTTCAATGCTGGTGACATTGGCTTCAGTGAGGATGCTGGTGTTAGTGCAGTAATTTTCCCACTTGCTGCAAAGGTACCTCGTTGGTGGTACCTCTCCAGACTCTTGAGATGGTGTTGATCGGTCACTCATAAAGGAGTGTAGGAAAATGAGAAGTATAAGACCACCTAGAGACACCCTCGCTCCAGGCATTGGCACCTTTGAATATGTTATTGTTAGAGCTTGAGACCAGAAGGATGTCCACATCAGGAAGGCCATGCATGGAACCGATGACTGTTTAAAGGTCACTATTTCACTGCTCAAAGCACATGGGGAGTGGAAGTAGATGATTATCTTAAAGCAAGGATGATCTGAAGATCTGTGGATGGGCATTATTGGCCACACTCCTTTATCCATCACTTACTGTGGCCTGGAGTAGAAGACTGAAACTGTTGCTGTGTAGGAAAAAAGGAGGCTGCTGTCCTGCCTCTGCTTTTCCTTTGTAGTGTCTCACACCAGCAGTGAGAAGAGTAACTAAGGCAAGGAAGAGGGGAAAGAGCAGATAACCACAGGCCTGCTGCCAGCAGGGCACAATGTCCCCCTCTGTCAGGTGACCATATTTTTCTCACTAATATTTTCAAAAAGAAATAAATAGTTCATCTGGCAACCTATGACATTGGCAGGGATTGCAAACACTGGGATTGTAATCCAAAACTGAGGATGGTCCCATCTAAAAAAAGTATGGTAACCCTGAAGTAACATGGTGGTGACTTCAACTGTTAGAAAAGTGTTTTATGTAACAAATTGCAAATAGTAAAATTACAGATTGCACTGCTTCTTGTGACTACTGACATTCAAAACCAAAAGATGCTTAGGGAAAAAACATTCAAATGTTATAATTTTGGCTTTATCATACTTACCCTACTGACTAATGCCATGAGCTTGGTATTTCCTTTTGGGTAACTTTTTTTTTTTTTTTAATGTTTAACTGTGTAGTTTACTAAATACTTTCATACAATGGTTATGAAAAAACTATACCTACTACTTTTGAAATTGCTACAGAATTACAGACTTGCTAACTGCTGTTTGAATGTTAGGGTGAAGACCAGTAAACTTTCCTCCACAAATGTGGCCACTGAGTCAGGTGGGAACCTCCAGAATTAAACAATTCATTAAATAAAATGCCAAGTTCATAACGTTTGTCTCTTTAGAATGATGTAATTGCTGGCATTTGACTTGCATACCTCTTGAAATATTAAATTAGTTTATAAACGTGGCAGAGGAGAGCAGTCTATACTTGCCAAATAAAGCTTGAGTATTTTACATCAGCTTAAGCAGCTAGCCACATTAACTCTTTTGTGCTCTTAAAAAGTATTTATTTTGTGATATAAGCAATGAATAGGTTTCTCATGATTACATGTTCATATTTTCAGGGATAGGAAACATTTTTCTAGATATAGAACTTTTTACTAGAACTATTCAGTAGTATAAAGTGATTTAGGTTAGTACTGTAAGATAAGAAATTTTAGCTATTTAGGTGTGTGCGCATTCGTGGAAAAAAAATTAACATTTTGTAGTTTTACCTTTCAAAATAAAGGGATGAAATGATTAGTGTTGTACATTCTCTAAAAAACATTCTTCATACAAAGAATACATATAAAACATCTTAATGTAAAGCTTAATTTAATAAAATTAAGACTGAGTTTGACATTGAATTTCACTTGGATCTAAACTGAGACAGCACTGCATGTAGACATTTAGTAATGTTTAAAATTGCTGCCAGCAAAAACCTGACACAAATATAGTTCACAAAAGAACAATCCCTAAACAAACTCAGCTTGAAGTATTTTCTTACATTCCCAATGGTAAACTGTAACTTGGGACTGCTTTTTTTAAAAGGTAAATAACATTAGACTACCATCAAAATCAAATGACGCGTTGACCCAAACTAAGGTTGTTGAATAGATTTAGAATTTTTTTAGTTCCTATTCACTTCTTTTGATCATTTTCATCTGCTTTCTGCACCGCTTTTTTATTGTAATATGCATTTTGAATAGGTATTGCTACTTTTGTTTGTATCTGATAAATTCAGATTATCAAGAATAAACAAACATGCTCAGTTTTGTTAAGAGCTTCAAGCTTTTTATGTTTTGAAAAGTTGTGTGCTAAAATTAAAGGTGGTACAAATATAAATCCCTTGAAAATTAAAAAATTCATAATGGGAATGTGTATGAAGTTGCATAATATTAAACAATACACCGTATTTTCTTTGGCATATTATTTTAAAAAATGTTCTGTAACTGCAGAAACTTCTTTCTTTTGTGATGATGAAATCCTTCCTCTTGGCAATATATAATCTACATTTTGATAACTGAAGAAAGCTATAATTAATTCACAAAATCATAATGTTGTTAATCCTCAGAGACATGGGAGTTTACTTAAATCACAATTTATTTCACATAATTTGAACACA
This sequence comes from Chelonoidis abingdonii, assembly GCF_003597395.2. Taxonomy (NCBI): domain Eukaryota; kingdom Metazoa; phylum Chordata; order Testudines; family Testudinidae; genus Chelonoidis; species Chelonoidis abingdonii. Next base: position 78,777,408 of record NC_133774.1, read on the forward strand.
TTTTAGCTCTAATTACTGCTGTTCCTACTTGGTAAAACCCTTATTTTCAGTATATAATAGTATGGAATTTCCAGCATAAGCTATTATGTCTGATGTCTTGGAAACATTTTTTCTATATTCGCTTGACCAACAAAGCAAAAAAGCCTATGAGGTCTTTTTGTGGTGTTTCTCCAGTAGTTGTCTGCCCTCCATTGTGTGGATTTAGTGAGTAATGTGGCCTTAAGGCAGGATTGTCAATTATTTTTTGTCAGAGTCCATATTTCTTGGTCAAGATATTCCAGAGAAGAAAATAATTAAAAAAAAAAAAAAAGTAGATAAAAAGATTTTGGATTCCGTTCAAAAGCATCTGGTAGTCTAGATTTGGCCCATAGTCTGCCTGTTGACTACTGCTGTCTTAGGTATAGAACACTGAACTTCAACTCAGGAGATCTGTGTTCTGTTTCTGGCTTTTCCACTGACCTGCTGAGCGACATTGGGCAAATCACTTCTCCTATATGCCTGTCTTCCCACATGTAACTTGGTGATGATGATATTTTGTAAAGGGCTGGAGATCTGCTGTTGAAAAGTGGTATAGAAGTGTGTTGTTGATGTTCAGTCTAGCAGACAAAGGTATAATGTGTACATTTTTAACAGTGAAGGTAATTAACCATTGGAACAATTCACCAATGGTCATGGTGGATTATCCTTCACTGGCGATTTTCAAATCAAGATTGGTAGGGCCTAGGAGCCCCCAGTCATGGCTCAGGAACCCATTGTGCTAGACATTTCAAATACCATAAGAGCTCCTGCCTTAATAATTTAGTAAAGGTGATGCAAATACTAATGAAGACCTTCACCCCTCACTCTGCACAGAACAAGTCTTCAGTGCCTTAGGTAGATAAAACTTTAACTTCAGGAGCTACCTGAGCACACATACAAGCTATCAGGTATGGACTGAGAAAGTAAGATACTGCTGTTAACATACTACTTTTAAAGTTTCCAATTTTTGTGAATAAGTACCGTGTATACTTGATCATAAGCCAGTTTGTTTATGAGCCGACACCCCCCCACACCCCAAGATGGGTAAGTAAAAATGGAAATTTATGACCTGTTCATAAGCTGACCCTATAATTCAGGGGTCAGCAAACTTGGGCTCCCGGGCCATCAGGATAAGCTGCTGGTGGACCAAGATGGTTTGTTTACCTCGAGCGTCCGCAGGCATGGAGGTAAACCTAAGTAAACAAAGTGTCCCGGCGCACCAGCTGCTTACCCTGATGGGCTGGGACAGCAACTGGTGACAGTAACCCCTGTGACACCCCCCACCCCCCCAACATGACTCCACTCCTAGCCCGGGACCCCTACACTCTCCCCATCCCATCTCTTCCCACCTTATCTGGAGAGGACCAGGGAAGGATGTCTCCGGCCTGGCTGGAGTTGCTCCAGCAGGCCGGGCAGGGCAGCATGGCCACAGCCTGCTCTGGAGGGCCAGACCGGGCAGCGCGACCGCAGCATTTTCCCAGCTGGGGGAAGAGCAGAGTGGCCAGAAGCGGAGAGACTTTGGCCCCACCTCTTCCCTTCTGGCTCTGCTGACTGTGCTGCCTCTCCTTGTTCCTTCTGTTGGGGGGAGGGGCTGTGTCTCACCTCTCCCTCTCTATACCTGTTCATAAGCCGACCCCTTTCTCTGGTGCTTCCCTTTATTACTAAAAAAAATTGGCTTATGAATGAGTATATACAGTAATAGCCCTAACATGTGATGATCATATTGCAGCAATTTCTAGGTAGACTTTTTCCCATTTTCATCTGGCCAAAGGACTGAAACAGTTTCTCTGATGCTGACCTTGCCGCAGTCAACTGTGCTTTTGTCACCTCATAATTAGATTGCTACACTGTGCTATACATTGGGCTACACTTTAAATCAACCCAAAACTAAACATGGTACAGCATTCTTAGGCTTACTTGTTAAGCAGTGTACCTTCTCAGTGCTCTGTGATCTGCACGGCTACCTGTTGGTTTCTAGATGGATTATTTAACATATCGGTTTTAACATACAAAGTTCTGATTTGGGACCAATGGTGACATTTCTCTTTGAAAGCTTCAGCAAAATATGTTCAACCATTTTTTAACTGTATTGTGTATGTTTAGCATACATACACTTCTAAGTCCTGTCAGAAGTTTGTGGGCACATAAATTAATAACTGAACCAATTTGTTTGAAATGTGGTCCACCTCCTCACTTAGATCCAATGAACAAGTAAAATATTAAATAAATTGATTTAGACATGATTGGTGGAAGCTTTTTTTTTTTTTTCAGATTTTCCTAGCAGAATTCTCTTTGCTAAGTCTATACCTGAGGACCTTGGCGTTCTAAATACTACATAGACTTCGCTACATATCTTTTTTTGTTTGCATGAAAGAAGTTCTTAATTCCTGCAGCTTTCAAGGACTTTGAGGCTTGGAAACACTAAAGGGAGAAATAGGTAATATTGTCCCAGAAGGATAAGCACATGCCTGGGAACCCAGAACTCCCACCTCTGCCACTCAACAACCTCAGTAGTACTTTGCTTTAGAAACACTAGTTATGCATCGCAACACTGCTTTAAGGAAAGGTAAAGTAAATATCACCCCAGTTTGACAAACGATGAAACTGAAGTACAGAAATGAAGTGACTTGACTGGAAGATGCTATGGTGTACTAGATTATGTATAAGCCTAATAGTAAGGAGAGCTGAGATGTACTCTACTCTTTTCACAATGATTGTTCTGGTTACTTGAATAAGTCACATAACCCCTCTCTGCTTTGTTTTTCACTATTGGTAAGTTGGGTTTGTAATACTTTGTTAAAATGCTTTTAGATCTATTGATGAAAAGCGCTATAGAAACAAGGGCCCGTGTACACCAGAGAGAGGTTCCTACGTTTGGGTACTGCAGACTGAAAATTGTGTGGCAGTCTTTTAAAGTAAAATATAACATTTCTAGCTTTAATATGAAATCAGTACTGACGCCCCTTTGTATTTACTTTGATAATTCAATTAGCTTAGCAGTGCCACATTTTTACTTATGACACGTTTGTAATTGTAACAGTGTCTGGAGGAAGGCTGGAATTTTGGGGATTAGGGTAGCAATAGTTGGGAGGCAGTTTAGGGCACTGTCCCTAGCAAGAATGTGTTTCTGCCAAAATGTTCAGCAGTCAAATAGTTAACAAAATTGACCTTTCACTTATTTTTGTTTCACATTTAACATCCAAATAAAGGTAAATGGGAGGAGCTCATACCTTTCAGACATTTTCAAGTTGTCTGCAGACCTAGGGAGGCAGCACTGCGTCAGTTTATACTCAGTTCACATTTCAGAGTCCCAGCCAGGAAGGCTAGGTTTTATTTTTTTTGTTAAAGAATGCTTGGATTCATAGAGCAGTAAGTTCCATTGCAAATTCGTCAACCACAGAATGCATTAGCCTCTGTATTTTTTTCCCAGTATTACAGATTGGGGCATCAAAGTCTGAGAAGTTTTCTGATTTGCTGGGATGGTTAGGGATGGTCATGGCAGGGGATTAGGCTTGCATTTTAGTAGGGAGGAGATGCAGATTCTTCTCTTTCCAGCTCTACTGCTGACTATGCTCATTTGGACAAGACCTAAATTTTCTGTTTTTCTATTTATCCATCTGTAAAATAGGGGTTAATTACTGTTTACTATGAGGATTAATGAATGATTATACAATGGTTTGAAAATGTAAAGCGGTATATATATGTTCTGTTCAAAAAGGGCAAGTGGGATGACCCAGGAAATTATAGGCCAGGTTAACTTGGTATCTGTCAGAGGCCAAATAATGGAAAAGCTGATATGGGAGTTAGTTAATAAAGAATTACAGGACGAGACTATAATTAATGCTTATCAACATGTAAAACCTGATTTCATTCTTTGAGATAACAAGTTTGGTTGATAATGGTCACTACGTGTACATTTGGAAAGCATTTGATGTAGGACAACAAGACATTGATTTTAAAAGTTTCTATACAATATTAATAAAGCACCCATTAAATGGATTAAGAACTGGCTAATTGACAGAGGTCCAAAAGTAGTTGTAAGTGGAATCATTGAATAGGGATATTTCTAGTGGAGTTCCTCAGGTATCATATCTAAGCCTAAATTTTTTATCAATGATCTGAAAATATATATTAAATCACTGCTAATAAAATTTGTCGATTATATAAACATTGGCAAAGTAGTAAATGATGAGGACAGGGACGTCAGAGATCTGGATGGCCTGGTAAATTGGGCCTGTTCAAACAAAATGGACTTTAATATAGCCAAATGCAGGATGATAAATCTAGAAAGAAACAATGTGAACCATAACTATTGAATGGGGGATTGTATCCTAGAAAACAGTGACTCTGAAAAAGATTTAGGGATCATTGTGGACAAATAATTCAAGGTGAGCACCTGTTGTCATGCTGTAGCAAAAAGGGCTAATATGATCCTTGGATATAAAAGTGGAGGAAATAGTGAGGTGATTTTATAAGTGTTCACAAAGCTATTACAAGAGCTAGTGGCTGGAGGTTAAAGACAGACAAATTCAATTAGAAATAAAGCACACTTTTAACAGTGAGGAAGATTAACATATCAAGGTGATAGGTAGATTAAACTATCAAGAGAAGGGGTGGATTCTCCATTTCTTGATATCTTAAAATCTCAATACAGATGTGATGCTGGTAGACTAGATGCCAGTTTTTGCCAGGGCATCAGCTGAGCACTGACAAATTCACAGTTGGAAACCCGACCAGCTCACCTGTACGTTAGTATTGTTCAAGAAAGATGTTAAACTTGTAAGGATGTGTTTTAGTGGTTAAGACTTTCTAAAATGCTTGTAAATTGCAGCATGCATTAATCTTACCTGTAATGTCTGTATCCCACACTACAAGGTAGTATGTAAGTTTTGCTTTATAACTAAAAATGCCTGCTGTGAACTCAGGCAGGAGGAGCAGTTTCCTCAGCCATCAAGAACAACTATCCAAACTAAATGGGCCGTCATGAAACATCACAATACAAAAACTTGACTACTAGCAAGTCCTCTTACACCCATGAAGGTGCTACCTGTGAGAGAGCACATTCTGTCACCTTGAATTCTGGAAGAAGGAAATAAAAATACCTGACATGAAAATTCTTCTTTTCTTTGCCATTTGGATTCTCACTAGGCTGGAGCTAGGAACCAAAAGCTGAGATTCCCCAGAGTTAGCCCTAAAAGACGTTGAATGCTGACAGATTACTACATCTGTCACCTTTTGGAACTATAGACTTTACCTGATTTGTGTGTGTGTGTATATGTGTGTATATACCATATATACTCGACCATAAGCCAGTTCACACACCCCCGGATGGATAAGTAAAAATGGAAATGTTTTATAACCCGTTCATAAGCCGACCCTATGATTCAGGGGTCAGCAAACTTTTGCTCCTGGGCCATCAGGATAAGCTGCTGGTGGGCCAAGACGGTTTGTTTACCTCAATCCTCTGCAGGCACAGAAGTAAACCTAAGTAAACAAAGTGTCCCAACATGCCAGCTGCTTACCCTGATGGGCGGGACAGCAACTGGTGAAATTTTGGGGGGGGGGGGGGGGGAGAAACTGGGAGTCAGGGGAGTAACCCCGTGACCACCCTTCACATAACCCCACCCTAGCCCGGGACCCCCACACTCTCCCCATCCCATCCCTTCCCATCTTATCTGGGGAGGGCCAGGGGAGGATGTCTCTGGCCTGTCTGGAGCTGCTCTGGCAACCTGGGCAGGGCGGCGCGGCCACAGCCTGCTCCGGTGGGCCAGACCAGGCGGCGCGGCTGCAGCATGCTCCAGTGGCATGGCCACAAACCGCTCTGGGGGATAAGTCCGAGCAGCACAGCTGCAGCCTGCCAGTTCCTCCCCAGCCAGGCTGGAACTAGCAGCTGGGAGCCCCAGCTGGGGTGCTCCTAGCAGCCCAGAGGAGATCAGACCCACTTCAACCTCCATGAATCTCCCCCAGCTGCCGGAAGTTCCACAGCTGCTGCCTTCAGAGCCCAGCTCTGAAGATGGTGCAGAAGTGAGTGTGGCAATCCCATAACCTCCCCAGCCCTCCCAACAGTTTTCTGACACACACACACACACCATGGCCTCCTTTTGGATTGGGACCCCCACAATTACAACATACCACCAGTTTAGGTTGTCTGCCCTGCTTTTTGATAGTCTACCCTGAGGTTGGCACTCATGGTCTTGAACCACGCTGTACAGTGTGACAACTGGATGAAAAACTATAGGCTGTATTATGCTGCGGGTCAGACAAGATGATCTAATGGTCCCTTCTGGCCTTAAACCCTATGAATTATTAGATTCTTGCAGCGTGGAGGACAAAGAGTAGCACTGTATGTGTGAGAGGCAACATCCCTCATTAAAAAGCTTTTCACAATCTCTTGTAATGGGAGATTGTTAGGGGATTATAAAGTGAGAAGGGCTGAGAGGAATTGTTGAGGCAAGAATGTTTGATGGGAGCATTTTCTGCAGAGATCAAAGCTGTTTTAAAAAGGAAATGAAAGAGAAGCTACACAATGTAGCAATGGAGTTTGTTGGTTCTATGGTACAGAACAGATTAGCAATTTAAATAGCAGGCTGGAAATATTCACGCTCCCTGGAGCCAGGGGTGCAAATGTAGGAGGGCTGGCTAATTCTTTTTTTCTTCCTCCAAATAGCTAAATTGAGTCCCATGTTACTCGAATTTTCCAGAAAAGAGCTTAAAAATTTACCCCTAGCTGATTTTAGTGGACTTTCAGTAGCCTGTGGTGCAGTAGCCTGTGTAAGAGCAGGAGTTTGCTCCAATGGCATCATATAAGATTTCCTTTCCATGAACTATTACGCAAAGTAAATAATAAGATATGATCTGTCCGTCCCCTGAAGAGTTTAGTCTGAGACATAATGCAGTGAGAGTAACAAACTATGATTTTGGGGGGATAAACAAGTTGGTCAAAGGAAGGACAAGGGTTACAATAATAACAGTTTGATTACTGTGCTTTGGTATATACACGTCTTTGTAGAACTGATAAATTAAATTGTTTTTAATTGTTCACTTTATTAATGTAACTTCTGTTCACCATTCGCTACACTTGCCTACATTGTAACTTCTGTTCACTGTTTGCCATATTGTAATTCAACCCCCATTTTAAAACACTCACTCCACTTTGTAAAAGCTTCCTCCAACCTTCATTTTTGCAAACCCTGCTGTAATCTTATTAGTTAGTTTAGATGTGTGAATGAGGCATGTATGGATGATGGAATCAACCTCCAGCCCCAGCCTGTCCTGATGAGATAAAGTTCAACTACCAACGGCTGAAGACCTAGACAACAGCCCTAAACAAAGTAAAAAGCATCCACCCTAAAAAGAAAAGGACAAAAGAACAACAGAAGGAAGATCAAAGCCAGGTTCAAGGCTGAAAGTCACACCTGCAATTGACGGGTGATCAATCCAAACCCAGAGGCAGCGTGACACAGCAAGACCTATAGACTTTGAATCCAAACTAAAAGCCTGTAAAAAAGAAGGGTGAGATGAGAGACTTTGGGTAACATTCTGCTGCCAACATGGAGCCAGCCACCTGCTGATTGATTTAACAGCAGCAGAATGAAGCAACTCCCATGAACTAACATAGGGAAAAATCCCTATAAAGCTGGACTCTGAAGACTGAGGACTTTGAGTCTATGGTTCTGCTGCCAGCCTCCAGGAGCAACAGGTGCACCTGACCCAGACTCGGCTCCACTCTTGTGTACAGAGTACCTGGCCAGTATTCTGTCACAAGCAACTTTAGGCTGGTAACTATAATATCTATACAGAACTTGTATGAATGATTGTGTGAATGAATTAATATATATATATATAAAGTAATCATAGGAATAAGTAGCCAAACAACGTTGTTTGCTGTTATCTTTTATTTTGGTATTTACAATAAATGTAACAAATGTCTTGTCCCCTTTAATAAGATCCTGCTGGTTTTTATTGGTATAACATCTTGATCCATTAAATTCCAGATCATTAATTTACAAGTTCTGTTTCATTTTTCCCCCTCTATTTATTAATTTTTTAAAGGAAAAATCTGGGGGCTGAAAAATAGCATTCTTGTAATATTAATGATGGGAAAAGCAGAATCAAGGTTGAAAGTTCAACCTTAACTGCTCCTTGTGCAGGAAATAACAAGTATTTTGGACCTTTAAACCATGATGTTTAAATGTATAAGTACTGTGCAAATCTCCATTTTTATGTTAAGTTTTGAGTGTTTTACAGTGTGACATGAACCTATGTTTGTGCATTTCATTTTAATTCAAAGCAGGAAAGTCACCTTCCATACTACTTAAACTCTGATGGAGGCTGCAATGAGGGGAAAGGAATGGGCAGAACAGCTTTGCAGTTGGGCTTCTGCACCTACCCATGTACTTCAGAGATTGTTATAAGTATGCCTGAATGTGTTATATTTTTCTAAAGAATTATTAGTACTAGTAGTATTTACTGTAGTGCACAGGAGCCCTAGGCATGGACCAGTACCCCATTTGCTGGGCATTGTGCAAACATAGAGCAAAAGGATGATGACAGTAATTGTTGTACTGCCCTGGTAAGAATATCATTCAGCAATGCGGGAGTTTCTCTCACTTGTTAATTTATATAGAGAGAAATTTGAAGCAGTTCTGTAAGGGCTTTAAAAGCAGTGTTTAAAATGTACAATGCTAATTTAACTTGCTCCCGGCAGAAAGTAGTCTTCTCTAATGAGAAAAAAAAGACACAAAGATGAAACACACACAGGTTATTTTAAAACCTACTATCCCTCTGTGGAGTCACAGGGACTGTTACTAAAATAGATATGTGGCTTGGCAAGTATAGAGCTACTGAACTCTGGATTTTTATTCCCTTGTCTTTCCCCTAAATGCTATTCCTATTTATACATTGCTCCAATTCTGCAGTAATAGGCAGTTGGTAAAAGTGAGAATTGAGAATTGGGTGATATCACGTGGCTGAACATTATCTTAATGTGAATCTTTCATCTTTCAGGGTATTATTGCTGCCTTTTTTCACTTGTAACTTTTTAGGTAAAACTTTAAAAGAATCCCAAATCTAAGTAAGAATTTGAAGTCACTTGGCTATCAAATTCAAAGTTGCTTTGTTAAAATGTATACTATACTTTATTTGAATAAACCAGTTGCCACTATTTTGAAAGATAAATTTTGATGTCACATCTGGTAAAATAGTTTTTCAGAAATAATTTGGGTTTTTTATTTTGTTGTTACAGTAGAACCTTAATGAGATTCCCAGCTGTAGAAATTCATGTAGATTTGGATCACAATAGGTGTCACAGGATTTGAATTTGTAAATCGTGCCATGACAAAATGTTTTTCTTCTACTTCAGCTACACCATCCCAGACTGATGTCACACTCTCCTTTTCTCCTGTTGATCAGGCAATCAGCAGGTCATTTAGAAAATAAACTTGTTACTGGCACCAAAATCCTTAGAAACGGGGCTCAACAATTGAACCCAACTGATGTGTCTATTGTGGATTTTGTTTCTAATTGGAAAATATTAATTCCTTTATGTGGACCATAGCTGGATTATTTTACTGAACTGTATGTCCAGCCCTACTTGGAACTTTCCCCCACGAGTTGCCAATATACACTCTGCCTCTTTGTAGCACAGTATATGTCTCAGAATGGTAACACGCTGCAACTGTCAGTCACAGAGTACATCTGTTCCTAACTAAATTTCCAGCTTTTTCAGATGAGACAGAATTGGGGGCTCAAATTAATCATGACATTAGACTATACAGCCATAAACTGCTAGAAAAGGGCACTTCAGGAAACTGTGAGCTGACCTGAAAAGAGTCCTTCCCCACTAAGACCTCTACAGAATCTAAATATATTGACAGGAAATAGCAAGATGAGATTGAACAACTAGAAAAAAAATCAGGTTAGTACATTTGTGGAAAAATAATCTGAAGCACAGAAACATAATGGGAGCAAAACACTTAGGTATTGCTGCTTTCTAAGAAGCAGAGTGGACAGCTATTTAGGTACAAATTCGTAATATTTTGCGATGGCAAAAAATTCTGTACTTTCAAATTAGGGTACATTGTCTTGTCACCCAACAGTCTAAGCCATAGGTTCTCAAACTGGATGTCAGGACCCCTCAGAGGGTTTTGAGGTTATTACATGGGGGGTCGTGAGCTGCCAGCCACCCCAAACCCTGCTTTGCCTTCAGCATCTATAATGGTATTAAATGTACAAAAAAAGTGTTTTTAATTTATAAGAGGAGTGGGGGTCTCACTCAAAGCCTTTCTATGTGAAAGGGGTCACTATTACAGAAGTTTGAGTACCACTGGTCTAAGCAAAGTCCCTCCATTTGGCATTAGTGAGACTTCACCTAGAATACTTTATATAGTTCTCCACAATGCAGTCCTATCCATCTAAGTTCTAATATTGTTGTTGATCATCATAGTTCCTCCAAATACCAGAAAAGTGTTGTCTTTATTAGAGGGAATTTTAGGGTGGATCAAGAAAAATGATTGAAAGACTAGATTGGTTTATTTAAGAGGGAAGACATATGCTGTGGGTGTTTGGGGAATATAGTTGATAACTAAGTATTTGAAGGATGTAAACACTGAGGAGGGAGAACAATTAAATAGCATATGGGAATATAAGTAGGACTAATGGAATGAATTCAAACAAAAAAAAATGTTGACTGAATATCAGGCAGAATTTCCTACCAGTGAGGACTCTTAGACTTTGTCATTGTCTCCCAAGGTAAGTGTTAACATATGTTTCCTTAGAATCATCTAAAGCTGTGCTGGAGAAGACAGCTGAGAGTATATTTTAGTTGAACACTCCTGCTTTGGCATAAGGATGTCCAGCTCTAATTTATGTGGTTGTCTGTCAAGGTTTTTGTTTTTGTTTTTTCCAATTTTAAGCTATTTTATGAAATACATTCTAATCTACGTGTAGATTGTATTCTCTTCAAGTCTGGGACTGTCTTCATCTGTGTTTGGAAATCACTCTACACTATAGACTGCACTGCATTCAAAGTAGTCATAATCAATATAAATATAATTAGGAAGGCTAAAGAATTTGAAGAACAGCTAGCCAAAGACTCATACAGTAATAGCAATTTTTTTTTAAAGTACATCAGAAGCATGAAGCCTGCTAAACAACCAGTGGGGCCACTGGATAATCGAGACGCTAAAGGAGCACTCAAGGAGGATAAGGCCAGTGCAGAGAAACTAAATGAATTCTTTGCATCAGTCTTCATAGCTGAGGATGTGAGGGAGATTTGCAAACCTGAGCCATTCTTCTTATTTGACAAATATGAGGAACTGTCCCAGATTGAGGGGGTCATTAGAGGAGGTTTTGGAACAAATTGGTAAACTAAACAGTAATAAGTCACCAGGACCAGATGATATTCACCCAAGAGTTCTGAAGGAACTCAAATGTGAAATTGCAGAACTACCAACTGTAGTCTGTAATCTATAATTTAAATCAGCTTCTGTACCAAATGACTGGAGGATAGCTAATGTGATGCCAATTTTTAAGAAGGACTCCAGAGGTGATCCCAGCAATTGGTTGAAACTATAGTAAAGAACAAAATTGTCAGACACATACATGAACATAATTTATTGGGGAAGAGTCAACATGGTTTTTGTAAAGGGAAGTCATGCCTCACAATCTATTTAGAATTCTTTGCGGGGGAGGGGGTCAACAAGCATGTGGACAAGGGTGATCCAGTGGATATTGAGTACTTAGATTTTCAGAAAGCCTTTGACAAGGTCCCTCACCAAAGGCTCTTAAGCAAAGTAAGCTGTCATGGGATAAGCGGGAAGGTCCTCTCATGGATTGGTAACTGGTTAAAAGATAGGAAACAATAGGTAGGAATAAATGGTCAGTTTTCCGAATGGAGAGAGGTAAATAGTGGTGTCTCCCAGGAGTCTATACTGGGGCCAATCTTCAACATATTAATAAATGCTCGGGAAAAGGGGGGAAACAGTGAGGTGGCAAAATTTTCAGGTGATGCAAAACTACTCAAGATAGTTAAGTCCCAAGCAAACTACGAAGAACTACAAAAGGATCTCACAAAACTGAGTGACTGGGCAACAAAATGTCAGATGAAATTCAGTGTTGATAAATGCAAAGTAATGCACATTGAAAAACATCATCCCAATGATACATATAAAATGTTGGGGTCTAAATTAGCTGTTATCGTTCAAGAAAGAGATCTTAGAGTCATTGTGGATAGTTCTCTGAAAACATCCACCCTATGTGGAGCGGTAGTCAAAAAACCGAACAGAATGTTGGGAATCGAGAGAGAGATAATAAGACAGAAAATATCATATTGCCGCTATATAGATCCATGGTATGCCCACATCTTGAATACTGTGTGCAAATATGGTCGCCCAATCTCAAAAAAAGTATATTGGAATTGGAAAAGGTTCAGAAAAGAGCAACAAAAATGATTAGGTGTGTATGGAATGACTACCATGTGAGAGGAGATTAATAAGACTGGGACTTTTCAGATTGGAAAAGAGACAACTAAGGGGAGGATATGATAGAGGTCTATAAAATCATGACTGGTGTGGAGAAAGTAAATAAGAAAGTGTTATTTACTCCTCATAACACAAGAACTAGGGGTCACCAAATTAAATTAATAAGTAGCAGGTTTAAAGAAAAAAATCACGTATTTTTCTTCACACACAACACACAGTCAATCTGTGGAACACCCTGCCAGAGGATGTTCTGAAGGCCAAGATTATAACCGTGTTCAAAAAAGAACTGGAGGATACGTCCATCAATGGCTATTACCCAGGATGGGCAGGGATGGTGTCCCTAGCCTCTGTTTGCCAGAAGCTGGGAATGGGTGACAGGTGATGGATCACTTGATGATTACCTGTTCTATTCATTCCCTCTGGGATATCTGGCACTGGCCATTGTCGGAAGATAGGATACTAGGTTAGATGGACCTTTGGTCTGACTCAGTGTAGCCGTTCTTATCTGAAATTAAAATTTCAAACGCCGTTTCTGCTTAGCATTTTAATGTCCAAGCTTGACTACTGGTTCCCTACGTAAGGGTTATGCCTATTTTAAATGTATTTAGTTACAACAGAGTTTCAGTTATGCTAAATATCACAACCATTTCAGATTCAAATATTTACTTATTTTAAAGTGTGTGTTTAAAATAATTTGATTGCTAAATAAGCACATTAAGGAAACATTTTCATTTGCTTTTGCATTTCAAAATTTGCTTTGTGTTTTAACTTTTGGGTGACACCAGTCTTTAAATTTGACACCTGTCACTGATCTTTTTAATGAAATTTATTTTTTTTCCACTGTGCACTGAAGAAATCTACTTTCATGTAATATCCAGCTTGTTAACTGGATAAATGAACTGGCAAGCAGGTGATATACAGAAGAAAAATTGGTTTGGAGAAAGGTTACATAGAAGAAATGCGAATAAAAAAAAAGAAAATATATAAAAGGATTATCAAGGAGAGAAAGCTATTGAATTACAATGGGAAAGTGTGTGGAATATTTAGATTTAAAGGGGAAAATTATATTTCTGTAGGTAAGTTTTTTCTTTTCAAAATGTTTTTAAAACGCTACTGCTTATGAGAGGTGCAAACTGGATACCACTGGAAACTGAAATCTTCTGTTTATATGTAGAAAGAGTACAGCAGTGGACGTACAAACTTCCCTACACTCCTGATTAAGTGCTTGGACCCTGTCTTGGGAGAGAGCACTTCTCAGAATGAGAGAGTATGCTTTCTATACCAATTTCATCCTTTGCTTTTGGGCAGAAGTTGCCAATAAGGAAGCCAGCTTTCGATTCTTTAAATGTTTGTCTACATGGATCCAACTCTTAATGCATGTGCACATGAGATAGGAATCTTTTGGCCAGCAGTGTCCGTTGGAGTTATGCCTGTGCCCTGAACGTTCTTGCTCCTTCGCCACAAATCTGAGGGCAGAAAGGATTGGAGTGAACCCAACCGTTGCTCAGTTTCTTCTTGCTGCCCATGGCAACAAGAACCTGTGTTGTGTGTCCCTGCTTCGCTGAAACCAAGTTATAGTTAATGATTAGATAGTGGTGGTGTTAGGTAAATACATGATTCTTAGAGCTTCTACACACTAGCGCTTATTTTGGTATAATTTAAATCGCTCAGGGGTCTGAAAAAGCCACCCCACAAGCTGCATAAGTTACATTGACCTAAGCACCAGTGTGGACAACGCTCTGTAGACAGGAGAAGCGCTCCATAGGGCATCTGCAATAGCAATGCTACAGAAGTGCAGCTTCATCAGTATAGCTGTGCCACTGTAGCGATTCTAGTGTAGACTAGCCCCTTAGTTTGCCTTTTGGCTTTAGCAAAAAAAAGGTTTTGCTATTTTTTACTAATTTTTCATATTTAGGCTCTGAGCCCCCTACATTGCTACTGGGACTCAAGCAATTGTTACGGAAGCTAAATTTCCAGGGTTTAAGACATGGTCCTCTGATGCTTCTTTGCAACTTAGTGATGTGCATTCTAAGTGCCTGTTTTACGTAGGTAAAGAGTATATCCATAATCATTTCTCCATCTGCCAGTCTTTCCAAGCAGACTCAGAGGACTAGGGATGCCTTCTAAAGTGGGGGTTCTCAAACTAGGGGTTGGGGCCCCTCAGAGGGTCATGAGATTATTACATGGGGGCTCATGAGCTGTCAACCTCCACTACAAACCCCACTTTGCATCCGGCATTTATAATGGTGTTAAATATATAAAAGTATTTTTAATTTTTGGGGGGTGGGGGTCACATGCAGAGGCTTGCTATGTGAAAAGGGGTCACCACTGCAAAGGTTTGAGAATCACTGTTCTAAAGTTATTTCTTCTGAAGTGCTCCATGAACGGTTTTTTGGACAGGAAGAAGGAAGATACAGCTAAGGCCTAGTCCTCCCTCCAATCTCTCTAAGGTAGGGGCCCAGTAAGTTGTGATTCCACCTTGGCCTCCAGGGTTGAAGCATCTGAGGTGCCAGTTACTGACTTCAATCTATTATTGATTTCTTCAGGAAGGGGGTAGGAAGGAGTCTCACTCTATAGATAAGATGAGATATAGGTCTCCCTATTCAAGACCCTCAGAACTGAGATATAGTTCAACATGTAAGATTTGTCTCAAGCTCCACAGCTGAAGATCAGCCAATGGCCTAAAATGTGACTCTCTGGACCTTTGATACAAAAAGAGTGTATGCAGTATTGACTAGATCTGCTGTGTGCCTTTCTATGGCACTGAGTCTGGCACCAGCTTTTTCACTACCCAACAGTACAGGCCTTTTTGGTCCCTGTGTGACACCAAGTGACCTGCCTGTGGGCCTGGACCAAAATCCCCATTGTTGGCTTGTACAATGCCAACAGTGCTAACTAGTATTCAGTCAGCAAAACCACAGCACCACGTACAGCAGTTGGGGAAGTAGATTGTAGCTCTACCCAATTAGAAGTGTTGAGGGAGTGTTCTAGCACAGTAGAAAGTGTAGCCCATCACTGGAGGATGTGTATTCCTTTTCATCTTCTCCACCGGGAGACATGGTACAGACTTATCTTGTGTTCATCCCCCTTACCCTCTAGAGGCATCATACTGAGGGCTTGGGTCTCACAAAGAATAGGGCCCCTTGTATCTTCTGTCCATCAGTCCAGTAATAAATATATGCTATGGGTCATAGTACTACTGGGCACCCTGGGGTAGGCAGCCATGTGTCCACAATCCATCATCTTCTGCCCCCCTTTTAGGGCAAAACACCTTTCCCATAAGAATTAGGAGGCTCAACAGGCAGAAATTGAGAAGCAGTTGATCCTGGCAGCTTTCTCATCACCCCTTCATCCCTACTCCCAAAGAGGCAGTCATTCCCTCCATGCCTTGTCCAACAGATGATTATAAGGTGTTCAAAGACCATTGACATCCCCAGAAGTAAGTCAAGAGATGTCCCACAAGCCACTAGAAATTGTGCTCCCTTCCATGCCTGGTAGATTTGCCATGTTTATTAATGACAGATTGTTAGAACGGCAAAAGATTTGTGGCAGACTCCATTGTCAGTACCTCCTATTCCAAGAGGGTGGATAGATGGTACCAAGTTCCTCTCAAAGGGTTCAAGGACTTTTTTTTGTATTCCATTCCAGGCTAACTCGTCGTGGCTGTTCAGGAAAGATCCAAACAGCAAGGGCCCCCTAAAACAAAAGGAAAAGAACCCTAAGACTGATCTGTTGGCAGAAAAATTTGCTCCTTTCCTGATATCCAGATATGCATTTCCAACTACTAGGTGTTTCTGGCAAAATATGACTTTCTGCACTGGGATGTGATTGTCTCTGTTTATGGAAACACTTCTGCAGGAGCACATGGAAGAATTAAAATTCATCATGCTAGAGGGTTTGCTAATAGCTAGAAATTCCCTGCTGCTTTAGATGCATCTTACACAACTGAATGCACCATGGCCACATTGGTGGTGATGCAAAGGTCCTCCTATGTGTGGTTTATTTTGTAAAAGGACTCTTAAAAATAGGTGGATGAGGCTTAAATTGTTGCTGCTGGAAAAGTCAATGAAGCCTTCCATTTCTGACTCAGAGAAACCTGGAGTAGGTTATTCTCACTGTGCTTTGGCATCAGCTTCCAGCTCCCACACTGCCTCCTTGCACAAACCCCGCTCCTCTACTAATAAATTTCTGAGAGAGGAAGAAAAGAGTACCACTCTGGTGGAGGAACAAAGTATAGGTCACTCTCCCCAACCCTGAGCAAGGGACTTTAAAAGTTCTCAGGCTTCATCCACCAACGGTCACAGCTCAAGGTCCTATTCTGGTATACCAGCATCAAAGAGCAAAGTATCACTGATAGATCCTTTAATCAACAAAGCCCACACCATTTCCAGTACAGTGCCAATACTGGACACATCAGCACCACCTTTAACATCCATCGCTTCACTTCTGATACCTATCACAGTATCAATGGACATTAAAGTACTGAATGTCTCAGCACCACATATTCAAAGCCTTTCACTATTCATATCTATCCATAGCTCCAGTACCGGAGTCTCCTCTATGGGAATGCTTAAGAGATTTGATCTCCAAGCTGCTGTGGGGAAAGCTAAATGTTATATGTTTGATGGGGTAAGAGCATCATCGTATTATCGTAACAGGGCACAATCATTCAGTTACGCATGTGGAATGTTCATGCCTTTATTGATAGCAGTAGGGGTCAGGCAGTATACTTACGAGGTTATCAAAATAGGTTTCCAACCTTATAAGAGCATGTTACAAGTTAGCAAGATTAGATCCACCCACCACATTAGAGCTTATTCTATTAGAGCACAGATAGTCTCAGCTGCATGTTTGAAGAATGTCCCTATTTTTGAAATTGTAGGGCAGCTACACTGAGCTCTGTCCAGACTTTTACAGGCACTATTCTTTAATGGAGGCTTCCAGATTGGAAAGCAGTTTTGGTAGGGCTGTCTCTACAGTCATTGTTTTAGTAGAATGCCTAGCACTTATCTCCAAGCCAACAGGTAACTGCATGGTAGTTCTAAGAGTGGGATCCATGTGGACAGATACTTGAAGAAAGAAAGGTTTCTTACATTAACTGTCATTCTCTCAGACATGTTGTCCACATAGATCCCATGATGTGCCCTCCTTCCCTGATACTTTAGAGTCATGCTCTTCCGGGATTCTATATTGGTGAAATTACTGAGGGACTATTGGGCCCAGTCTGCCCTTAATGCCCCTAGGTGAGGGCATGCAAGGTTAGCTAGGATTCAGACTTGGCCCCAGTGGACACTGCTAGTCAAAATAATCCTATCTCATGCATGTGGGGTGCATGCACACTAAGAGTGGTATCCACATGGAGAACACATCTTGAAGAATCACAGTTAGTGTAAGCTAAGTAACCATTGCTTTATTGAAGCAGTTATGCTGGTCAGTCTTGTGAGATGGGCACCTATCCACCTCAAACTTGCATCAGCAACTCATTTCATATAGACCACTGAACTATCATTTGATGGTACTGAAATGTGGTCTATATTTTATTACCAGTGTAAACAACTAGCAAGTCCAAATTTGGACAAAACTATGGTCTGTGTTTCCATAAAACTTTGATTTTACCATTGGGATAAAAATGAAAATGTTTAGCCTTTTTTTAGGCTTTGCTGTGGACAGATAAACCAGTATGCCAATTCTGCAGTCTATTGTATTGAACTACACCTATAGGATTAGCTCTTTTTAGTGTTTTTGTTAGTTTGTTTTTTTTTAGCAGAGTGTTTGAACCACCAGTGAGCAGAGTTAATCTACTTTTGTAGATAATGGCACCAATATCTGAACTGCCATATTGCTTAGGATGTCATGCTATGTGTATTCTATCACATGTCAAAGAACAAACCTTTTTAGTGTGCTCTAAAAGGCTCAACCTAGGAAGTGATATTTTGCAGTATCTGCTGGGGCATTAGCAGAGAATTCTGTACCCACTAAAACTATTGCTAGTGCATAGAAAATATATATGGGTTGGAAAAGAACTCTTGAGTTTTGGAATTGACTTTACTAAGTATTTCTATCAGGGGAACCAATGTTAGGATAAGACTGTTATCAATTTAAACTGAAAGTATGGTTTTACAAAACTTTAAGTTTGAATATAAACCTTAATATGAATAGAAGTGTATTGAATAGAAGTGTATTAAATTTCAGTGCAGTGGTGTTTTTAAACTTTTAAAGGTTTTTTGAATTGTTGTGAACCCAAAGAACATCATAGTAACCATAGAGTTAGAAGGAACCGCAAGGGTCATCTAGTCAAACCCTCTGCCAGGATGCAGGATTTGTTGTGTCTAAAAAACCATCCAACACAGATGACTATCCAACTTCCTTTTGAAAAGCTTCCATGACATGATTTTAGAACACTAATGGAATGTTATTGATTTGTATTCTTAAGAACCAGAAAAAATGAAACTGACAAGAAAATTGAAGTTAAACTAAGTGGTAAATTTTTTCATAGTCTAGACTGAATGAAATTCCAAATGTAAAGTATTCAACTTTACTCGTCTAAAGATGTATCTGCACTCTTTCCCCCCTCTGCCCTTCACCCCTTGTCAGCAAGTCTCAGAGCCCAGGTCAACGGACTCAGGCTCACACTATGGAACTAAAAATAACAGTGTAGATGTTCCCACACAGGTTGGAGCCAGGACTCTGAAACACACCCCTTTGCCAGGCTTCAGAGCCCCAGCTTCAACCTGTGTGGGAACATCTGGACTGTTATTTTCAGCCTCATAGTGTGAGCCCAAGTCAGTTGACCTGGGCTGTGTGACACCCATTGTCATGGGTGAATTTGCTGATTGTTTTTGGTTTTCATTGTAGCTGTACCCTTCGTGACACTACAGTATATTGGTTTTTACTTTTTGTGTTTGTCTTAACAGTTCTTTGACTTTTTTTTTAAAAAAGCAAACTTCCGTCATTTGACCAGTCATAAGAATCACTACTGCAAAACTAGTCATAGAATTATAATTTTTATCATGTGTTTGATTGTGGCATATTTGTTTTTTAACCACAGAAAACCACAGCATCACAGAATTGTAGAAGTAGAAGGGACTGTCTAGTCCAGCCCCCTGCACTCATTGTGGGACTAAGTATTATCTAGACAGGGGTGACCAACCTGTGGCTCTGGAGCCACATGCAGCTCTTCAGAAGTTAATATGCGGCTCCTTGTATAGGTACCGACCCCAGGGATGGAACTACAGGCGCCAACTTTCCAATGTGCCGGGGAGAGGGGGAGGGGGAGTGCTCACTGTTCAATCCCTGGCTCTGTCACAGGACGTGCTCCCACTCCACCCCTTCCCACCCCCTCCCTTGAGCCTGCCACGCCCTTACTCCTTCCCCTCTCAGACCCCCCCCTCCCGAGTCCCCTGCATGCCACGAAACAGCTGATCAGGAGGTGCAGGGAGGGAGGAGGAGGTGCTGATCAGCAGGGCTGCCGGTGTGCAGGAGGTGCTGGGAGTGGAGGTGGATTTGCTGATGACGACATATTACTATGTCCAACCTAAACTGCCCTTGCTGCAATTTAAGCCCATTGCTTCTTGTCCTATTCTCGGAGGTTAAGGGGAACATTTTTTTCCCTCCTCCTTGTAACAACCTTTTATGTACTTGAAAGCTGTTATCATGGACCCTGTCATGGTACAATTCCCTGCTCTGAACCTTAGCGTTCAAAAGATGGGGTACCAGCATGAATTCCTTTAAGCTTAATCACCAGCTTAGAACCTGTAGCGCTGCCACCTACCAGGAATTCCAGTGCCTGGTACACTCTGGTCCCCCCAAAACCTTGCCGGAACCCCCAAGACCAGACCCTTGATCTCACACAAGGAATAGAAAACCTTCCCCAACCGTTAGCCCTCCCAGGCTTCCCCTCCCTGGTTACCCTGGAAGATCACTGTGGATTCAAACTCCTTGAATCTTAAAAGAGAGGAAAAGCACCTCCGGAAAATGCACCTTCCCCCTCCTTCTCTCTCCCCCTCCCAGACTCTTCCTGAGAGAGACAGTAATCCTGGCACAGAGAGAAATTAGCCTCTCTCCCCCCCTTCCCTCCTTTCTCCCCACCAATTCCCTGGTGAATCCAGACCCAGTCCCCTGGGGTCTCACCAGAATAAAAAAAACAATCTGTTTCTTAAACAAGAAACTTTTAATTAAAGAGAGAAAAACTGTAAAAATTATCTTTGTAAATTTAAAATGGAATAGGTACAGGGTTTTTAGCTATAGGCGCTGGGAGTATCCTCCCAGCCTAAGTATTCAAATACAAATTAGAATCCTTTCAGCAAAAATACAAATTTGAACTCCTTTCAGCCAAATACACAATTAAACTCCTTCCAGCCAAATGCACATTTGCAAATAAAGAAAACAAACATAAGTCTAACTCGCTTTATCTATCTAGTACTCACTATTTGGAAGTAAGTAAGTAAGTAACTGAGCTAAGAATTAGGAGGTTCAACTCCATGCACAGTCCACTAGACAATGCTGCTTCCCTATGCTAAATTCAGAAAGCAATTTAGAAAAAAACCCAATATTTAACTTGGGGATTTTTGCTTATCTTTGGAAGTGAAATACGTTAAATGGAGTACAAAGCTATAATGTACATTGCAAAGGGAATCTATACAGGAAATGAATGGTATAATCCTTATGACTATGGTAAAACTATGAAAAATTGCAAGTAAAATCAGTATAAAACTGATAAAACTCCATTAATGATAAAGGAGTAGGAACTACCTGGAAAGGTGAATTTAAAGAGGGATTTCAGAAAGTAGCATGAGAATGGCTAGCAGATGAGGACAGTAAGACTAGGTGTGGGAGCAGCATGATAAGATGTACAAAACTGAAAGTAGGAAAAAGTGACTAAGAGTGTAAAGCAGAAGGACTGGAATGCTCATTGGAAGGTAATCAGGGGGAAATGAGGACCATCTCTCCATAATGTTCACATTTTTCAGCTATTTATAGACTATTGTGTCATCACATAGCAAGGTGTGCATATATAGCACTTAATCTTTGAACGTAAATCAACTGCTCTAGACCACTAATTGCTGTAGTTGTTATGAACTTCTTCCCTAGAATTTTTCTTCTCAGGGTCTCCTATCTCCCTGTTGCGCAACACAGTGCCTCTGCATATACGGCCCAAAGTTGCATTGGTCTCTTTGCTGCCATATCACACTGCAAACACAAGACTAATTTACTTGTCTTTGTTATGTTTAAGTTGCTTCCCAGCTTTCTGCCTATTCGAATATCTATTTTATGAATTATTTTCTTCAAACATTAGCTCCAACCATAATAAAGCAGGGCCTGGTGATGGGTAGGCCTGAGCCTAACTGGTGATTTCTTCCTTTACCAATCTTATAAATGACTTGCATTATAATTTTTAAAACTATAGATATGTAGAAAGTCACTTGGTCCTCATGTAATCTAGTAACATAAACTCTGTTTTAAAATGAATATATGGCAAACAATCTATAATGTAATTTATTTTCTTCAGTACCCATAAAAAACAAAAAACTAAACCAATATCAACTCTAAAACAGATATTGAATATGTACAGTTGCTAAGATTAATAAGGATTTTGATATTGTTTTTAATACATACAACTGTCCTAATTGTGGTCACAGTTTAAAATTTGCTTTTCTAAAGATGTCTGCTGTGCAGGATTCTCCCTTCCAGTGTGAGAATCCTGCATAGATGATAGCTTGAGAGAAGTGGAATTACAGGTAAGTAATTTTCCCTTTCAACCTCAATTATAGGGCTGTAATCAAATCTATATATTTACACTGGAAAGATTTCAAAGTCTCTGGTAAATGGGCATTTCTAAACCTCCCATGGTCTATTTTAAGTGACAAATTCAGGCAATTGAGTGTTTCTAAAAATAAGATCTGATCCTGAAGACTGTACTCACTCAAAACTCCCACTGGCTTTAGGTACTGTTGTGATTGCTATGATATATAAATAGATTAGGAAGAATCTGGTTTTAAATGTCAGGCAACATTTTGCAAGTAAATTCAGTAAAATTTTACCTGTAAGTGTACATAAATACTGGTGTCTATGCCATCTTTGAAGAACTAATCCTATTCTCCTTTAAATTAGTAGGAGTAGTCAAAGTTTACTAAACCTTTCTCAGATATACTTTCTTCATGAACATTATTATAAAGTACTGTTATTACACATGTCTAAGAAGAATAAACATTTTTCTTCCACAGGAAATGAAACCGGATCAAGTAACCAAACTTGCTCTTGGAGGAGAGATTAATTTTGAGCAAGTCTGCAAAAAGGTATGACTTTTTTTATCTTAGAATGATCCATTAGGACACATGCAAGTGTGGGTATATGTATGCATGTGCATATTGTGTGTACGTATTTTGATTTTTTTAATTAAAGGAATATACTGATCCACTAGGGCATGTGTGTATGTATTTAAAATAGCAATTTAGCAGGAATGGCTTGTTATTAGGGCTGGTAAGGCTAATACCCATCAATAGCAGGCAACCACATCATTGGCCTATATAACATCTATATCAGGGTGTCATGGCCTGCCTAATATATTTGTGACCCACATGACCTACTTGTGGACAATGTATGTTTTCATTTTTTTATACAATAAATTTCCAACCACTTTGGCTGCAGAGAGAAATGTCCAAATGTGAACAGGGTTTAACTGATGTCATGGTGTCTGCAGACAGCCTGAAATAATGACTGAGTGCTAAACTCCCTGTCCCCTATTAATCTCATTGGTGTATCACCTCGATAGCCTGATAATTGTCAACATTAACTATTCCATTGTTGATGTTTTTAGCAAATCAAAAGTATGTGAGGGTAGTAATATGTTCTGTTGGAAAGGAAATTCAGAGGGTGGATGCACAGATAAGACAATGGGAGAAAAATGGAGAAGGAAGAGTAACAAAGAGCAGGGATAAGAGAGTCCTAAAGGGAAGCATATTTTCCCGCTGAGTGATACTGAATGTTACAAGAAGGTATTGAATCAATAATAAATAGGTACAATTTTGTTATGCATTTATTTTTATGAAATTTTGTATTGCATGTTCTTCTTTTGATCTCTGACATCAGTGGACTCACCACTGAGGATTGTGTGGAGTATGAAGTCTGGAATTTATATCTGAGGCTAACATGGAATTCAGCCATTTATGAATGGGCTTGACATCCCTGGGCTACTGTACTGCATGCAGGGTGTAGAGGAGTCTGAAGCAGCTGAAGTTTCTCAAGCCCCAGGAGCAGGCCCACTGACAGTGAAGGGCAAAGGCGACAATTGCCCAGGGGCACGGGTGATTTTAAAAGGCCTGGGGCCCACTGCCAGCAGCGCAGCAGGGCTAAGGTAGGCTTCCTGCTCGCCCTCACTGCTGCTCCCGGAAATGGCTGGAATGGCCCTACGGCCCCTGGTGGGTGGGAGGGGGTCTCCGCGCTGGCCCGCCCCAGCACTGACTCCACAGCTCCCATTGGCAGGGAACTGTGACTAATGGGAGCTGCGGAGGTGGTGCCTGCGGCCAGCGGCGTGTGGAGACCCGCTTGTCCCCCACCTCAGAGCTGCCGCCAGAGGGGTGTGCCAATTGCTTTCGAGAGCCACCGAAGGTAAGTGCCGAACCCCTGACCGCCTCCTGTACCACTGCCCCAGGATAGAGCCCACACCCAAACTCCCTCCCAGAGCCCACACTCCATGTCTTCCTTTTATGAACTGAATCAGTTTTGTATCAAAAAATTTCCAAAATTGACATCAGCTTCCTCTTCCCAATCACAAACACATTACACAAATAAAACTGCTGCTACTACAGACTTCTTTCAACTCACTATTAATTTATTTCAGTTCCAAGGCATCATCTTCCTATACATGGAATTCCTCTCTAACATTTTTTAAATTAGAAGATCTAGAAGAATAGTATGGTTCACATTGTAATCTGTATTTAGAAAGAAGTTCCAAATTCTTCATAGTTTTCAGTCTCAGTAGTAATTTTCACTGGGACAAGAAAAGGAGAGCATAATAATATACGTGTTGTTTTCAGTGCCAGAATGAAAAAATATTTAGTATTTCAGATCTTGGACTTTTGTGCTACTTTCTAACTGAATTAGAGATTCCTTGTTGCCAGCTGATAAATGTGTGGGGGAAAGATAACTAGACAATTTAATGTTCATAGACCTCAGTTGTGTGTTTTTCCTCATGGCGTTCATGAAATGAAGACACTTGAACATGAATACAATCTTGTAAATTCATTACTATTCATCATACAGTAAAAAGAAGAAAACTTAGCAAGATAGTGACACAAACAATTCAGATTATTTTTACTTAAGCATATCAGATCACTAAGCAGAATTTCTACTTGGCAGCGGTGAAGAGGATCTCTTAACGAGTTTTCTCATAATTTCCCGATACCCATAATGAGGAAGACAGCAACAAATATACTTCTTATATCCAATAGAAAACATCTTCCACTTTGGATGTAAATATATGACACAGTCCCATGTTATAACTGTTTTTTAAAAAATGGGAAATTTCATCACATAATTTTCAGATGACGTTGAGATCTCAGGCACACATCAGCGTTTTGAATGTATACTGCCTTTAAAGAAGAATGTTTAAGTTTAAAAATAACCTTCAATGGCCAGGTTGCATTTTGCAAACAAAGCACGTAAACTAACTTTACTAATGATGCCTTAACAAAATCAACTTCATGTTTTCTTATCAAACAGTTCTATTTTGTCAGTGACTATAAAAACTAGAATACCTCAGTCTTAATTAAATCATTATTGTGCTGCTTTATGGTCTTCCTTACTGTCATGTATTGTACACACACAGCATTTTACAAATTCATGGTGAAAAAGAGCCTTCTGAAGGCACTTGTTTCACAATCATTATTAAGGATGGTAGCAGCACCAGGCATCTCCAAGGCAGGGCGAATCTGAATGTCTTTTAAGAAACACAACATTAACTGCATTTCCTAGTTTTTTCTGAGATTTGAGGGGATTTGCTGTTTTTTTAACCTTCCTAAATACATCTGTATCTGTAACTTCATTTTAACAAAGTATTTTGTGATGGAAATTGTATACAACAAAAACAATGCTCTCTCTGTGAGAGTGTAATTCTCTGTGTATATTAGAGATTCGTGTGTATGTTAGAAAAGTCACAAAAGGCCTGATCCAAAGCCTGTTGAAGACAGTGGGAGTCTTTCCATTGACTTCAAAGGGCTTTAGAACAGGCACAGAATTACTGCAGTTTTCATTTTGTTCCCAAATAAAGTCTGTTCACTACAGAAAACATTCCTGCAATGATAGATTCCTATTAGTGATATAAAACGTCTGGTTTTGTTGTTAGTGCCTTTTAATAGCAGGATAATCAGATAATTACTTGTGGATTTTTAACGTTCTTTGCTTATGAAAAAGTTCTGTTCACAGTCCATAAACCATAGAAAAATAACTACTGTATTCAGTCCTCTCTCTTTATTGGTTTAATATTATTAATGTGCTGTTCAATCTATTTAGTCTTTTATATTTTGTATAATATGCTCGTCATTGATGTTTTTCACTTAAGTATTTCTGTGTTTAATTATAGGAAGCACATTCTCACCCAAAATTTGCCATTTAAAAATAATCTGACTCGGTCATTGCAGTTTTGTCAATAAATATATAGGGGTTGTTTGGTAAAAGGAATTTTGCTGTTATTCCAATGCCAAGAAATTTGAAACCAAAAGCAGCTGCTGTTTTTGTGGGACCTATCCAAAATTTGTATTCTGCTTTTTAGGGTCTAAATTGTGGCCTTATATGTAAATGTAAAACTCTAGATGAAGTAATGGAAATTC
Organism: Chelonoidis abingdonii; assembly: GCF_003597395.2. Classification (NCBI taxonomy): domain Eukaryota; kingdom Metazoa; phylum Chordata; order Testudines; family Testudinidae; genus Chelonoidis; species Chelonoidis abingdonii. The sequence goes on from NC_133774.1 coordinate 78,803,731, forward strand.
TGCAAGGACAGTCAGTGCAGAATTTGATTCAAAATAACTTTCTGATATGAATCTCTACCTTTAATTTTCATCCTTCTGTGCTGTAATAGTGTGTATATTTGTAACAGCTACTAGAAGTTCTGTCACCAACATATTTAATGTAGCAGGGAGGATTTCCAGTTATTCAAATTTCCTCAGAAGCAGTAGTGGTTATTCTATTTCTTTTTGCTCCAAAGATGAATATTCTGCCTTCTGCATCAATCCCCTTTCTTTACCATCTTAGGATATATAAAGCTGTGTCTCAGTTCGTTGCCCTTTATGGCAGCATATTTATGCTGAAAGTACTGAAAGGGAAATAATACTTTAATGGAAGTGCTTTTTTTCCCCCATTATATCAGATGTGTTATACAGAGTGCAATAAAGAACTGTCAGGATCCCTTTAATGGAAATCTATTCAGTGATAACGTGTGCCTCAGCTTTACATTATATGTACATACTCAAAATCCTTGCGTTACTTCACTAAATAACATGGTTTCTTTAGTACAGACACAAAATAACTGAAGATATAAAGGAATCACCACTATAGGGTTGGGGGTTTTGTCCATTTGTTTGTTAAAATCAGCTTGACATGGAAGTGACTCTGGGTGTATGAAACCACAGTTCCCTGAGAATTTTCCAGGGCAAACATGAAATGTTAACTTCAAACAAAGATGGTTGTGGCTTTCATAAGAACATTGAAGATGTGAAGAATGTTGCACTAAGGTGTAAAAACTGTCTGTGACCAACTCATCGCCTTCAAAACTGGATCGTTTAAACTGAACTTAGAGATACTTAAGGCCTCTCTACACAATTATTTTTACCACTTTAACTATATCCATTTAGAAACCGGTCGTTAAAGTGGTACAATCATTTGGGAGCTGTATTGGTATAAAGATGCTTTTTATCAGTAGACTTTATTCCCCATAATTTACAGGAATAAACTATATAGATAGCACACACAAAAACTATATTAAAGGAACATCAAGGCTGATACAAAATCAAGCCATCAAACGTTAAGAAACGCCAGAATTAAGGGTGCCCTTGTTTGGCCTCCTTATGCATATGTATTATGGTAGTCTTTAATTACATACTTTTTTTTTTCCAAATGACTGATTAAACCCCAGAATAGGTCTGCCCTGTCCACTGAATGAGGCAGGAGTCTGTTGGAAAAAAAAATACGATCATGTAATTCAGGCCTGCACAACTCATAAAGCGGTGAGGGCCTTATTACGCCATAGAAAACAGCTGAGGGCCAAAACTCCCCAGCCCCGCCGAAACACCCTCTCCCCAGCGCCGTCCAGCCCATCCAAAACACAAAACACCTCCCCGCATGCACTGCATACAGCAGTACCAAAAATTAAAATACTGAAAATGGATGTCCCCTCTAGCCACCGACTCACTACTCGCCTCGTCACCCCCCTAAGTATAAAGCCTCGCCGCCACTGCCCGCCCGCCCGCTTGGCTCGTCATCCCCCTATGAAATAAGGGGAGGGGAAAAGGGGGATAGTTTGAAGGGATTTTCTTAACTAAGCCGGGGAGGGGAAAGAGGGGCAGTGTGAAGGGATTGGATGGGACTGTCCAACACACAAACACAGGTGCCGTGGGGGCAGTGTGAGAGGCTGTGGAGGGGGAAGGTCCCTGGACTAGGGAAGCGGCAGCAGCTGGGGCAGGGCAGGTGCAACACACACACCGACACACGTCTCCCCCCAAGGATTTCCTGGCTGCCCACAGACAGTTCAACCCCCGCACCCCAGCCATTACTATGGAGGCGGCCCTGGAACCAATCAGCGCAGTAGCTGCCCCGCCCCGTCCCCAACCGAAGGGGAAGTTTGAGAGGGTGTCGGCCCAATCCTACCCCCCCCCCCGTGCTGTGACTCGAGCCCCTCCCCTCACTCAGCACTTACCGATTTTACCTCGTGCCCAGCGCTTCCCATCTCAGCGGGCCCCAGAATTGACGCGTCCCCTGTACACCAGGCGGGGGGAGTGGGAGATGGAGACAAGTGCGGTTCTAACCATTAGGGCGGTTGGAGCGCAGCATGTGCGCACAGGACTGTGAGATGCCGCCCCTCCCCCCCCCCAGGCAGGAGGAGAACTCAACGGCTCCACCCTGCCGCTTTCCCACGGGACCCAGGGGTTGCATGTTGTGTAGGCCTGATGTAATTAAAGACTGTACCATGCATATGCCTAGGGGGCCAAATTAAAGCTCCACAATCAATTGGGGTGGATTAATTTAAATCAAAGCTTTTTAAAGCAATGAGGAGGAAATCTTGATTTAAATAATTTATTTTAATCTTGTTTTTCATTTATACTTTTCAGTTATTTTTTGGAAAGAGAGATTGATTTTCTTCAGTTCATACCCCTTAAAACATGTTAATTTGCAACTAAATATAGTCTTTCGCTAAATCTGATGCTTCTTTTTGCTAACCAGGCAGATACAGTATATCTATATACATTTATTTGAGCTATTCAATAGGTTAACCTCCATTTATTCATATTCTTAATTTTTACATTTTTATAGTTCTTATTTAGTAGATTAATTTTTTTACTTATGATTTGTATCAAGCTGTATTTAGATGGAAAATCAATTTTAAAAGCCCCAAAACAGCATTTTACTTTTTTATTGAATAAAACTACCTTAAATGTGTGATACATGGAGGGGGTCAAAACTTTTATCAAAACATCTTTTGCATTTAATATGTTCTTTAAGATTTTAGAACTAGTAGATGTCATCCTCTCAAACCTAGTTTTTAATTAATAAGTTGGAAGAAGATAACAAATTCCATTATTTTTCACTTTCCAATTAGTTTCTTAACTTTGAATGAACTGGTCATTGAACTGAACTAGTTGAATAAACAAAAATGAGAGAAATATTCTCTCTACACCTCCAGGAGAGGATGCTGCTGTCAAAATCTGGTTTAGCTCCAGCTAACTCTGTTCCAGCAAACTCCATCTGCTTAGCAAATAACTTCAGTCAATTCAGTGGGGGACTTCCACCAGACTTTGTTTAAAATGTGGCAGCAAAAATGTACTTCTGTAATATTTTTTTGTATTTAATTTAAATGATTTTAATTATAATTTTTACATAGGTTGTTGATTTCATATTTAATTTTAACTAGGTTTATTTTTTTAAAAATCCATATTTGCTTTAAATTTGTAAAAGTCTGCTTTTTTTAATTAACTTTTATTCACCATTCAGGAAACTTTTTTCTAGCATTTCCTAACTTGAGGGCTTGGCATTGTAAACTTCATCCTTTAATTTATTTTTGTGTGTATAATTCCATATTTTTAAAATATTAAACTGAAAAAGCAGAAATTCCATAATTTGGTATCATATTTGGAATAATTTGGCACTGCTCATGACCCATCAGTCATCAGCAGTTTTGGAACTTTTAGATCTACGCAGACCTCTGCCACTTGAGCTAACAAAGTAACCAATAATAGTCATGTACCAACAATAGAGAAGCATCAGTGGGTTTCACAGATATTTGCTGGCAGCAGAAGAATTGAGATTCATGAATCTTGGATTCCATTCCTAGTTTTGGAGGGATTTGTGGTCTAGTAGGCACAGACACTTTTCTGCCCATTGCTCCCAAGCTTGATCCCTTCTGCGTTATCCCTGTCTCTTCCTTGCCCTTCTCTCCTCTTCGCCTTGCCCTCAGTCCCAGCCTCCACTCCCCAGGCTTCTCATCCTAATACAAGTCTCTTTGCCCAGCAAGTGCTAGTCTCTCATCTCCAGACTTTACCTTTCCAGTTCCCCATCTAATCTGTCTTTTTCTCCAATCCTGGCTTCCAGATTCTATTCCACTTCGGCCCCATCACATTTCTCAAGCTCAGTCCAAATCTTTTTGCCTAGCCAGTGGAAGTTCTCACACTGCACCCTGGGTCCTCTCAAATTGCCTCCCCCTTCTTCACTAATTCTCAGTCCCAGTCTCTTTGCCCAACCTGCCCCAGCTCCTCATCCAATCTTAATCTGCCCACTCTCCCCACCTACTGGCTCCCAGTTCACCAACCCTCCACTCCCTTCCCATTCTCACACCCCAAAAAAAACCCTTACACACCTGGTCTCCTTGCCCAAGATATAGTTAACAGAAAATTGGAATAAACACTTATGTGCTATGTGTCCCAGAGTGCTGTGAATGAGAGAAATACACAGAAATGATGGGTAAAGGGCAGTTATGCATTGTACTATGTTCCCTCCTTGTTCCTCCATGCTAAATTATGTTGTTTCCTCTGTGATGGGAAAATGTCGTGGACAGTTCTGGAAAAGGATAGAAGAAATCCTGCACTTGGCATGTTTAGAGGCTGGGAGCTGATTTCATCCCTGTATCAGAGGCATAGGTCTCAACTTGTATATGTAATGTACTCATAAGGGAATGTAATTGTTTTTTTTAAGTTGACCCACAAAGAGGGGGAAAATAAGTTTGGGCCTTTGGGGGTGGGGAAGGAGCCTTACAAACCACCCCTGTAGATAACACAAAAGTGAAAAAAAAAATCTGCATGTTTTTACATGGGAACTTCATTTTTTGTCAGTTCTGCTTTTCCACTCCATCCCTCCAAAAAAATACAGACCGCTGGAGGGGTTGTAGAGTTATGATGTCACAGATATCAAGCAAATTAAATCTGTCTGAGGAGGGAAGTGGGTTTTATTTAGTTTTATTGAAAACTTTTTTTTGTTAAGACTTGCTTAATGCAAATATTCTGTAAACAAAGAAAAGGAGTAATCTGTCAAAGATTCATCTTCCTTACATTTACGAATGGAGAATTCTCACTATACATGTTTGCATTTGAATATGACTGGGTCATACTACAGTAATTACTGTGGTGGCTGTAAATTGACCTAACCTATGTTAATTTAAGATGTAGTGTAGACATGCCCTAAACTATGCAAGTGTGGAGAGACCCTTGTATTGTGCAGCAGTGTAACTGTTTCCTTTAAAAATAGTAGGGATTAGGGGTCAGTCTACTATTGTCCCCAGGTGTATCCATTTAAGGTTCCTGGGACTTTTCCGAGTGGACAAAGGCCTTGGGAAGGGCATAGGTAGATATTAGGACAGAGGAGGATGGTCCTGGGTGAATAGATAGTGCTGGAGGTGGGGGGATTTGTGGGAGAGAATCCCAGATCACTGTTTCTATGAGGGCCTGGGACCAAGGAGATTGTAGGGCAGGGTGGGGCAAGGCTTCCTGCCAACTGGGACAAACCTTGGGAAGGATGGAAGCATCTATGCTGCCTCCTCCTTCATAGCAGGAGAGATATCAACAGTGGAAGGACTGCTGCCCTTTTCCAGCCTGCGGGGGAAAGGACTGAGCTATGAAGGGGGACAGCTGGGACAAGCTCGTTTAAGGCTACAGCAGGCCTGAGTATTAGCACAGCCCCAGGACAATGGCTGTGGGACTCCTGTGCCTAGAAGAGGAAACCTGTTGTTGTCCAGGAGGAGGGTGGGCAAAATTCCTGATTGAAGGAGGCTACAATGGTCTATATTTGAGAAAGTCTAAATGAGACCCCACAAGGGGGCATATTATTAGAAGTATTCTGGCCTGAATATAAATTATTGTGAAGAACTAAGATGGAACTCAGGACATGGTGTCCGTAGGGCCACCTCAGACCATGAGGGGGTGCTCTGGGGCAGCACCAATCCACATACTGGCATAACTGCATTTACACTAGAGGGCTGTGACAATTTAACTATTTTGGTTTTTAAAAAAACTGCCTGTAGACGAAGTCTAAGCAATAGTACCTCAGTAGCCTAGAAGACACCTAACAGATCTTCTCCCAGTATGATACAGAATCACTGATGTACCAAATGCTGAAATACCTACAATAGGATTTTTGAGTGCAGGGTTTAAATTCATCTCCAATTCCTCTATGGTGTGTATGGAAACCTGGATTTTGCTTGAGCAGTTCTGGCATGTGTTACTCATTACTAAATGCATATATTGCCTAATGAACATAATGCTGGAAAATCTGCTTTTCAGTGCCAAGAAGTTGTTAATCTACATGTTTATCTCAAATACTTTATAGTTTTTCAGTGAACTGAATTTCCATTTCCATGGTATGTCTTTCAGAAAAATGGCTAAACACATACGATGAAAATCTGTTTTCAATTGTGGGTAGACTTTATGAGTGTAGTATGCCAAGAAATCTTTTTTTGTTTTCAATAGCACATCCAACTTTTAAAATGACACACTTATTGTAACAGTACCAAATACCCACTAGGTCATTTATCCCTGTGTGTCCTCATTAGCTCCCGCCATTTTTGTAGCATGGCCCAAGAGGTTAACAAACCTCTTCCCCTTCAGTCTAACTGCAGCAGCAGCAGCACTGATTTTTTTTCACCATGTCACAAGTCTGTGTGGGTATGAACTGTTCTATCGAACTATACCTGATGAGTTATCTTTTGAGGTTTGTGTTTGTGCCTTGGAGCCACATAATTGCCTAATAATACTTTGAAGGTTAAATCCTCAGGAGTCCCAGTGTTCATCATTCCATCAGCAACCTAAATTTGTAATAAAACGTTAGCTATGAGGATTTTAGTTCCAGAACTTTTCAACTGATAGTTTGATCAAGCAGCCGCTTTTCTTGGGCCATCACATAGTTTCATTAATATAGAGATATAGAGATACGCCACCATCCTCAGAACTTTCCTTATTTATTTCTACCATCTACTTCCACTGAGAGCTTTTGGGGTATGGTCAGTGGTAAACTGCACAGAACTCAAGATGCATTTGAGTTATTGCTAACTCTTAGTTTTTTCAGAACTCTATCTCCAAATTGGCTTACAACACATAAGTTGAGGGGCATAGTTTGTTCTACCCTCAGCCTGTGTTCTCTTCTCCGTTAGAAATGGGTGGTAATGTGAAACAGTGAGAACAATACTAGTTTCAGACTTTTCTTTTGGAGCTTATTGAGGTTGGCCAGTTCCCATAATGTTTAGACATCCAACTCCCTGTTGGGAGCAACTTCCTGCTCTAGTTCTCTCTAACCTGGCTATTCTCCATTTTCACTTTTTAGTGCTATATGATCAGCTACTGGTATATTGAGAGGCCAGTTTCATATTTTGCTGTCTAGAAAAGGTGAAACAATCAGTGTGATGCTTTTGGATCAGCTATGAAATGGTTAAGAAATTATTTTTTATATATATGTTTACAGCATGGCTCAAGATTTCATTCCAATTTTGTAACAGATCTTTTTAGTAAGATTTTTCTATATATTCTTTACAACTTCTTATCCACTTACAAATAATGTACAGTCTTTTGCTCAGCCCTCTTATTTGACCATGTTATATTGATGCAGCACAATCACTGTTAATTATCTCCTTATTTTTATGGAGATTGCCTGGTTTTTAAGTACTAGCATCTCTTCTGCTCCTCTGTTTTTTGCCAAGTTTTGTTGTTCAGCATAGCAAAAACCAAATAGTAAATATATTTGGCAGTGGCATAGTTTTTTAACTTTTCAAAGAATTGTACAAATATGTAATCCCGATGAATAAATACCACTGCTGTCATCTTTTTCTATATGAATTCTTACAGTATTTAATATACTAATACTTTTTCTAATATATTACTAAATTGAAGATTGGCAACAAAACCTGAGGTGATTAGAAAGTTGGAAATTCATAAGGCAAAACTGAATAATCTAAATTACTGTCAGTATTTTTTTTGTCATAAACAACTTTTGGTCAAATGTAACTGATATCCCTATTGATAGGAGCTTAGCAATGTTTTTTGTAAATGCACTTTTTTCAACACTGAAGAAATTTCTAAAGTCAAATATGAAGAGTATAATACCCACCTACTTTCTAGTGGAAAAATTTCAGTGGATATTTTTACATCAGATCCCGCAAAGAAAATCTATATAAAAGTTATTTGAAAACCATTTGCAAAATTCTGATGGGAAGTGGAGTTATGTCTTTGAAAATCCTCTTGGAAGAGGAAAGGGGAATACATCTTGGAAAATCCTTCTGTTGATAGGGTTGCTGGAACAATTTGTATGGTGGAGGTGCTCAGAGCCATTGAACCAAACTGTAAACCCTGTGTATAATGGAATCCATGTCAAGCCAAGGCATGTGGCAGCATCCCTAGTTCCAGCACCTATGCTTGTTGAAGGAAGGGGGTGAGAGACTTATAGAAACTCATTTACATATTCAAGTATACTCATTCTTTTTTGATGGAAGAAAGAGGAGAGGCAGGTGTGGCTGTAGTGTAATTGGACAGGATGCACAGCCTCCAACATTTTGGGGATATACTTCACTTTGTAAGAGGAATAGGACTAAATACACAGGATGTGTGAAAGTAGTTAGCCTTGGTCTCAGGCCACGCATATAAAACAGGGCAATGCGCTTGCTCTTCAGCCGTGCTCAGAAAGTTGGATATTCAAGGTTGTACCTGGGTGCCAGACTCTACCAGAAAAGAAGAGTCAACAGCACTGATGCCACTCAGTGTTATCACCTGTTGCACAGGGACAGACTCTCCAGACTGCTGCCTCACTCCAAATTTCTCTGTGCATGTTGCTGATAAGCAGAAGGTGATTCAGGAAAATCCCTGGTTACCAAAAGTGGCCTTTGGCCCTTCTAAAAAATAATCTCAGCTTTCATTTTAATAAAATAAAGCAAGCCTCTAGGCCAGTGGTTCTCAAACTGTGGATCGAGACCTAAAAGTGGGTTGCAACCCCATTTTAATGGGGTCACCAGGGCCAGCATTAGACTTGCTGGAACCCAGGGCTGAAGCCTGAGCTCCACTCTCACCCAGGGCAGTGGGGCTCAGGCTTTGGCTCCCACTCCCCCACCTGGATCATGTAGTAATTTTATTGTCAGAAGGAGGTCGTGGTGCAATGAAGTTTGAGAACTGCTGCTCTAGACTTTTTACTTACAAAGATTACCTTGAAAATGGTAACTGACAGAAACCAATGGAGACCTTAAGATTGTCTGCGTGTATTGCCTTCTTATGTGAAATGTTTCATTGAAGTTTGGGTCTTATTGCGAAGTATCTTGCTAAACCTCCACACAATCCTTAGGCCAGTGTGATCACAGTGAACAGACAGTAGTGCTGGAACTATGGGTGCTGGGAATGCTACCATACTCCCTGGCTTGAAGGAGTAATAACAAACATCAAATGCATGGTTTCCATCATCAACACCCCCACTATATAAATTGTTCCAGCACCCCTGTGGACAGATGTCAGCTACAGCTGAAACATTTCATAAGCCTACAAAAAAATGCTAGGGTCATCTCTGTTGACATTTACTGACGCTCATGCTGAGTTGTTTGCTCACTCAGGCCGCTGCTGCAAGGGGAACGTCTCACCTACAGTGCTGCTAAAAGCTTATGAAAGTCACTGCATGTAGTCCCTACACTCCATACCACCCCGACCCTTGGCAGTTGCCCCAACATTGCATAGAGAGGTGAGGAGGCTGGGTCAACTGAGTGGGAATCCTGCATCTGCTGCAGTCCACCTCTCCCTTCCATTGTCTACCTCCCCATCCGCAGCTCAGAACTTGAAGAGCCAATGCTGGTGGGTTTGGTTCTGCTCAATATATAGTTTTCATGTATGAAAATTAGCTTATATAACTAGCATAAAATGCTACTCACGGAGCTTAACTAGACATGGCAGTTGTTGACAGACCAATTCCTTTTTAAGTTATTGTAAATCAACATAAATAAGTGCATCACTTAACGAGGCTAAAAAGTTTTGAAGGAGCCCCTGATTAAAATGACCACCCTGCACCTGTAAGCAGAGGCGTGTTTGGCTGGCTGGCCAAACAAGGGAACTGTGCTTTAGGGCTTGGGGGAAGGAGGAGATAGAAAACTGTTGCAAAGGATCAGTGAGGTCACTGACTCGTCCCCCAGGAATGAGGCAATAAAAAGGGACAACCCTGTACCTTAACCCTCCCGTTTGCACAAAATGGTGTGGATCTGCAGGCACAGTATTGTTTTGGGAGCATAGGCAAGCATCCAAGTTGCTTGAGGGTTCACAGCTGGGCTTCAGTGGTGAAGCAGTTCTCATTGGCATGCAAAGAGGGTCGTGTTATGGGATCAACTGATACAGCTGCTGTATGCTGTGCGGGCCCATCACTGGCCACCAGATATAGTGGTACACCTTGGGGAAAACAATTTGGGAATGCTTAAAGAGGTGGAACTAATGCTCAGAACAAGACAGGACTTGAGGCTGGTCCTTGACATTTTTCCAGGAGTTAACATTGCATGTCAGATATTCTTCAGCGCAGAGTCTGGCAGGGAGCCATGAGGCCCCCAAGGTGGACAGGGCCAGGAAGTATGTGAACAAAGAGATGACCAAATTCCTGGGGACCCTAGAAGGGGCAGTAATTTCACGTCCTGGCATAGTATATGGAGCACCAGAGTTGTTTCGGGAGGATGGGTTTCACCTCTCAGACTTGGGTGCTGTCATGTTTTTGACTGATATAAAAGAGGGCATTAGGTGAGGTCTGGGAACCATACTGGGTTTGGGAGGAAGCAGCCAAGCTAATGGTTTTCGCCTCCTTGTGGCAAATGTTCAGTGCAGGTACTCCATAGGAAAGGTATACAGTGACTGGATAAATGGTTTGGAAAAGCACATAAAAAGCGGTGTCGGTAAAGGAGCGAATGGGGGCTGGTTGGGGACTGCTGTGATTGGTACGGCACGGAGCCAGCCCCTATTATTATAGCCACGTTAACCCTCCTATGAGGACGTGGTGGATGGTAAGTTCCTGGATTTGCTGGAGGGACCTGGATGGAAAAAGGGGGAGCTGGTAAAAGCCTCCTAGTTAATTATGGAATAAACATGGGGTTACCTGCACTCTACACTTCTATCTGCCGGGTAGTCCCAGACATCTGATTAAACCTATGTCAAGTATCTCCTGTCTTTTTTCTGGTATAGCCTGACAATGTTGGCATCTTATGACTGCCCAGGTTGAATGTTGAGTACAGAAGGAGCCAGTCACTGAACAGTAAACATATATTACTCGACTGCTTTATTCACTTTGCACCTCCCAGACTGGATGCTGAATGAGAGAGGAGGATCCTATGGAAATAATACGTGGTGATGCAATTAGGTAGTGTCAAAAATGCATATGCACAGGAAGACAGAGATGTGATTGTGCCTGCAGCCTTAAGCATTTTCTGATAGTTTGAGTTTCACATTGCAACTTTTACATTTTGAGCACTGTTTTAGTTTGACGTATTATCTATTGGATACAAGACAGCTATAGAAATACCAAAAAATAAAATAATTTCTGTTCGTGCATATCTAAGTAAATATTAGGTTTTGTAAGTGTAAACTTCTTGATAGAGAGCCAGAATTTTGTTGTTGCATGCCAGAAACTTCCTTTATGACTTCAGGAAAGTCACTGGAACTAATCTATGCTTCAGTTTCTCAGGCTATAAAATGGAGATAGAATACCATGAGACTTGCATGAAAGACACAGATTAGTGAAAAGTGGTACAAGAAATAGTATGGTTTCATATGAATAAATATTTACCATTCCTGTATTTTCATAAATAATCAAATTTAATGTTTTTTTTCTCTGTGGATAGACTTAACATTTTTCCTTCTAAATTAGGTTTTCTGTCAGTGTTTTCCATCATATAAAACACTTCTGTTCAATTTGTTTTTCCGTAAGTCTGGATATGCCAAAAAGTCAAAAAATAGGAAGTGTTTAAGAATAAGAATGTCACATTGTATGTTTATGGCTGCTATGTCCTAATGTAGATAGTGTTTGCAGGTATTTTTTCTATAAGAAAAATGTGAGTATTCCATATAATCTGGCAAATAAACTTAAACCCTTTTCCATAAATACTTGAATTAAAGAACACCAGATGTTGCACAGAAGCTACTGCTGCTTTATGAACTTTATGGTATACACTTTCTAAACCCACAGGAAGCATCTGAGAGGGAAAGTATATAAATTAAGTTCAAAAATACATTTTCCAGCTACAGAAAAATCTCCAAAGAAAATACCTTTTGATCTTCAGCAATGTGAGCAGTCTGTCCCAGCAGTCTGGGAGCAGCATGCACCGTTGTCACATGGGATCTGGATTCAGGCTTCAAGTTCTCTAGGCCAAACCAGCCTGCGAGTAAGCCAGCTGAGGCCCATTGGAGATGGAACATGTATGTCTCTTGGACCATCTCCTCTGGCCAATGTTCAGAAAATCGTAGACTGTCTGCAAAGGGAACAGTTTCCCAGCTCTCCTTGACCTGAGGAAAGATTTCTGCAATATAGGGGACTGGGGAAGAAGGGAAATTACTCGCAAGCCCAGAAAATCATCTCATCAAACAAGAAATATGACCTAAGCAGTATGGTCTTCTGCTAAGATGTTGAGCTTCCCTCACTATTTTGTAACATTTTCCCTAGGGCTGGCCAGAAAACATTTGTTTCCAAAGAGGTTAGAAATTTTGTTTTTATTTGGATATGGAATGAGGGGGAGAAACCCACCTCGTGTTGCCAGTAGCTTGATGTTTAGTGCACTCACCTCCAAACCAGGCACAGTAGGAACTTGAACCTGGGTCTCCCACATTCCAGGTGATAAACACTGGGCTATTAGCAGTACTGGGTTGGTGTTTCTTTCCCCCTTCTTCCCCCTTTACTCCACAAAATCTATCCTGGATCTGAGATGCCTTCTCAATCAGTTTTGCCCATTAAGAACTTTTCCAGTAAAGTGAGGACAACGTCATGAATGATGAACAGTCTTTCTAATAACTGCTGGTTGTCTTCCAACATATGAAGAACTAGGAATTGAAAGGGTAGGAAAGGAAAGAAACACCATCCATAGTACTTTAACCCTAATTACTATAAATTCCTCCTCTTGCCTCCATGACACCCATGCTTCCCTTACCTCCTCATACAAGAGACACAAACCCCAATATCATCCTTGCCCTTCAATCTGACCACGTTACCCTGCTCTTTAAATCCCTCCAATGGCTTTCCTCTGCTCTGCTGCATCAAATTTAAACTTACTTTCGCCTTCAAGACCCTGTATAACTCTGCACCTTAACTCTTATCCACCTTTCTCTCTATCCATCTTCCCTTATCTCCTCTGCTGTGCTAACAATGCCAGCCTTGATGCCTCATTCCACCTGCTTCTCTTACAAATTCTGCTCTCTCTTTCTTTATCCAAACCACCCCTCTTTGAGCTAGTCCACAAGGATGCTACCTTCTTCGTGTTCAGATACTTCCTAAAAGTTAACTTCTACTGTGACTCCTACAGGAAGTCAGGTGGTTGCTTATTACTATTTATCCACAGCCTTGTCATAACCTCTATTTAAAAAAAACACGTGTGTTGTATTTTTCAAACTGTGTTGCTAAAATGTGGCCATTTGCTACTTTAACTACCTTATTTACATATGTGCGCTTCTCCTCTACCCCTTTGTCTGTTTGCCTTTTAGACTTAAAAGTTCTTGGAGACAAGGAGCAATGTTATCTCATGTTTGGAAAGCACCTACTACATTGTGAGCCCTATTGAAAATAATAGTAATGACTTCAAAATTTAGTCTCTAGAACTCTATCAAAAAAGGAAGATGGAACAATATTATCTGACTTAACAGTAATTACCCCTCTAGCCAAGAGGAGGTGGCCTTGTGTATACAGTCCTCTTCAGCCTTTTTTTGAATTATTGTAGACCAATATAGCAAATATGCAGTGAATGTAAAATTGTAGTATGTTGTTCAAACCTGGAAGATGTGCAGATAATCTATTCTTAAACAGAAACATCAACAATATCACTCATATTTAACAATTGGGCAATTGCAATGGTGCATATTTGTGATGTTCTTATCAATAGCTCCATAGTCAAATTCTTCCATGCTCTTTGGGATGACGTGAGATTTTAATTTAAGACAAATGTGTGGTGAGCAGGCCTGGTAACATTTAAACTTGTATTGTCTTGGGGTTTGGTTTGCTTTTTAGTGGGCTGGGAGGTCCATAATCTGTCACTAGCGTATCTTGTAGTATGGATCAGGCAAATCTACACAACCACCTTATCACCATATAACATTTCTTACTCATTTTTTAATTTTTTGTATACAGCCAAATTCCACTGCAGCTGACAGAGCGACTGCTAGACTAGCAGCACACCCACTGTTAAAGACAAAAATTGCTGATATTAAAGGTATGAAATAGACAATCTCATCTAGTTCAAATTCCTATATTTGTTTATGCACGTTATCTTGTTCTATCCCTTAAAAATGGTGTTTTGGAAGAGGTAATATAATTACACTCTGTCTCAAATAGGGATACTTGCCTTAGCCACACAGATGAATTTTAAAAGTTTTACAATTATATTCTGAAAACTGAGGCTCCCTTTATTCTGTAAGGATCTGAATTTTTAATAAAGAGAGAAAATATAAATATATTTAGTGTGTCAATAATGAATTGACTTATTATAGCCTGAATATGTTGGTCACTTTTGATTAATATTAAATTGCTTCCATATTTGTCTCTGCTTTTTAACCCACAGTAATAGTGTTTGCTATTCTGGAAATTTCCACTACATGCATCCGACGAAGTGGGTATTCACCCGCGAAAGCTCATGCTCCAATACCTCTGTTAGTCTATAAGGTGCCACAGGACTTTTTGCTGCTTTTGCAGATCCAGACTAACATGGATACCCCTCTGATACTTGATAGTATCTGCTATTAGGTGTATGTACTGTTTGCTAATAGGTGTATGTACTGTTACACACTTGTATTACCAAATTTAAGCCAGCTGGCTGAGATGAAGTCACAGACTTAAAATAGTTTTGTAATATTAACTACTAAGCTGGTCAATAGGTGTTAAACTCTCAGTTGCATAACAGCTAGCAGAGAGAGGGATTATATAATTCATAAAATCCAGAAGCCTCTGCTAAATTGGTGATGAATCATATTTAGAGCAGCACCTATATTAACTCTGTAAAGACACTATATTGGAGATATTTAAGACTGAGGTTTTCAAAGTATCCTAAGGCAGTTTGCACTGTTTCCAGTATGGACATAGCGTGCTTTTCACAGCAGGTCTCACATACTCTACACACCACCGCTAGTGGTGTACAGTGTAGACGTAGGCTAAAAGAAGGTTGAGGCATGTTGGTTGTGCTCGCTGTTAGGCAGAAAGCAGATATGGAAAATTCCAGGCCGAAGGGTGAATGTTCCAGAAAAAATTAGCTTGTGAAAAAAGGTTATGGTGGAAATAATCTTAGCTAATGACATGCACTGCTAGATGCCTATATTTATACGTGTGTGTGTGTATAACATGTGTGTTTGCAGTTTTTCCACACTCAAAATATCACCTGACATTAATTTGAATCAATGAAAATCATCTGATGCTGAGAAGTTCACTACATGCAATAGGAGCCTTCACTCAGTTCTGATTTCCCCACTCTTCCTCTTTGACATTACTTCAAGCCATTTTCGGCTCCTACTTTTACTTGCTAAATGATCTAGTGAAGGCACCAAAAATATCTCATACTTCAGCATAGTGGATCTAACTTGCAAACTTAGTGTCATGGCCTCTTGAATGTTGTTTTAACTAGTGTATGTACTGTATGATGCTGCAATAACTCTATTTGCTATTATTTTTGTAGCTGCAGTAAAAGCCTTTAAGGATGCAAGACAGAAGCCACCTAAAACTCAATCTTCATATGCACATAAATCAGAAGAACAGCTTTCTCAAAAGCCTAAATTGAGGCAACATTCTAATAGCAATGTAGATAACCAGACACATACACTGGTTCTAAAACAGCAAGAAGCTAAAACCAAGATGAATGTGAAAACAGCTACTAACATAGAAAATAAACAAATCTGTGAGAGCGAATGTGAGCAGAAATCATCAGAAACTGAAATAACAGATTTTCCAGGCGATTTGTCATTGCCAACTTCAGAAGAACATTCCGTAGTTCAGGATCAAACAGAAATGACAATTGACTGGCCAAAAAGAAAAAAACTTACAAGTGCGAACAGGTTCAGGATAACAAACAAATCAAAGAGTGATGTTAGTGATATGGAAGAATTTGATAACAAAGAGTATTTTGATGATAGCACGGAAGAGAGGTTTTATAACCAGTCATCCGATTCTGAAGATAGTGATAGCGATGATGATTTCTTCATCGGCAAAGTAAAGAAAAAGAAGAAGAAGAAACTGGCAAATAGTGACCTTTCTTCAGCAAAGGAAAAGACAAGACTCAAAGCATTACTAAACAAAAAGGACTCAAAGTTTATGACAACGCAGGATGTCATCACAGAAGAAAGTAAACCAAGTGCAAAAGCAATGAAGTTGGAATCAGTATTTTGCAATTCTCTGTCCCGATCTGATCAGAAATCCAAAAATATGAAGAGGTATTCTTTTTCCTTTCTGTTATAGAAATTATAGAGTAATTATTATGACTTGTAATATTTCCATCAACTGAGCAGAATTTCAGCCAATCATTGCTCAGAGTATTTGGATTGGCGTTTTGTATCCAGTCACATTATTCCTTGACCATTATGCATTTTTCAAATTCTTCCCTGCTCAGGAAAGTTATTTGTGTCAGTATCAACAGAAAGTCCTAAAAAGATGCTTACAGCAATGTTAACTGCTCCTGACCTTCATAAAAGCTGAACTCAAAAGCTCAAGATGAGCCAATAACCAAAATCACAGTTATATACAAAAATATAAATTGTATATAGTTCTTGCATTGGTTTCATGTCACAGTTTCACTTCAGTGTTAACCAATAGCAAAAGCTGTTTATTGCTACCATACCCTAGTGCTATGTAGATTATCCAGCAAGTATGGTGGAATTGGCCATTTTTTCCACCATATCTTTTACTGTTATTCTTTTCTTGAAAGATCTTTAATATTATTTTCTTGTTTTTTAGAAATGTTAACTATCAGACTTCCAAAAACAGAAGAACAGGTATGTGTTCATGGTACTGCTGCTGCATTTGAATTCCTTAAAATGCCAAAGTAAAACCTGTCAAGCTACACTTATCCCTGTAGGGCTAATCACAGTGAGGTATTCTGGTTTGTTTCATATTTCAGTTTAGGACTTGTCTGCATGAAAACAATTAGTTTGTGGCAAGTTGGAGTGGGAATCTACCCCCCTACTAACCTGTGTGGACCTTCTTAACATACATTAACAGTATGTTAATGTGCTTTGGTTTAGTTTCATTTCAGAGAGGACTAGGTCAAAGAATGTTATCAAACCGTAAATGTGCATCATCAAGGTCTACATAGATAGTTAGTCTGCAGCAGGGTAGATTCCCACCCCATCTTGCCACGAACTAAATGTTCATGTAGACAAGCCCTTAGTGACATTTATTCAGATATTTCTGTTTAAGTCGTCAAGGGATTGCACTTGCCCTTTAACTTGTAGAAACTCTTTGATGTTATACGTTTCCATGTTTTGAAATAGTTCTCAAAAGCAAGCATCCTACAGGTGTGTACTCTGCCACCTTTCCCCATGTTAATATCTTACTCCATGGAACTACTCATGGAAAAAGGTACAACCTGAGTGTGAGTAAAAATGACGGAATACAACCCTTAATCTCATCAAGTGGTTCATCCCAGCAAATTATTTTAGCCACTTGAACATTTTACCTAGATTATGGCTCATTTTGCCCTTTTAAAGGTTAGAATTTTTTTGCTGCATCAAAGAAATTGTGTGTCGATCTCATATTGAAAGCGCTATTCTAAAATCAGATGTCCAGTGACCCATCTGCCATCAGTATACTGTACAATAAAATCAGAGATTGTGATGACTCTTATGCATAGTAATTAAATCCACACAAATTTTCAGTTGAAACCCCAGAGCCTTCTGCCATCTTAATCATATCATCTTGAGCATATCTGCTATTCATGAACTGGCAGTTTGCTGATTTGTGAGAAGAAGGATAATCTTCCTTCCTCCTTAGCAATCTTTTTGGATATTTAAAAAAAAAAAAAAAGTATCAAGTATAATCGTGTTCATATATGTATATTATGCGTGTCTCATTAGGAATGGATATTGGAGATCATATGGTATGTCTCACTTATTATATATTGGCTTTGTTATATTGGCTTCCAGTAAATACCTACCCTTATTTTAAGGTATTTATAGTATGTATTACCTGGTTTTGTATATGTTCATGACATAGTTGCATTTAATGTTTTTTATTGTATTTTATGCACAGCTTTTCCAAAAAATGAACTGCAGGTAAAGAGAACGCACCTTGCTAAAGCTGCAGGTATAAAGTATAAAAATAAAAAAGAGCATTTAAAGCAACCGCTTCATCCTTCGTGGGAAGCAAGCAAGAAGCGTCGGGAACAAATATCTCAAATTACAGCATTCCAGGGGAAAAAGATTAAATTTGATGATGATTAAACTTTTTTGATGTAAATTCATATTGTTAAAGAAGATTCTTATAGTTCCCCTCTAGTTCGGTATCTACTTTTGAGCTGTAACAACTTATGTTTTGACTGGACCTTTGTGACCTGGGTGTTGTAGATTGATAAGAGAATATTTATCTTCTTGATTGAGATGATACTTGCAAAATTGTTTGGAAACGAAATCTTTTACAGTATTTGAGAACTCGTGCTTTTTTCAAATCATATTTACATGTTTGTATAAACTAAATAGTATCCTAATCTTGAGAAATCGGTGATGTAGTCTTTTAAGGTTTTTTGGCGAGGAAAAAGCTATTCCAGATTTGTTTATAATGAAGATTGAGCAAATGAAACAATTTGTGCTATATTAGTTGACTAATGGGGATGTCACACAGTGTATGATTAAGAGTTCAGTTCTATAGCGCCACCACCTGTGAAACCCACAATGAAGTCAGGAAGGGGTTTATGGAGCTATTTTGTGCTCTGTAGTAGTTGGGAGTTTTGACTTGCTTCTCTTTCCTTTGTGGGGTTTTGCATTATGTAAGGTATACTCCAGAGAACTATTTAAGGACTTCAGTATCAGAAGAGATGGGAAGGAAAGTGCTCCTAGCTAAGAAAACGTAGTTAAAATAGTTCATTAAGCTGTATGTTTAAAATATCAAAATATTTACTCTTGTCTTAGCTGGAAGTTCAGAACTCTGTTAGCTCTGAAGACATTTGCTAAATTCCATAAATGCATGAAGGAAGCAGAAATGCAGATCAGTAGTGTGTATGGCAAACTCTAAATAGCAATAAAAACTTGCCATCTAAAAAATGTTCATCTTTCTTGATTAATAAACAGTTTTGATAACTAAAGTACACAGTTGTGAGCATTCCTGTACTGAAAGGAAAATTCAGTGTGCTCCACTCAATTTAAATTGCATGTAGTCAGAGAGTTATAATCCCATCCTCCTGATTCCTAACTACCAGAATCAGTAAGAAGAGTATAAATTCAAAAAGTATTAAATGCTATCAATTTGTTTGCCAAAGATCTTGGGGGAAGTTTATGTCCCTAACTGTTGGAAGGGCATTTGACTGTATTGGATGGAGCTATCAGTTTAGTGTTCTGAAGTTCCTGGGATCATTATATGAAACAGTGGTGTGTGTGTATGTAGATGTGTGGGGGTGGGGATTTTATACCAGATCATAAGAGTTCAAGACATCTTCAATAGCAATAGTCTCTTGTAAAAGTAATCTTGTACTAGGTAAGCAGCCAGTGGCTATACATAGGAACTACATACATTGTATTTTGAACTTGTATTTATCTTCAAGGAAAATCATGTTTTGAAGAAAAAGTCATCCTCTTGGAAGCAATATCTAGAATACTGTTTTACATATTCTAGACAAGAAACTTTTTTAAAGGCTTAGTACTAATCCAAACAAATATTTGATGTGCAGTAAAGGGCAGGAAACTTTTTCTCTTTTTGTTAGCTGTAATCCTATTACAAAAAATTTCTTCACAGACAGCTAATCTTTTCTGGGTAGGTGAAAGTTTCCAATTTCGAGAAGTGACTGATATCCATGGTCAAATAATTTAAAAAACAAACTTGTAAACTTAAAAACATAAGAAAAATGTAGATCATGTACAATATATAGCTAGTTTTAAAAAGTTTATATCCTGAAGTCTCTCTTTACATATCCTTAGAGTGCCAGGACCGTTCAGTTTTTCTTGGCAGTTAAGGTTGCAGGAAGAGACTTTGTTATAGCTATGATTTATAACCTTAAGTGTACTCCTGGGGGTATCTGAAACACTGGAGCTTCCTTTTTTGCAAAATCACGTTTTAATTCTTCACGAGCTTCACAGGAAGGCCTTGATCAGAGAAATCCAACCATTATTCCACATTCTGATGCTCAGTTATTGTACCTGTGAGGGATGGAGAGGAAGGGTAATCTGAGAGTGACAGATCCTTTTTTACTACCTTCCATATGTCTTATGGGTTATTGCTACTTAGGTTGTGCTTAGAGGCCATACCCATGCCAGGTCCCCAGTGTTCTAGGCACTGTACTATAGAGAGCTTTATTTTATTGTATTTGTGCAAGAGAACAACTCTTTTGAACTGAGGAGCCTAGTGAATTTATCTGAAGTTTAACACTTCAGTGTTCGACAGTTCACAGGAGTTTCTGTTAGAAAATAACATACAAAGTAAGTATACATTTTGCTGAAGTGATTTGTATCTCTTTCTGTGTTATTCTGTGGTAAACCTATGGCCAAACGAACCCAAATACGTATAAGGGCCTACATATTTCTCTGGTTTTAATAATGATTAGTATACTGAAAAGGCATTTCTTTGGGTGTGAACATTAGATGACTGACAACTCCTGACAAGGTGTTACAAGCTGCACAGTTCAAACTAAAATCAGTGTTTTTAGTACTGTGCACAGAAGAGATACTCTGTCTCAATACATATTATCTGACAACTGCTAAACTGCAATTCAGGTTTTAAATACTTATCAATAGCTGAAAGTGAAAATATCTTAATAGATTGCACAATTCTTTAAAAAAAATTGATAGAAAATCAGGAAACTTAGTTATTTAAAAAATTATGGAAATGCTGATATTGCTATCCCCATTTTAAAGATTTGAAAACTGAGACAGATATAATAAATTATGTTGGCTATGATATTTAGTTATGGAATTAGATATGGTATCAGGAGAGTTAAGGCCTGATCCAAAGCCCATTCCAGTCACTGGGAGTCTTTCCTGTGACTTAAATGGGCTTTGGATCAGACCTATAGGTTCCAACTCTAGATCTGTCATTGATTTACTCTTTGTCAGGCAAATCACTGAAACTGAAGATGAGGTCCAGTGTGGGCAGGTGGCATGTGCACTGTGTTGATGCATATATGGAACCAGGAGGAGTGCCTTTTCCAATAAATAATTCTGAGTATACTTCCTAGTCTTATCCAGACTGCGTACCTGAAGTCACATGGAGTGTTCGACAGACACAGAGTATTGTGTTTTGGGCTCGAGGCATGCAGTCGGCAAGAGGCCATGCCTACATTGGTATTAAATTGGTTTGCAATATCTAACTGAAATGTATTAGAGTGTGTTGTGTTTATCACCCAAAGTGGAAAAAGCCCTATCACTGGGATTATTTTAAAACTGGATTGAAGAACACTGCTGTAAGGAAAAATCCTACAGTGGCCTTATGGGCTTGAAAGGATCCATTGGGTCGTTTTGACTGTCTCAACTGCTGTGATTATCCAGCATGACAAAGAAAAACATTAACTGGATATTTCTGCCACAGATATTGAATGTAATAGTTAACAAAGTGGACATTTAAATGTGTTTACCTTTATACTTCTGCATTAACTCCTCAGATGAATGGGAGGCACTACACACCTCAGGGTACATCTGTACTGCACATTCCTTTCAGCAGTGTGTGAAGTACTTACACTATACACGCTTCTGACGGGGATAAATAATAGTTGATTGTAAGTAAAGGTATGCCTGAACTATGTGGGTGTGGGGCTCTCTATTCAGTCAAGCAGTGTCTACCTGTCAACAATACTATTTTTATCAATATACAGGTTTCAGAGTGGTAGCCATGTTAGTCTGTATCAGCAAAAACAATGAGGAGTACTTGTGGCACCTTAGAGACCAGCAAATTTATTTGAGCATAAGCTTTCATGGGCTACAGCCCACTTCATCGGATGCATCAGATGAAGTGGATTTAGCCCACAAAAGCTTATGGCCAAATAAATTTTAGTCTCTAAGGTGCCATAAGTACTCCTCGTTGTTTTATCAATATAAAGTCCTGCTGATGGAGCCACTCTCCACCCCAGGGAAAGACTCCTAAAGCAGGGAGCTGCTGGGATCTCTCCTCATAGCAGGGAAAGGCTCTGGCAGCTCTTCGCTACTGGCCAGCAGCTCCCTGCCGTAGGAGCCTTTCCCTGGGGCAAAGAAAGGCTCTGGCAGCTCCCTGCCAGTGAAAGCTCCAGCAGCAGGGAGCTGCCAGAGCCATTCCCTGCCACAGAGAAAGGCAGCTGCAACAGGGAAAGACTCTGGTGTGGGGAGGCAGCGGGGAAAGGCTCTAGGAGCTCTCTGCTGCCAAGCGTTTTCCTGCTGCCTCCCCTTGCTAGAGGATTTCACTGACACATGTAGCTACATGCTGTAGCTTGGACCATCCTGCTTTTCACTGTGGCTTGTAGCTATACATCCTACACACCATCACAAGAGGTACAGTGTAGGCATAGCCTTAGTCTATTGATTCAGGCAGTATACAGAACTGGGAAGACAACATAATATTCGTTCATATTTAGAAGGTAAACCATATGGCTTAAAAATGTTTTTCTATGAAAACTGAAATTCTGAAGGAACTGCGGGATGGCTAGAGATGTGCCATTACATCTCTCTGGCTTACATGGAGACAGGTGTGTTAGAGGGTCTAAGCCCACTCATTTCCTTATGGTATCTGTTCTTTGGAATGAATTCTTCAAACTGGTTTCTAGGTTCATGCTCTATTTCCTCTGGTGCTCTGGTTAGATGATTGCTAACGGTGTGTTCTTAGCACAGTGTGAATGTTGATCTAGCTGTAGGATAGATCATCCCACCATTCCTGTATTGTTAGGCATTAGTGTAACATATTTGCATATGTTGTTTCGATATGGTAATTTAGCTTTGGTTTCCACTTTCTATTTTGTTTCTACTTCAAATCAGAATTACCCAAGTCAAATGACAAAATACATTATGCTATATTATTGGTATAGTATGTGGTATTGGGATGTGGTTCCACAAAGGATATCTTCTCCAAGTAATAGAACATCATTGTATCTAAATAGTGTCTCATTCAATTCTATTTTCCTTGATACTCTAAAAAGTCAGATTGAGAATTATTATAGAAATAAATAATGTGACAGCTCGGGCTTTCAAAACAGACATTAAAGCACAAAAAAAGTTTTCAAATCCTAAATGAAATATCTTTCGTCATGACCTAAAGATCACTTTGGATTTGACTGGCTTCCAGGGAGAGCAGATTCCAAATGGGGCCCTCATTTTGTTCATGCTTTTGCCTCTGAACGTGGAGTGTTTAGACTTTGGGTTCTGGCAGCAAGCACTTTCCAACAGGATTTGTTACAAGGAGGATGTTGCAGGAGCCCTTTCTTAAAATTTTGGCCAAAATGAAGGGAAAGTTGGAGTGTTTTCCCTGCTTTATTGAGTTCACACCCTTTCTTAATGCTTTGAAACTATCTCTGCCACAGATGAACTAAATCTGGGCTTAGGAAATACTTCTTGGAGAACAATTTTTTTATTAGTTTACAGTGAATGACAGGCATTTCCAAAATATTTGCAGAGGGGAAGATACCAGGAAACGCTAAAGGTATGACCACACGGCATTTTGGAGTGAGCACAAGCTAGCGCTCTAAAAACAACTGTAGAGACAGTGCTTTGAGGTTGTGACTTGGGCTGGAGCGCAGGCTCAAGAGGCCCGAGACTTGCTCCAAAATGTTGTGTGGACATACTAGAAGATCTTTACTTCCTCCTCCTCCTCCTCCTAATTACATAAGTTAAAAGTGGTATGGTATCACTATACTCTGTACATTTTTTTCAGGCATTTGCCATGTAGCATCACTTGCCAAACAAGTATTGACTGCTTCCTTTTTTGTGGCTAGAAGAAAGCATTTGTGGGTAAAATAATAAATTCCCAGCCCCTCATCCCTCCTCTTTTGCTAGCACATGCACCTGAGACACAAAAGTTAGCACAGGCCCAAGCACTTCATGGGATCACCTTATTAAAACATTCACACATTTCATTAATCCCAGCTGGCTTAGTTGTCATGACGAGATATAGGGCCATCTCAGACAACTGGGTGCCAGAGGATTCAGAGTTTTAAAGATCTATACCCAAAAGTGAATTTAGAACCCAGTACTAAGATTTATAAACATGTTATGTATTCGTGCTAATTCTTATGTATTATAGGCAGAGTTGACATTGCTGCTGGTTGCCTGACACTTCCTATTATAAGACTTACAACTTATAAGATGTTTATAACTTTGGCAAACTTTAATCATTCCTATTTTGACACATATATAGCCTCAGCCAAGCGCCACTGGAGACAATGAAGAGACTCCATTTGACCTCAGTGACAAAGGGATCAGGCCCATGTTGAACTCAGGTGCAGCAGGATAGACGGTGTGAAAACTTGAAACATTTTATTCAAGTCATTTTCACATAAACTTGCAACCATAATACAGGCAATGTAACATAAGAATATGAAAGTGCAATGAAGAATACAAAGCTAGTGTCTGAATATTATAAATAAAAGCTCTTCAAATAAAGATAGAGATTTTAAAATTAAGATTCTTGGAAAACAGTGAAGGAAACATTGAAAACTCCTTCAAGAAATTGCAAAAACAAGTGGCATTTCACTGAATTTGTAGCATTTAGTTGCTAGAACAACAACAAAAAAAATAACCTATTAGCATACACTTCTTGGTTTTAATTCAAGTTATTTCAGCACCTTTTTTTATCTGGGAAATGTGAAAAGAGCATATTTGGCATAATGTGAGGCACAGGATAGACCACTTTCAATATCTTATGAATGAAAATAAACCTTTTGGTATGAACAAATACAATTAAAAAAAACAGATATATAAAAGGACTATGAAGGTAAATTTGGTGAATGCACCATTCAATACTACATAGTAAACTTTGGTGTGCAACATAAAAATATCATCTACATGATCTGTTGGTTCAAACTGATGACCAATCTCTCATTCTTTTAATACATTTGTCTAGAAATATGCACCTATTATCAAACATGTATTTCAAGGTTTTACAAATATAGCAAAGTCCTCTTGTAATGTGTCTGTTGCATGGGAATTTTCCTTATGTGCAACATTTCTCTAAAGACCTGAAATGTGGGAGGTAATTGCTTCATGCATGCTCTAACATTTTCAAAGGAAATTTGAAACTGCAAGAGAAGCATTTCTGTACCTCTGAAATTTTGCAAACTCTTGGACTGATCATACACTCTTTGAGATCAAGGGCAAAGCTCCTTTTCAAAGACTGCAGGAACAGGCCCAAAGCCTATTTAAAATGATTACACAATAAAATTTGTTTTATAAAATAAACTTACATCAAAACAATGTATAAAGATTTCCTACAAAAAAGCAAGCATTCCCTTAAATATATTGCAGCATCAAAAAAGTAGGCTTCAGGTACCTGGGTCAAACCTGCAGTGACCAAGATATTGAGAATTATGGCCAGCACTCCTACATTTATTAACATTAGCTCATAAGCTATATAAATCAACTTTTCTCTATTCCTGCATTATAGCTCAGCAGGATTAGTTAAGGACAGATTGTATTAATTTTTCCAACTTTATTTCTGACATTCCTAGCTTTTGTTGATTTTAAGCAAGACCATTCATGTATTCTTGAACAGTGAGCAAATTTCATCTCTTTTCCCATTGTTTAAAACGTTTTAAAACTTGTACAGTATTTAACTAAAGAAGTTCCATTGTCTATCAGATCAACATGTAAAATGTGTTCATTTACCAATGAAGGTGTCTGTGGAGCCCTAACATCTATCATGTCAATAAGTAATTAAAGATTCTTAAATCAGTGGATCATCTGGCAGCCCAAGCATCAGCACTAAAGGCCAGAATGTGACTTCCTACAGGAGAGCCAAAGATACTCAGCAAAGTTTAAACTTCCATAGTTTTTGAGGTATCATCTAGTAGGGAGGTAAGTAGAGCGTGTGGTTCTCCGACATTGCAGATACCTGCAAAGCTACAGGAAAATCCCACAGATCTCAGGGCATCTACAGAGTAAACACCCCCAGAACTACTCTTAGAACATCACACCTCAGAGTGCCTCCTGGCTGCACAGCTCCTGGCTAATGGCTGATCCTAAATGTGCTGTGCCCTACAGTTTTCAGAGTCCAGCTCTACAGAACCAGGCTTGCGGGACTTGTGTTATGGTATTAAAAACAGTAGACACGCCAGCTTGGGCTCTAAGAATCACTCCCCTCACCAGGTTTCAAACCCCGAGTTCCAGCCCAAACGCAAACGTCTACCCTGCTATTTTTAGCTGCGTAGCACCAGCCGAGGCCTGGAGACCTGAACTCAGACTTGCTGCTGTTGGTACGTTTGCAGTGTAGACGTATCCTCTGACTTCCACGCAAGCTGCACATGTACAAGTTGCCCACACACAAGAAGTAGCAGAATCAGAGCCTTCATCTCAGATTGGAAATTTTGGCCTGAATCACGTTTGACAGGAGGTATAAATGTACCTGCATTCGTTCATTCATACACGTGTGCGCACGCACACTTTTTTTTTAAAATCTATTTACAAAAATTGTTCTGGAGCTCAGACCTCAAAAGCCAAACTTCAGTCTGGAACATAGTTGTACAACTATAAACACATGAAAATATTTTTTTTTTTATGAGAAATAATGGCACAACTTTAACTGCTGATGTGCATAGAGCCCTACTACAGTAAAATGTACCAAGTCTAATTTTCAGACTTTATTGCTTGAGTTAGATACCCACTTGGTGAGTGACTAAAATGATCATTTATCAACCAAATGAGGAAAACCAATGAAAAACTTAGCAGCCTGCAGATGTAAACTGGACCCATCTCGCATGCAGAAATGAAAAGTGAGTGAGTAGTCATAAAGGGCCATGCCCTCAATGAGTTAATGGTTCTTAGGTCATCAGTGTCAGTCTGGCTAAGTGTTGATGTTTCAGTTGTTTAGGTTTATTGTGCCAGAACATGATCGTGATTTGGACAGAAACATTTGATGATCTTAAAACAACAAAATATATATAGGAAATAATTAGCTGATCCATAGTCCTCAAGGATATTCTGATAACTAACACAAATTCAAAATTAAATTTGCATGATTCTACTGCATGCAATATTGGCAAATATTGCTTAAAATATTTCCCAAAGTTGTAACAAAACACCCCAATATTCCTCAAGCTACACAAATACATAAAAGATAAATGCCATTAAAACTCTAAAGGTTTTGAGCTTTGGCTGTTGTGAGCTGCAAGTTGAGCATTGCACCATCTGTGATCTTTGGAAAAAGTATCAGGACAATGTTGTGAGAAATAATTTCACAGTTAAAAAACAAAAATCACAGCTGTTTTAGCTCACTGATTGGTCCACTGCATACATGAAATAATTGTACTTTTGTGAACCCCCACCAGTAAGCAGCATGATGTATCTTGTTAATTTGGGCTGAAAGTTTTTCGCTTTGAATATTTCATGATTGACCTAACTAAAGTACTTTCTGTGTTGCATACACCAACTATTATTCTATACATACTGTATAATATTCTAAGCTTCATTCTTTGAATAGCCAAATATGCAATTAAGAATCAAGTACAATACTAAGTGTAAAATAATGTTAATGGGAATACAAGTAAAAGGCCTTTGCTCAATAAGAACACCCTGATAGATCTTTTGGCCTATTTCTGTTTGTGGTGCCTCTGAGCTGATTGCCTCGTCAGTTATTGTAATTGATTGGCCTGTTCAATTCATGCTTGTTTTTTTTCCCTCCCCTCACAGCTAATGATTAGGGACTATCCAATGTCGCTTTCAGAAGCCTTGTTTCTGCTGGACAGGAGTTCATCCTAGTTTATTTTACTCACATTGAATTAATGGCAGATCCTTTTAAGAGCCCCATTTTGAAAATCTCTATTCACAGAGAAAAGTGGCTAAGTTCTTTAATTCTACTCCAAAAGTAAAACAGGCTTATGGCCAAAGCCCCAGTATGCATTTGGCTTGAGAAAATGGTTTACCTACTAATATTAAAAATGTAAAATAAACATAAATTTTGTATATGGGGTGTAACTACATACATGAACATTTTTCTGCTATATGTTAATATTCCTTGAAAACCAGGGATACTTTTCTCGTCTGCAGCCAATGTATCCAATTAGTTTTACTGTAACGGCAGGAGCATCACTCCCAAGTTGGTCTTTGATCTGGCATTCATTGAGCTAGCCAGCATTACTACTACTTATTGCATTTTATTTAGTACTATACGTTTTTGCTACCTTTTAAAGAGATTACAGCTCATTCACAGATAGTGTACTGACCAAACTCTGCTGTTATCTGCACTCTGATTTCCAGTGGAGTTTAAAACACAACAAAAGACAAAAAAAACTTATTTTTCTGTGAATGAATTAATTTCCTTTAGAATTTGAAAATCTGTGCATAAATCACCAATCCCACACATTGCAATAGTTTTTTTAAGTAAATGACAATTTGAGTGCTAAAAATCCAGTTACACATCTTATGAAGCAGCCATTATGCTTCAAAATGATATAAAAGTTTGTGTTGAATTTTTTTTGCTTTTTGTAAAGTGTTCATATTCTGCTGAAGTTTATATAATGATATTACAGTACAAAACAGTGGGCACTGACTCGTCCATTTTCTTGCATCTTAGTATCTATTTAAAAAAGGGAAAAATTTATTAAATTTCATACATTAGCAAACAAATACTAAACAAAGTTAACCCACCTGTGTTAAATACCTATGCATCAGTATGAACATGCAGCACAAAAGGAACTAGAGAACTTGCTTCCTTTGTACATTTGAATATCATTACAGTATTTTGTTAATTTAGGAAGCTGAGAGGGGAGGCTACAAAGCAAAGTAACTGTACATAACCCTAACTGACATCCTTCAGTTAACCTTTTATCTCTCCTCCCCTTCTTGAATTCAAATGAATAGAAGCTCTGTTACTGGAGGCTGTGATTAGAGCTAGTCCTAGAGCAGGGAGATGCCATGAAAGTTTCTTCACACTGCTCTGCCAAAAATAACCACTCATAACTTGCAGCACACCTCATTCTCCCACAAGCACAGACACTCTGATGAGAACAAATAAAGGACCAGGCCAAGGCCATTTAACTTGTTGCTTTTAATAATTTGAAAATGGCCATACTGGGTGACCCAGTGGAGGTGGGGATGAGGGCTTGGGATGTGGGAGGGGCTCAGGGCTGGGGTGTGGGGTGAGGGCTTCAGGGTGGGCTGGGAATGAGGGCTTCAGGGTGTGAAGGGGGCTCGGCTGTGGCAGGGTTGGGGTGCGGGAGTGGCTCAGAGCTGAGGGTGCGGACTGGGGTAGAGCCAGGGATGAGGAGTTTGGGGTGTGGGAAAGGGCTTTGGGTTTGGGGGGCCTTAGGAATGGGGCAGGGGATTGGGACATGGGTTTACCTCAGGCGCCTCCTGGTCAGTCCATTGGCCAGGCGGAGCTGGTTCTTGGAGCAGGGGCAGCACGCAGAGTGCTGTACCGCGCGCGCGCGCCAGGTCTGCTGCTGGCCACTTCCGTGGCACAGTGCAATGAGAGAACAAGTAGGGACTAGCCTGCCTTAGCCAGGCAACACCACCCACAGGATTTTTAATGGCCCGGTCGGTGGTGCTGACCAGAGCTGCCGTGACCCAATGCCTTACATTCTGCGACCCAGTTCTGGGTCGCAACCCATGGTTTGAAAACCACTCATCTAGTCCAGTGTCCTGTTTTTGCCAGTGGCCAGTGCCAGTTGGATCAGAAGGAATGAACAGAACAGAGCAGTTTATTGAGTGATCAGTTCTCAGTCATCCAGTCCTAGCTTCTGGCAGTCAGAGGTTTAAGGACACCCAGAGCATGGGGTTGAGTCCCTGCCCATCTTGTCTAATGGTCACTGATGGACCTATCTTATTCTTTGTGACTGGTGTGATAAGAGCCTAGGTCTTCACACAGGGGTGATACAAATATTTGTCATTTTAGCCCTGCTTGATCAGTGTTTGATTTCCCAGTACAAAGGATTTTGTAGTAAATTCAAAGTGAGATAAGTCTTACAGTTGGTATGTGATGGGGCATCAGCCCCACACTGGCCAGTAAGAGGTTAAAAAGAGCCTTAGGGCAGAGCAGGGTCAGTAGCTGCCTGGAGTTCGAGGAGGGAGAACTGTGTCTTGAGTAGGCTGCAACCCCATAGCATCTTGGACAGAGGGGTGCAAGCAGGAAGACAGAAAGAGCTCCAGATGGGCTGCTGAGACTGAGGTGGGTGCTGTGGCTGCACGGAAGTGGCCAGGGGAAATGCAGTGATAGTAGAGACAAAGGAGCACAGTAAGTAATTGCAGTTCAGAGGGTTCCTGGGCTGGGACCTGGAGTATTGGGCAGGCCTGGATTCCCCACACTTGCCACTGAGGAAGTGGCAGGACAACTGAATACAGTCGCCACTGGGGACATGGCTTGACTACTAAAGAGCTAAATCTCCCCCCAAAAGGGGGAACGCAGATAGTGACATGGTCAGAGGGCCCAGCCACGAAGAGGATTCTGCGGTTCCTGATGGAGTGCAGACCGCAGACGTGGGTGTTGGCGTCGAGCTAATCCCCAGAACGACCAGGAGAAGGTGCCAGTTCAGCAGTGAGTGATGTGCTCCATGACATAGTAATTAAGCAGCATCCAAATGAGATCAGTGTGAAGACTTCATTAAGGTAGTTATGTCTATCCACACTGACCACTTATTTAAATTCCAAAGCAATAAATGAAAACTAATAATGTCACCAAGGTTTCCATATAAGATTAATGCTCTCATTTGTTATTTCCAGTCAGATTAAACCAACTACTAAATGTCACACATTAATAATGTGATTCTGTAATCATGTATAAAAATAACTGGAAACTCCACTTCTCTATATGTGGTTATAACATAGCTTATGAACATTACACAGAAAAATAAGTACTATGTTAAGCTAAAATCCGAAGGGAACACTGATTTTGTTCAATGTACATGTGCTTTTTACAAAAGAATTTGTGGCCAGACATAGTTAAGGGTTATTGCTTGAACACCAAGGGAGCTAACATGAAACAGTAAATGAAGTGTTGCTGGAACTGTTCTGGGGGGCCTTGCTGTAGCACTGAGATGGTAATATGTAAGTGCACGTGTTTGGTTTGGTTTGTTTTTAACCAAGTGTTTCAAAGGCCCTTCAGCAACCTGTTCAACAGCTTTGTGTGAATGCTCTGTATGACAACTGGATAAGCATCAGGAGGCTTGTGACTGCAAATTCAAGAAGGGAGTTGAACCAGGGAGAACAGCTGGGAATCCAGGTAGGAGCAGCAATTTTAAAATCTCTATAAACCAGTAGTTCTCAAACTGTTGTACTGGTGACCCCTTTCACATAGAAAGCCTCTGAGCGCGACCCCCTCCCCTTATAAATAAAAAACATGTTTACATATTTAACACCATGATAAATGCTGGAAGCAAAGCAGGGTTTGGGGTGACGCTGACAGCTCGCAACCCCCCATTTAATAACCTCGTGACCCTCTGAGGGGTCCCAACCCACAGTTTGAGAACCCCTGCTATAAATCCTGAATTCAAGAGTTCAAAAACAAATTTTTCTAACAAGAATTTTAGTAGGTGTTCTGTACTGGGAGAGGAATGGATTTTGATAAACTATTGTAGGTTCCTTCCATCTCAAATGGTTCTATGAATCTGATGGAAGATTGAAGAAAATAGCTTCATTACAAGAAACTATCATTTGAAAGCTATGCAGTTGTAATTAGCAAAATAATCATTCCCATTCTGCCCACACACAAAAAAACCTCTCTAAATTCTATCTGTAATCCAAACTAGCACACTCCACACTAAGTATAAAATTATACACTTACAAAGTTTGCATCACTAGAACTCATTTGGCAATTATCTATTCAATGCAAAATTCATCCCTAGATACTATAAACCTATTAGCTAATATTAATTTTATGACTGCAAAGTAGTTACAAAGAAAGAGGAATCTACTTACGGTGAAATTGTGCAGCCAGAGGCATATGCATGATGGCCTGTATAGCGGATATCGCAGCGTACTACATTGTTGGAGTAATCAGACTCTGGTACCAAATAGCTGGGATTTACACTAACCTTGAAGGAAGGAAAATGCCATTTACAACTGGGTTTGGATTGGTAACCTGCTGTGCTGGCTTAAAGGGATTTATAGTTACGATTTCTCAAAACACACCCCATACCTTCAGTATGTAGTTTCCAGGCTTTACATCTGTAATATCAATCCACTGGCAATCTATGTCAGCATTGTAGGTGTCATAACAGCCAGGGCTTAGTCCCTAAAAATATGCAAGCAAAGGAGTCTAAGGAATATATTTTCAGAAATCAACATTAACACCATCAAAAAATTCAGGTACCACCACGATGCTTCTTTCGTGCCCATCATTGGGGGGGAAAAGGCACCAATGAATGAGTTAAGCACTGAATCTGAACTTTCTGGGTTTTGTTTGTTTAAATAGTACTGCCTAGCTCTGACAGAGCCGTTGTATTGACTTTTCGTTGTTTCTACCACGTAAGAAAATTAAAGATAAAACTATTCATAAATAGGTACCAGTAATTACAATGCTTATCTGAGAGATTGGAGCATCACTTACAAGCTATTCTGCTCTTTTGGATAAATAGGTATTCGTTAGAGCTGGCTGGAAAATAAGGGTTGTTTTTCATGGAAAGTTTTAAATGAAAAATTAAAAACAAATATTTCGGCCAAAACCAGAAATATTTCAATTCTGAAATGCTGCTGCAGGGGCTCTTGGGATTTATAGTTCAGGTGTTTCATGTTCCTATTCTTAATAGACTGGTCTTTCCAAGGGACTACATCTCCCATGATGCACCACTGTCTCCCTGCTTGCTGAGGGGAGGCTGTGCATCATAGCACATCATGGGAGATATAGGTTGGGATCCCCAACCAGACTATAGGGGATAAACTACAATTCCCTGAGCCAGCGTGGTTCCATTTCAGAATTAAAAAAAATTCATTTTTCAGGTGATCAGTTTGATTCAAAATCAAAATGTTCTGTGGAAAGCAGACACATTTCCCAGAAAATATTTTGTTGAGAACCCAGTTTTCCAGCAAAACAGTTTCAATGGAAAACTTTGAACTAGTCTTACTATTTATACACTTTTTTAATATAGTAGGTATTTACTGATTACATATACCTGAAATTTAAAATCGCTATATTTAAGTACTATCTGACAGTATTACCTAAAGTGTCGCTTATTTGCAAGAGGTGAAGGAATCATTTCAGAAAAGATAAGAACTGACCAAAATCTACACCTAAAACTCTGAATTTCGACTGAATGGCTTTTGAGGTTCAGAAAGTTTTGGCTATCATTTTTCCTATTGTCTTTTTTCACGTACCACTTTCTGGTTCAGCTTGGGACCAGCATTGCTCAAATATTATGAGGGAGGCTGTTCTCACAGTGTTTTCAGCCTGACAGGAAGCACTGGAAATCTTGCAATAGTTTAATCCTGGATTTGCAGGCCCAAGAAGATTGGGTACAGTTCAAATAAACATCTGAAATTTTGACTAAACACCTGTGATTTTTCTTACCTATTTACCTGATTAAATGAAATCAAAGGAGTTATTTTGGTCCATTGGGGAGAAAATACAAGGCCACTTGAAAAGTTTGGTAGATGTAGGGAGGATCCTGCATGAGACAGTACAGCACCGATAAAGTCACAGACATACTATTTGCAAATGCCATTTTAGATCCCTTCTATCTGAAGAGGAAGTTCTTATAGCTGCTGCTTAAGATTTAGAATCTTAGAGACCAATTCAGCAAAAAATATTCATCACCATTTTTGTGGGATAAGTTGGGGAGGGATACACAACTCCTGTTTATTGTCCTGGCAGCTTCATTTTAAACCATTTTCCTTCTAAATTTATTTGACTATAAGAAAAATCAAGAAAGAACTTTGCTCTGTGAGTTAGGACATTAGATGCGTGCTCAATGAATCCCATTCCAAACTCATTTATGTGAATTTAATTGCCACTAGAATCTTGGACTACCTCAAAGAAGTGTTAGCTTTGGCCATAGATGAACTCTGCATCCAGTGCAAAGAGTAAAGTATTCTCTTGGCATAGAAAGCAGAGTTTAAGGGCTATCTTTGTATTTTATTTGTCTACAAAAATTGTATTTTATTAGTTCTGCAAAAAATGGCCTAATAGCGTTTTTCTCTTCAAGCAAATAGAGGTTTTGAAACATCAGAAATGGCTGAAAGAATTCAGAGGGTATCCAAAATGGCCACAGAGGTTTTTCCAGATCTGTGTGTCCAAAAAACCTCCTACTTTGTTGCTAGGACTATAGGAATTGCCACACTGGAACATATCAATGATCCATCAAGTCTGGTATCCTCAGCAGTGGCCAGTATAGGATACTTTAGTGGAAAATGAGAAATCCTCATAAGGCACTTAACTATGCAAGACAAAGCCGTGCAGGAATTCCCTCCTGACCCCAGCTGGTAATCAGCTTATGCCCTACTTGCATGTGCCAAGTTTGAGTCTAGAGCAAAGTTTTACAGTCCAATTACAACCCCTAAAAATAAGGGTTTACAGTGGAAATGCTGACACAGCCTTGACTCTAGTGACAAAAGTACTCCCGCTGTAAAATATGTTAGGTGAACACTGTAACCTACACAAAGAGAGACTATTTTTAAAACCCCTTCACAAACTTTACATATTGTAGATAATTTATTATACAGTACTGAAGATTTAAATGTGGACACATCCACCATCAGAAGATATTTGGCATTTCTCAGGGATAAAATTACCACCTCTGCAGAAAAAGGGATATAGTTTGCTCATGATGTTCAAACAGTTCCCATTAATTTGAATGTCTGTTACATGTATGCACAGAGCATGATGCTGTGGTGTACTGAATCCCCTCAAACCCCCTTTGACAGCATTGGGAACTGAGGAAACAGCACCTTGCACTATTAGGCTCTGAGAAGAAAGAATACTAGCTCTGGTCTTTGGCTGCAGCCAAAGACAACAGAATGTGGATTGAGATGAGAGAAGTGGAGTAAGACCTTAAAGGATTTCTTTACTGCCCCTGATCATGGGCCGGCTGTCTGATGGCCAGTCGCCCAATCTAAGTCAGAGTACCCTGAGGACTGTTTTGATGTACATCAGCTGCCAATGGCTCCAGGGGACTTGCCAGTGTACAAGAAAGCCCCAGCCACCCATTTCAGCATCCACACCCCCTACAGGGCTGTAGTGGAAGGAGACTACAAAAGCTACTATGCTGGTATTATGCCACCAGTAGATTCCCCTCACCCTGGCGTGATTATCTCATAGCTAATTAAGGCACCTGAGCACTGGGCCTGTAATGTTACATAAAATCTCTCAAGTAAGGCAAACTGCAAGAAAGAAAATCTCTTGGTTCTTTGGAACCATCTCTTTACCTGTGTATGTGCTGTACATGCATATCGTCTATAGTATCCATAATCACAGGAGGTATCTTCAAGACAAAAACTTGCTTTGTGCCCTTCAGCAACTCTCCGATGTGAGCCTGCTTCCAGCAAGTCATAGTGGCTGAATTCGTCCATGCTGTGGTAATGTCTGTTAGACCACAGGTCAGTTAGGAGAGGCCAAAACATTATTAAATCATGTTTCCTATCTAATCTACCTTATCGTGCATCCTGCCGTATTTTGTTTCTTACATAAAACTAATGGGTTAATATATTTTTCTCAGTGGCACCACTGTAAAAAAAATTGTTGTATAAAAACACAACCTTCTAAAAACAAATCACATTTTAATTTGTTAAAGGAATGGTTCGTATTGGCTTTGTTTTCCCAAAATTTCCTGTTTTCTTTTTTTCAATAACACTAGCAAGCACTTGAACCACGCAAATATGAACAGTTTATTTTATAATGTTTGCCTTCAGGCACAGTTTGTTTGGCTAGGAATGCTTACCTTACATACTGTAAATTCTAGGCAAGTTTGCTATTTCTGGAAGGGGCTGAAGGGTTGTGGTTATTTTTCCACCTCCATTGTCCCCCAAACATGTGACATTTTATAATTATATTTGCAAACAATCTACTCCGCTTAGAGACTCATCCTCTATGTACTAATATTACAGATTGGGTTAGCTGAAAGAATTGCTATTTACATTCAAATGTATAAACTGACATTCAAAGTCTTGCTGGTTTGATGTTAAGGTGTTCTGCAAAAACACTTGTTTCACAGTGTACACTATTCCAGTGTGTGTGTGAGACAGTGTGTGTGTGTGTGTCAGTCCTAGGTCTCTCACACTAGCTGTGACACACCTATTTGTTCGTGGTTCTACTTTTCTCACATAGATGGAGAAAGCAAACTAGCAAGAACCAACAACTCAGCAGCTTGTCTTTGTAGCATTCTGCTACTGTTGCTTATGAAAGATTTTAGCAAGCTGTGTATATGTAAAAGATTAAATAAAATATACTTCAAACACCCTTTAATGAAAAATAGACATTTTATATAATATATAATCACCAACGAAAAACTTGGATGACAAGGTGACTCAGAGAATGATGATGATTAAACAGTACCATCTGATGGCAGGTCATTTGAGAAATGAATTGGTTGTTATAGTTCATTTACTAATTGACTGGTGTCAGCATCATAGAAACCATCCCCACAATTGGCATTCTTGTTGGCAGCGTATTCAAAGTCCACGAATTGGTTGAGTATTGAAAGAACTACATTCGCACCCTGGTCAGTATGGTTATAGGGCCTATTGGCAGGGCAAGGATTACGTGTTCTGTGGATGAAGGATTTCAGCTTGCAGTGCTATCAATCTGTCACCTTTACAAGTATCCGTTTCACATTACATTTTTTAAAACTAAAACAAATTCACAGAGCAAGAGGGGTTTTTTTGGACTTTATCAAAGGCTTCTTACACTCTGAATAAACCATCTGCCTTGCTAGGTCTGTATTCATTTGAATTGATAGTAATTGTTCCATCAGGAATAAACAATTTTACAATTTGACCTATTGGTGGAGGCTTGATCCCAAACCCCTTGAAATCAATGGAGAAATTCCACTAACTTCAAAGGGTTCTGGATCAGGCCCATGGCAACCTTTGTGGTACATATTTAGATGGAATTCAGTGTCCAGTCATCACTTTATCAATGAATACATTATTTCTGTCATTGTATTAAAATGAATCATCATGTACAGACAACTGTAGAGTCATATTTTAAATAAATTGAAGAAAATACATATACTTTCCTAAAGTATCACAAACCTGATATGAAATATCTAAATTTAGGACAAGATTTCAAACTCATATACGCCAAGCCTCTTGGAAAAGACTCAAATGCACATATGCAGTTTTATTAGGTCTCAAAATGTTACAAATATTCTCCAGCGTTTGTCTTGCCAAGTGTCTATCAATGTTCATCTTGCAAAGGCGATATTGGTGCACTGTATATCGGAGCTAAACGGTATCTATTGTGGCATCGCTTTTTATGTAAAACTCCAATTCTTTTCAGATGAAGATGATAGTGAGATACCACCCTGAGGCTTCATATAGGTACAACTGCTTATTAAGGACCATTCCAATTCCTCTTTTCAATATTGAGGAAAATGTTCCTTGACTCATGAAATAATGGCCCGTTAGAGGACCAAATGACACATTCAGTATTTGAATATACTTTTTTCGTGAATGTGTAAGTAAACAATACATTTTGGGGCATTAACTATAATTGTAACTTTTTTTTAAGTTCACTGGTTAGTTCTTTAATATACACGTAAATGGAAAATAGACTTATGCAAAATTGAATTCAATAGATGGGATATGTGACCGAATATTCTAAACTGATTGCATAGGCTTCCAGATTGTCACATTTGTATGTGAGTATGAACTATTTATTTTCATTTGATCATTTCAATTCTTCATCCTCACATGTGTAGCTATATAATGAGCTATTACCATAAAATGGGAGTGGAGAGCAAAATCCTATAGCTATATTTCCTCTAGATAGTAACAAAACATATCACATTACAATTAACAAATGACAAATTAAAAAGATAAGTAGAAGGTACCATACTGGGCACTTCACTCACTGGTGACAGCTGTGCCACTCCCATGAATATCGGGGTCTGCTTGGTAAGAAGTCTGATGTGCCTTGATTTTTCACTCTTTGGGGGAATCTCAGAAGCACTCGAGTATCATAATCTCTGACATCTGCCCTGTAAGCTGAACTGCAATGACGTAAAAAGAGGCATAAGTATATTTATAAAATATTAAACACTCAAGATTGCTGCTTCTTGGCTTATGATCTAGCATTCAACCTTCTGTGACTAGATGTCATAACTAGCAAGTTGCTGAGCACCTTCAACCCCATTAATTTAAATAGCTGAGGATGCTCAAGAATGCTCGATGGTGTACTTAGGAGCTTCTGGTATTGGATGCAGGCTTTAGTAACATTCTAGGACTCAGTCCTCCTGTTGATGTTAGTTTTGTCACCGATTTCAGTAAGAGCAGGATTTTGATACCTGATGAGCACTGGTTAGAAATGCTTTTGATATTTAGGGAAATCAATAGTGTTTAACAATAGCCAAGAGCATAAGATCACTTTAACAATGGATAGCTGTAAAAATGTCCCTGTTTGGCATGAAAAACTGTTTTTCAACAGTTTCTGTAAAACAAAATATCTTGTAGTTGATCTCATGGCCAGAGTCAATTTTGTTTCCATTGTAGTTTAAAAGGTTACAGTCAAGACATTTTGGTCCCAATTTGGTCTATCTTAAACTAATTATAACTCTTCAAATATCTGATTTTTAACTATCAATTTACCAACAAGAACCACATAATCAACCTTTTGTGCTCCCTTTGCTGGTTTTCCTGCAGCAAACTAACAAAAATGATTCCTTAATGCTA
This sequence comes from Chelonoidis abingdonii, assembly GCF_003597395.2. Classification (NCBI taxonomy): domain Eukaryota; kingdom Metazoa; phylum Chordata; order Testudines; family Testudinidae; genus Chelonoidis; species Chelonoidis abingdonii. Next base: position 78,842,737 of record NC_133774.1, read on the forward strand.
TGCTACAACCAGTTTATGAAACTAGTGAATAAACAAAGTTGTTTTGCACGGTAAGGTACTATACAAGTTAAATTTATGAAACTCAGCCATGTTAATTTCAGTTCCAGTCAAAACAGGAAAAATCCCTGTTTTGCCAAGTGAATACAGACAACTCCCTAGTAAAGAATTTCTTTTTCAAAATTCTAAGAGATTATCACAAATATTTTTCTGCTAGATTGTCTCACAGATGTTGTATTGCATGTGCCCAAGAACAAGGAGTACACTATTTTGTGAACCCACACAAATGAGCAGCTGGTGACTTTTTAAAAATGAAACCACGATTTCTTCAGGTTAAGGGAGAGAGTTGAAAAAGACCAGATTCCAGGTAAAACCAGGGGCAAAGATTTTCAAAAGGGGTAAGTGATTTGGTGTATCTAAACATCTGAAGCTAAAGAGGCCTGATTTTCAGAAAGTGCAGAGTACCTACCTTTTGGAAATCAGGCTCCTTTACCACATCTCAAATGAGCTAAGCTCTATCAACTGAAGGCACCCAAAAGCACTTGTCACTTTTTAAAAACATGGGTTAGTACATTACCCTTTCTTGTTGTCTGTTGTTGAAACATTATAACCAGGCCCCAAAAGAAGCTAGATTCAGAACCTGTTATCAAGCCCTCTGTCTTTACTTTCCCTCCTGCTTTCTTAGGTGTTGGGTACCTAGGCTAGAAGAAACTGAAGCAGTGCGTGAGGCTAATGTAAGGGAGAAGTCAGCAGCAATGCCTACCTTGCCAGACAGTTCTCCTCGGCAGCGCATCTCAGGCTGTACATAGACACCCTTTGGACATATGTGGATGCCTGGATGTAATAGGGATCCGGGACTAAGTCAGGAAGACCTGCAGTTCATCAAACCAACCACACAACAGCACAATCAAACCCAGAACGTGTCTGCCAACATTTTGTTTCATTTTTCAAGCATCAGAAGAAGTTATTTTGGCCATAGGCTACTGCCACCCTTTAGGTCACAAGAAGCATTTAAACTTCTCGCTGGACAGGTACAGCCTATTGTTCGCAGCCAGCCTCTCGCCTCCTAAATCCTGCGGGCTCGGGCCCCTCAGACTACCATATGATCCTAGGAATCCTAGGACCGAGTCAGATTTTTGCCTCGTGTGTGGGGCAGGCAGGGCTGGTCATTTCCCCAGAGCATGCTGGGATGCGAGTCCCCTGCCAAAGCCTATCGCTATGTGCTGTGCTGGCGTTTGGGTTGGCTGCGGGCTGAGGTGGGGAGGGCTGTGGGAACTAGCGGAGAGCCCAGCTCAGAGGTGGCGGCGGGGCCCCCGCCCTAGCCTGGGGCGCGGGGTTACTGCTCGCGCTCGAGGGGTGCGGGGCTCTTACCATACTGGAAGTAGCCGGTGCCATAGCCGGGTCTGTACCTGCTGCCCTGGCGGGGTCTCTCGTAGGTGTCGTAGTAGTTGTAATAGGGGTTGTCGTCCGTGTACTTGTAGGGGTTGTAGGGATCGTCTCCTACCATGGCATCTTCCCGGCCGGCTCTCAGATTGCTCAGGGGCGGGGGGCTGCCGGGGCTGGTGCTGTTGCCCCTCCTGGGGCCAACGCCTGAGCTGTGGGGGGCGCTGGGCTGAGACGCCCCCTGGGGAGCGCTCCGGGCTGAACCGCTCGTGGCTCCCTGGCTCCTCTGCCCTGCGGTGCCGCCGGGGGGCGGCTGGTAGCCGGCTTGAAACCAGTGGCGAGCCCCCGAGCCCCTGCTGGCGGCCCCGGCCGGCGGCTGGGCAGCGCCGGCTTCAGCAGCAGCAGCCCCGCGCGGGGCCGTGGCGTTGTTTCGGAGCAGCAGGATGGGGCTGCCCGCGGCCGCTGCCTGCCGGCGCCGGGGCGGCTGGTACTGGGAGGCCAGGCTCAGCAGGCTGTACACCTGCCCGTTGTTCTCCCACTGAATCCTCTGCCTCCAGGCGGCGGGCGCCGGCGGGTTGTGGCGCGGCGGCGGCTGGCAGCCGGCGGGCCAGGCGCAGGTCAGGTACACCCACACCTGCAGCGGGGCGAGCAAAGCCGCTGGCAGCGCCACGTGCATCTTCCCCGCTTTAATAGCCCCGGGCGGGCTCGAAGGACGCTCGCCAAACGCCGCTGGCCGCAGCCAGGCTCAGTCCCCGCGGGCGGGCCGGGGAGGCAGAGGCCTTCCGAAAGGAGGGAGCTTGTCCGCTCGCGGGGTGTTTACAGGGCACGGCTCTGAATAGCAGCAGCAAACAACCCGCCTCTCATCGTCCTCTGGCTTTCTCTGGGGTCCGGACTGGAGGCGGGAGGAGGAGGGATTTTAAACTTTCTGGCACATTTGCAAAGTTACACAAGCCCGCCTGGCGGGCTGCTCCGCCGCTGTTTGCTCACGTAATGCGATGGGGAACGTGCGAGTCTGACAGCGCCTCACATCTGTCCCGCCGCTGCCCGCGCTCACAGAGCCTCTTTGCGGGGGGAAGAAGACAAAAGGATCCCTCCCTCTCTATATATACACCTCTAGCTGCACGTCTCAAGCTGGGGCGAGCCTGCAGGCATCTCAGTGCACTCAGACACACACGGCCTGCCAGACCGTGAGGCAATGCCAAAATATGCAAAGGAAAAATGCTATTAGCTCATCAGCACTGGAGAGACTGGGGTGAGCGCTTAGTAAGAGAGGAAACATGTTTCTGGGAAATATTCTGGCCAAAACATCTCCCACAATATGGTCACTGCTGAGGATTTAAGTAACAGTCAAGTATTCTTAATACCCTTTTAATTGAGGTAAACCCCTCAGCAAATAAACTCTTGCCTATCCATTTCTGGATTTCTGCATGAGTCACACGAGAAATGCACTACAACTTTGCCTCCCAGAGTAAGTGTTCATTGAAAAATGAAATTTCACATGGGAGAGACTTAGCCCATCAGCAGAACAAATAAACCTGGCCAGGCAAGAGTCCCCTAAAGCTATGCTTTCCCTGGCCCAGCCGGGAGAAGAGGAAAGGTATTTGATCTGACTTTTTCCCCTTCCTGCTTTAAAAGAATGTATAAACACTGTGTTTGGATCAGATCAGACTGTTTCACTGTCTGGGAGTAACTAAACATCCATGAAACACAGACAAACTCCAGACTGGTGTGTTTTCAGTGGCTGTTACAGGTGCAAATGTTTACTCGTGAATCATTTCAAAGGAATGGGACAGAATCAGCCCTAGTTTGTTAGTGAGGATTTTTCATGCAACACTGTCAGTCCTGGGTCAGTGCCAGGCTGGAATTTCTTGCCTCAGTTAAATAGATTCTCCTAACTCTCCTGAACCTTCAGGTTAGCAACCTGCTAAAAGTGCCATGCAAAGCTGGTTCTGGAGAAATTTGCCACCTACTCTTTGCAATAACATAAAAAGTGTCCATTTGTACAGTACTGGTTATAATTTCAGTATAAATATTGGACTTGATCCTACAATACAAGGATGTTTAAGCTATCATCCAATTGATAATAATATTAATAATAAATAAGAAAATTAATACCGTTTGTATAACACTTTACTAGGAGTAGTCCTATTCATTTCAATGGTTGAAAAGTTAAGCAAGTGCATTTGCAGGACCTGGGGCCTTTGCTAGATAAATAAAGGGCACTAAGGCCGTTACTGCCACATATGCAAAATAATTTTAGTGGAATTGGTGTTAGAAATGGTGAGAGCCTTAGCAGACAGGGCTCTCTCTGCTGGGCTGTTTTTTTACCACCATGTTGCTTTCCAGCTGCTGTAACTAAAATGGTGATAAAAATAGGCTCCTCTATACCATGTGTTAAAACCAGTAGGGATTTTTGTTGTTGTCTGTTGTAAATTTCCCTGGTAGTTCTGCAACCATTTCCTGACTAGCATAGTGTTTTCTCCCAGGAGTGATACCATTGGCTGAAGTGGCCTGCTCATGATAGTTTAAAAATACTTGGTAGGGAGCGTTTGCAGGACAGGGTCTTCTAGTAGTAAAACAGGTAAATGGTAACTTCCTCATATGCCCAGACCAAGCAACTGTTAAGCCATTACTCTCCTGTTTCTTTTAACAAGATTTTCTTCTCATTTTTCAGACAGTTCATCTCAGTCTCTCAGACCTTTTTCATGTGGTTACTGAATATTTTATCCTCCACTTTAGGTCTTGACTGGGACAATGACTAAGACTGAGGAAAATGGAAAGTCTAGAAAAGAAGGAAAATATAACATTGAAGAAAATGAAGTCTCTGTCTTTCTAATCTTCCCATAAATCCTACTAGTGTTACAAATAGCAGGTTGTATACCAATGTGTGATATTAGAAAATGTTTCCACACACTGGGATTCTGGCCACAACTCTTGTGCTTTGCCTGATTACATAACTGTTTTTCCTGAAATTGAAGAAACCAATAATTGGAAATAGTCTTGCTCATTTATCAGACATTGTTTATCATTTGTTCCAAAGAACTATTTTTAATTTTTAGTGAATGTAGAGCTCATGAGTCATAAAAGGTGCTGGCAACAATCCTGGAAAGTGAGATCCTCCATTTTTAGTTAACTTCATTCAGCCCCTGTCCTCTCTGCAAATATTGCCAATATACCTATCCTTGAGGAACTGGACCAAGATGATTGACTTGTTTTCATAGGCCACTGAAAAGCCCACCACTGGCTCTGAACAAGAGATAGGGAGGTGAAAAGCTCATTACAAAACTCCTAACCTATCCAACTCTCTTGTTCCCCCAGTATAATTGTATAAAAATTGCCCTAAAAATCTAGTGATATAACAGGTATTCAAGACAACACATTCACCTTACCCATGTATTTGAATACTGCTTCGTTTTAAAAGTTCATGTATTTTACTGGGTCATGTTTCAGTCAGCTACTTAAGCATGTGACTAACGTTCAGCATGAGTGGTCCCATTTCAAATTAATGGAATTACTCATGTGCATAAGTATCTTGCTTAATTGGGTAATATCTATAACAAACAATAAATAACATTGCAGTTGCAAGCCATCATAGCCAAGGGTCAGCTGCTTGCCAGGACATCTTTACAAGCCTCCCTGGATGCGCCAGACACTGCTGCTCATTCCTTCTCCATGGCAGTTGTCACGAAACAGGCATCTTGGCTCCAGCTCTCTGGGTTCCCTAGAAAAGTCCAAAATACAGATGATCTTTCCTTTGATAGTCTGAAACTTTTTGCTGAGAACACTAATGAGTCATTGCACACAGTGAAAGACTCCAGAGCCATCTTGAGATCTTCACACTTGCAAGTAAATGGAGATACAATAGATCTCAGGCAGCTCAGAGATCCTTTTCCATCCAGTTCACTGGTTTCCAAAGACCTTCTGAGCTCCCAAAGCCACAATCAAGTTTTCAGAGAAAGAGACCACTCACTGCACCTGGTTCAACCACATAACTCTCCTTGTTGACAAAATGTCAATTTTAACAGCTTGGTTGAAGGTCCAAATCATCCCTGTTTTTTGCATCTTCAGCTGCAATATTTTGCCTGCATCCCCACATGTGGAGGCTGCCTCTCCCATTTTCAACTTCCATGAGAGAAGATTACATCCAACAAATAGATCTTGGAGATCATAACATTGGGATACACCATCCATTTAACTTCCCTTCCCCCCACCTCACTCCTCTTTCCTGTCCTTCTGCAGGGATTGCTCTGATGAACATTTGCTGAGACAGGAAATCGACAATCTTCTACATTTAGGAGCTATAAAACCAGTTCCTGCACAGCACAGATGGAAGGGGTTTACTCCAAGTACTTTATGGTCCCAAAAGAGAAGAGAGGGTGAAGACCCATTTTAAAACTAAGACTCCTAAACAACTTAGTGAAAGTATGAAAGTTCAGGATGATTCCTGTTGCAGCTATAATTCCATCATTGGATCCAGGGATGGTTTTCACCCCTCAACCTTCAAGATGCATATTTGCATATAATGATTCACTTGTCTGAAAGAGATTCCTTTGCTTTGTTGTAGGCCAAGACCACTTCCAATACTGAGTACTTCTGATCGTTACCCCTACTCCAGGAATATTTTAGAAGGTTCTGGCAGTAGTCCCTGTCTATCTTCATCAACAAGTGATAATAATATTTCCATACCTTTACAACTGGCTAATTAAGAGCTGGTCTTACAATGAGGTTTGTCCCTGTTCCTTAGGCTAGGTTTTCAGCTCAATATCAAGAAATCTGTGTTGACCTCTGCGCCAAGAATAGAATTCATAGGAGCTTCTCTGGATGCTGTGCTTTCCCATGGACAGATTCACAACCCTGTCAGACTGTGGTGGTACATTGTCTCCAACTCATGGGACATATGGCAGCTTGTACCTTTGAAACACGTCATGCAAGGTTATGCCTTTGCTGCTTCTATGATGACTCAGAGCAGTTTATTCACTGAGTAAACACAGGCTAGACTGACAAGTAAGAGATTCACTCAACTGGTGGAAGGATTCTCACAATGTCTGTGCAGGTGTCCCCTTTACCTAGTCATCTTTATCCATCACCATAACAACAGATGTTGGGCTGGGGAGCACATTTAGTGTCACATACTGTTCAGGGAAGATGGTTGGCCCAAGAATCTCAACTACATATTAACCTTCTGAAGTTGAAGGCAGAGAGGAATGACTGTCTTTTTACATCAAGTGGCAAGAGGAAATGTCATACCCTTCTCCTTGTACTGAAGTAATAAAGTTATTGAACTGGTGCATAGCCAATCAGATCCTCATTTTGGTGGCCTATCTTCCGGGCATTCAGAACACCACAGATGCCACTCCCAGCAGGCTCTTCTCCCAGAACAACAAGTGGGAGTTGGATTCTTGGACCCTCAATCCCATATTTCTGACCAGGGGGTTTCCAGAGATGGACCTTTTTTCTACCATCCCCAATAACAAGTGCAGTCAGTTTTGTTGAAAGGCTGGCTGGGCCTTCACTCACTGGGCGATGTCTTCCTCCTCCCATGGATGAAGGGACATATGTATGCATTTCCCCCAATGCCTTTAATACAAAAAGTGGTGAACAAGATCAGACAAGACATATCCAGGGTCATACTAATAATTCCAGCATGGTCAAGACATATCTGGTATCCCTACCTGATTCACCTAGCTGTCTGCAATCAGCCTTGTGGCAATTTCTCATCTGTTTTCTCAAGAGATTATTCAGGTTCTTCACTCCAACCTAGGAGGCTTTCACCTCAAGATGTGGCTTCTCAATGGTTTGCAAGAATAGTGACTGCTTGCGCTGCGGAAATACAACAGGTATTGTTGAACATTAGGAAAGCATCCACCCAATACTACCTTCAAAAGTGGAGAAGATTCAACCATTAATATGAACAGCAATGTCTTTCACCTGCTTATTCTTCCGTCTCAGCTCTTCTAGACTACTTCCTGGAATAGAAAATGTCAGGTTTATCTATGAGTTCTGTGAGAGTTCACTTGGCGGTTATAAAGGCCTTTCACTCCCTGGTTGAGGGGTTCTCGGTGTTTGCTCATTCCACAACAGTGACGTTTATCAAAAGATTGGAGAAACTTTTCCCTCAAGTGAAAGCTCCCACCCAAGGACCAAGCCATTTAGGAAGACTCTGTGACTGGCAGTGTCAATTGCTGTCCTAGCAAAAAAGGGTCCATACCCTCCATCCAGAGACTTTCCTATATGAATCTATTGATATGCAACCTCCTTCTACAGTATTGGCCCATTTCATGAGGGCTCTCTCTAACTCTATGGCACTGCTCAAGAACATTTCCGTCACTTTAGATCTGCAAGGCTGCAACTGGGACATTAATACACACCTTTTTCCAAACACTCTACAGTAGTTCCATCTTCCAGATCAGATGGTGCCCTTGGGAATGCAGTCTTGTTTACAGTCCTGGACTCAGCTCTGAAGCTCTCCATTCCAGCTGGAAGTGCTGCTCAGTAGTCACCTGAAGTAGAGCTCCCATAGGGACACTGTTCAAGTAGACAGAGAAGTTACTCACCTTGTGCAATAACCAGAGTTCCTTGAGATGTTGTCTTTATGGTTGCTCCACTACTTGCCCTCCTTCCATTCTGCTTCAGAATGTCCTCTACCAGACTTTATGGTGGAGAAGGATGGTATGCCTGTGCAGCCCTATATAGACTCAGTGCAGGACATGAGATATGTAGAGTGCTTGCATGGGCCTAACAGGCATTGCGCCAAAAATCTCCAATTGAAGGCACATGGAGCGCATACACACCTGAAAAGGAGCACCCATAGGGACACACATCTGGAAGAACTGCAGTTACTGCAGAGGGTGAGTAGCCTCTCTTTTTTTATAATAGATTGAGCACCTTGAATCTTTCAGTTTAAGGCATGTTTTCTTATCCTTTAATCATTCTCATGGCCATAGACACTGACTCCATGGGTGCTCCAGGGCTGGAGCACCCCTGGAAAAAATTAGCAGATGCTTAGCATCCACTGGCAGCCAACACCTCCCCCCTGCTCCCCTCCCCAGCGCCTCCTGACCTCTGGCATTCCTGCTGATCAACTCCTCCCACTCCCTCCCGGCGCCTCCCACCTGCTGGAATCAGCTGTTTTGAGATGTGCATGAGGCTCTAAAAAAACCAGGAGGAGTGGGGATGAGCCATGCAGAGGGGAAGGGGTGGAACTGGGCGAGAAGTGGCGGGGAAGAAGCAGGTTGGTGGTGGGAAGAGGCGGGGGAGTGGGGACTTGGGAGAAGGGATAGGTGGGGGAGGGGCCTGGGGCAGAGCGGTAGCGGGAAGAGGCAGGACAGGGCTTGGGGGAAGGGTGCAGGTGGGGGCAGGACCTGGGGCAAAGCAGGAAGTTGAGCATCCCCTAAGCCTGGAGAAAGCCAGCGCCTGTGCTCATGGCTATTCTCTAGACTCTTTTCAGTTTATCAACATCCTTGAATTGTGGACACCAGAACTGGCATAGTAGTCAGATAGCGCAATACAGTGCCAGATATAGAAGTAATAGAAACTCTCTATTCCTCTCAAGATGCTTCTGTTTATACTACAAAGAGCTTATGCATTCATTTAAAGGGCAACATTAAGAAATTTTGGAACATAATTTTTAATATGGGTATCTCCAATGTGAGGAAGTGATATTAAAATGCAGCTGTACCATAAAAGGTGGCATGGAAAAATGGCATAATTGAATTCCAAATTCTTAGTCTGTCACTGATTTTTATATCAATTTGCTTAGTTTTCAAGTAAAATTGTTTTTTTTTTCCTAACTGTCATATCCACTTGGAATCTGAAAGTCAAGCTGGTTCCTTTCCATCTTGTGCATCATCTCCAGTAATAGAAATTCTTAAGGTAAATTATGCCTTCAACTACTCCTGGCAACATCCTGTATTCAGATTATGCCTTCAGAGACACTTGTGAAACCCATTATTAACATTCTCAGAATTTGCACAGATGTAGCTGATGTAATTAATCTGGCCTGCAGAATCTCCATGACTGAGGATAACATACGAGATGAAAAGCACTCTGGTTGACTTCTAGATCCTAAGGTTAATTTGTATAACTGGGAAATAGAAAAAAAAATCTTTACCTTCAAATTGAATAAATTTTATATGGTGATACAATGAATATGGAAACCAGCAATATCATTCATAGAAAGTCAGCATTTCAAGAATATTAAAAATAAAATCTGTAACTCATGTCTGAATGGAAAGTGAGGGGAAAATAGAATCAGATCACATGGATTAACCTGCTGTGTTTTCACATCTCTAGCATTATGGAGAGATCTGCCTATACCTTCGATATAGGATGAGATATAGATTGGGACTTTCAAAATGGGCTTACAGGACCTAGATGATCAAGTCCCACTGAAAGCCAGTGGGAGTTGGGCATCTAATTCCCTTTGCTCTTTTGAAAATCTCAGACCCCATGTTCCTATATCTGGCATTAGTAGCTATGTATTTTCCAGTGCATATGTATCTTTCCTGGAGGTACTGGAGCAATCATATCTACAATGAATGCCAATGCATATTTGATGCAAGATAACTGGCTAGCCCAGTACAGATAAGTAAAAATCTTCATATAAGAATTCATCCTGAAGGAATTGCCAGGAGATACATTAATGTTCTCCATTGTTAAATATTATTCTCTAGGAGATCTGAGTGTGACTATTCTGAGAAGGATATCTAGGTATTCACATTCTTATCCTGTGTAACTGTGTAACTGCCATTATCGTCCTTCCCCAATTCCCTCCTATTGTTTGCATATTTTCTTTAATAATATTTTAAGCTCTGCAGGGCAGGGTTTCAGAGGTGTATGTTCAATTACATCATGATAGGGCTCTGATCCTATTAGTTTTGGCCACTATGGCAATATAAATAATAACAACTTTAGCCAATTAGTCCAAACTGAATATAGAACATTTGTCTTAGGTACAATATTATGATCAATATTATGATATTTTTATTATTCATTTTTGTTTTATATAGCTGTACAATAGATCCATTTCAAATATATCTCCAGCCAGATTCTTGTCTTCCGCTATGGGTACTGTCACATTTCACTTTTGCTCTTCCAATTACTCAGATAAATGAATAAATAGTTCAATTAAAAATTCAAAGTAACTCAGATATATTGAAAGAAATGCTTTGTAAGAGGCATCAAAAGCTTGTCAAAGTAACGTATAGTATTTATCCTACCAATTAGAAATAGCAGGAGAAAAATCGACTGGGATTTTCAATAGCAGATATAAAAATTATCACTGAATTCTTTTTCTTTTTGCAGTAAATACTGATAACCTAGATACTTGAACAAATCTCTGATATGGATTGAAGTATGATCCTCTGGGAGTAAGCTTGAGAGTTGTCATGGGATAGCAGGTCAATATTATTGCATTTTATTTTAAACCTATCTAACAAAGACAATGAATACACAGTAATTTGCTTAGCTGCATAATGTGTTTGCCATTACAGAAGCACTTGAAATAAATGCAACATTTTAAGTCATTTAGATCCTTGCAAAGCCTTTCATGCAGCTACATGTATTATTTAACAAAGCAGACATGCTACAATTCTGACTCTAGTAGAATATCCCCTGTGGTTTTTCCTTTGGTCTGATTTTCACCATAATATTTTCTGTCTCTACATGTGTTTATTTAGAAAAAAGAGCCTCCTGTATATCGATGTGTATAACAACATTAACATTCCAAAGTATAGTTGTTAATAGATGGTCCTTAACCAAACCCAAGACCTATACAAATACATAGACACAGATATGGTCAGACACACACACAGATGTCCCTAAAACTTTGAGGACATTTTGGTTTTGTCTACACTAGCACTTTTGTCGGCAAACATTTCGGTCAGATCCAAACTTTATAGTTGGGGTCCATCTCCAGTAACATGTTTGATTTTTTTTAAAAGCTTTTTATTAAGAAGAGCTACCTGAGAATTCTCTGTCATCAGTCATAATATGCCAGTTCACCTTCTCCACTGCCAGGATCAAAAGAGACTCAGGAAAGTGTGCCAGCTTCTTGGCGTCATTCTGTTCTTCCAACTTCTGACTGCTCCACAGAATTCAGGCTTCACAGGTGGGGCTGGGGAAATGGATGCTCTCGGTGGCATAGTTCCTCTTGAGAGCCAGGGAAATCAGTGAGTTCAGAAGGATAATCCTTGGCTTGTCAACATTATCTTTCTGCCCTGCTGGGCCCTTGAAGAGAGTGAGTCAGGGTTAGTTTCCTGTATTGTCCTACAGGAGCCATACTGACATGGATATCAGGGGGAGGAGGAAATTTTGGAGAAACAGAAAACATCCACAAACCTTGACACACATAAGTTTCTTGAATCAAGTCTCTGCTTGAGATAAAAGGGAAAAAAATCCTTAAAATAGTGTTTCCCACGCTGGAAGGGGTCTTATTCAGTATGTTTATACTAGATACCTCATTAAAACATTGTGGGGCAAATTCATTCCTGGTATAACTCCCAAGGAAGTCACCTGTCTTGCACCGGGGGTCAATTGCTGAAATTTGGATTCATATATTTTTTTTAAGCCAGAGAAGGGACCATTATGATCATCTAGTTTGACCTCCTGTGTAACACATACAATAGAATTTCACCCAGGAATTTTGGCATCAAGCTCCTAATTACTAGTTGAGCTAAAACATCTCTCTTGGAAAGGCATCCAATGTTGATTTACTGATTTCAAATGATGGAGAGTGTACCACATCACTAGGTAAATTGGTCAAATGGTTAGTTACCCCGAGTTAAAAAAACTATGCCTTATTTCTAACTTGAATTTAACACCTCATCTCTTATGAAAAGTGTCCTAGAACCCTTAATATAAATGATAATGAAGCTGCTTTTACATTTAATCTAAAAAACATCACCTGCAGCATCACAGTGGGTATCAGCTATGGACAGTGGTGGTGGCAGATCAAAAAAGTAGGTGGAGCACTAACCCTCCTCATGCACTCATTAAATAGGTGCACTTTTGAAAAAGCCCCCACTTCTTTCCTATGGCCATTGGCTCCACAGTGAAGTGCAGGTGCTCTTGTTAAAGTGCTGCTGCTGCTTTTGAATGTACTCTTCATTGTCTGGGGCACTGAAGCAAGTTCCCTGCTTAGATCCATCTTCTGGAGCACTGTGCAGTTAAATTAACAACTTTGAATGATGCGCAGAAGTGTTAGGAAGGCACCTGTATTTTGTTTTGCTTTTGTGATTTGAGGTGAGTGCCCAGATGCCTCAATGACAAAACCACCAATGAGTAGCAACCAAAAGGGAAGAGAGCCACTTCCTGAAGCCTGAACACCACTTCCTGTAATACTAGGGTTTTCCTAGAGGTTCTCATATCCAAACGTAAACCCAACCTAACTCCATCTTCTGACAGGGTCACAAAACAAGCTGGTATGGTCATGGAGATGAGGGGTAGGGAGGAGCAAGGACATTTCATCTCTTGTTATATGGTTTGTTTTCTAAACACTCGGATCAGAACGAATCCTATGGGGGTTGAAAAGGTTTAATTTTCTCAACCACTAGAAGTTTATGTTCAGAACACAGGTTTATATTATCTAGCCCTATTCACTGTTACTAAAAATCTGGTTTCTGTCCTGTAGAGCCAAAATCCACATTGCAAAACAAAAGCACAGTTGCCATAAGTGTCTGCTTGTATAAGAGAAGCCTGATGATAACCGGGCATAGGACACTATGTATTTATTCGTCTCCCTCCAATTATGACTTTCTGGTCATGCTTAAATTACAGAGGAGAAACTAACATATCTGTCTGTGTTATATCTGTATAGAGTATCCAGACTAGCTAGTTTAACCCACACTTTGTGTCCTCTCCCATTCTCACCTCTCCATATTCTTCCATCCAGTCCCATACACTTGACTCAGTCTGACCTCCATTCTCTTCTCCTTTAAATCCTTCATTAAGACATATTACTTCTAACAGGCCTACAAACAAACATGAAACTAATAAGACACATGTTACATCCCAGCCCTGACCGTGGGCTACTTTTGTTCTATTTACATTCTTATTCCAAACAGGGATTAGCCTCCATTTTTTTGTCTCTAGAGCCCCTGGTCCTATATAAATAGTAATTAAGTAATTTAATAAATTAAATATATTTAATAAAATAAATAATAAATAAAATAAATAATAAAATGCCCCATATAAATAGTAAGTAGTAATTTAATAAGTAACAGTTTACATAAGAACAGCCAGACTGGATCAGACCAAAGTCCATCTATCCAGTATCCTATCTTCCGACAGTGGCCAATGCCAGGTGTCCCAGAGGGAATGAACAGAACAGATACTCATCAAGTGATCCATCCCCCGTCACCCGTTCCCAGCTTCTGGAAAACAGAGGCTAGGGTTGAGCTCTTGCAAGATGAGTGCCTTAATTCAATAACCAGACAGAGACTGAAAATGGATGAGTCACTGTTCTTGTGATATGAGAACATTATTTTACTAAACAATAAAAATATTTTACACATGGCAGCGTATCCCAGTAGTGAACAAAATAATCCCGTAAATGTGAAGCAATAATTTCCTTGGGCAAGTTAAAATCACTTGAACTCATGAAAAAACTCCCATCACTGAGGTTAAACCATAATATACAGTGGACAATTTCTCACTATGGTAAACCACACTATTAGATATGTGAATAATATCTATGTGTTTGCCCCTGTGGATACAGAAGCTATTCTGAATTCCTCAGAAAGGCTTTAAATGTCATGTGTACAAAATGCTAAACTAATACATTAGGGACAAAAACAGAATCCAATAGATGCCAACCAGACCACAAGAAAAACTGGAAAATAATAAGTTCAGTACTCAATTTTTTTTTGGCCTGATCATTTACGGAACATATTTCCATTCCAACTATAAAAAGCTCCTGAAAAGGAAATGTCAGTCCTGAGTTTCAAACTCTGCACATTTACACCTGAAGATGATGTATTTATGCAATTGCTTTCGGAAAAGGTTATTTTTGCTTTAACCAAAGTAACGTCCCTTTATTTTGTATTATGAGGTCTTTGAAATTAGAAGTTACTCTGCCTTTCTAAAGGGAGTTTCCTCTTAAAAGAAAACGAAGAAAATTACATGCCTGAATCTAGTAGGACAATTTCTTGTTGTTTATGTCTACAGTGGGCCTAGAAGCAATACAAATAGTGCATTTTCTGGGAGAAAAACTAACAAATACTGTCTCCATTTTGTTAATGGATGGATTGTTTTTTCTCCTAGAGTTCACCCGAAGGTAAATACTCTGAGAAAACTCCAAGTGGAGTAAACATACTATTTCTAAAAGCATACGTCAGGAAAAAACAGAGAGTGTTTATATGTGCAGCGGGGTTGTGAAAGCAATTCCTGAAAACAGAAGTTCTTTGCAACACTTGTCCCACCTTGAAATGATTATTAGGTTTTACTTAATGTAAATTTCTGTGGAGTTCTAGGAGTCTGTCCAATTAAACACATGCTTCCTTCCTGCCCCAGAGCAAGCTGTCCACAGAAAATTCTGAATGGATGGGGGCGGGGTTTACATTTGCAGGACTCATCTGGAAACTTTGCTTCCATATACATATGTTTGGGAGAGAATTTAGATCTGTCACAAATATATTGATATTCTCTCTCAGGCACACAGCTTGTTGGAACAATTGAGGTGGGTAAATAAATATTGACTTTGGAGTAAAAAGAGGAAAACCATCATACCATTCAGTAACTTGGTCTGTGCTAACCATCATCGACATTACATGTGCTCATCGCCCTCTCCTGGTCTCAGTCAGTAATTTTCAGGTTTGAAATGTGTGACTCAGGTCTCCCAAAAATGTTGCTCATTTTCCTGACAGACTTTCCCCTGCCTGAAAGGTTGCTTGATGATCATATTTTTCAGGCACTGGTCCTTGCTACCTGGCAACAGCAGAATGCATGTATAGTTTCTCATCAGAGTACTGGAAACACAAGCTGAGCCCGTTGTGCCTGGCTTGGAGAGAAAAATCACAGTCTTGTATAGGGTTACCACCACAGTTACCAGAAAATCCAGCCTATTGGTATAAGGTAGCAGATTACATGGAGTGGGCCAGGAGCTGGATAACAGACTCAAACTCCTTATGCTGCTTCATTCCAGGAAGTTATTGGCTATAATACCTTTGACTAGAACTTGGACTAGATTTGGAAGCTTTAAAATACACAGGAAGCTATTTCCATTTTTACCCCTCTACACAGATTTTATTTTTATTTATTTAGGCTGTTTAAGAAGGCTTTTGATATGTTTCTTAATGGGGATGGAGGAGGGATGAGGAAACACTGTTTCAGTGGAAATGATTGCCTAGTGGCAGTTGTACAACTTGCAGTGCAGCAGTAGAAGATAGAGGTGACACTCTAAAGAGCCTCATAAAGTGGAGAATATGAGTGGTTGTTATGGAGGTCAAACAAGATGTAGTGGAAATTCTCTTCAACTCAAAGCTTGCTGTAAGCTGCAGTTTAAGGGCAGCCAAAACTGCAGGTTACAGCAAGACACATTCTGGGCTTGATATTTAGCCCATTGTTAGTACCCTCATATGCACTTTTTAAATCTGTACAGTTTTGTGAGTGCAAATAATTGGCACATGTTAGCTACATTGTGCTTACTAATCAGCTATACCAGCTGACTTGAAGTGCAACTGCAAGTAACTGAGCACAAAGAGGGAGACCTGCTTTTAAGAATCTGGCCCTTTTTCTTTAGAGACTGACTTCTTACGGAAGAGAGAGGGTATCATCACCCAGCACAACCCTTTGCTTGATCCAGTGTTCAGTCAGAACTAGCTTTTGTTCCCTAAATATCTGTTTACAACACATCTCTGCCCAATAGGTTTGCCAACTTTCTATTGCACAAAACTGGTCAATGGGTGCCCCAAATTTCATGGTGCCCTATGCAGCTGCGTGCTGCTCCAGCCTCTGCTCCACTTCTTCCTCATGGCCCCCGTCTCTGCTCTGCCCCAGCCCCGCCCCCACTCCACTCCTTCCCCTGAGGACTGCAGCAGGGGTCAGGCCTGCACTCACTGGTCAAGGGTAAGTGGAGCGACTCAGTCCCAGCCTGCTCCACACCACTGGTGAGTGCTGAGAGGCAGGTCCCCCTTACCCCTAAAGCCCCAAGGCTGGGAGCCAAAGGATCAGAGCGGAGCGGGCTGAGCCCAGGTTACTCCATTTTCCACTGCCCCATGAGTGTGGGGTCGGGCCCGCCATGAAATCACCAGATGGCAGGAATTGGAGCATCCCAGCCCCAACCTACTCCACTCCACTGGCTCGTGCTGAAAGGCAGTTTCTCCCCTGCCCCCCAGTGGAGGCCTAGGGCCAGCCCCCCTCCCCGTGGAGGCCTGGGGCCACACCATCCACCCTCCCCCGCACACGACGGGGCTGCTTAGGGCACCAAAATGGCTAGGGATGGTCCTGACTGTGGGGTGTGGAAGGGGACCCCCAGTATTCTCAGCCACCGTAGGCCGGAGCCCTAGCAGCGGTGGGTCCTGGACTCCCCTTCCTCCCCATTTTGTCCCAGTTATTTTTAGTAAAAGGTTATTGCTTGTGACCTGTCTGTGACTTTACTAAAAATAACTGTGGCAAAATCTTAACTTTACTGATGATCACTGTTGGCAGGCATCCTTGTCATGCAGAAGTCCTGCTGCTTCTGGGTCCAGGATTTCCCCTCATCACGAAGGAGTGCAGTTCTCAAGATGCAGATTACAAAACTATACTAAAGTCCAAACTTTAGTCTTCCACACCAGCACTCAGACACACAGCAGGTGGCAGCCCTGGACTGGCAGCCAGAGCAGAGCTTGTCATGTGGTAACTGATCTCACCTAGGGAGCTGGAAGGCTAACTTCGGCTACCTGGGGGAAGTTTTCCCAGCAAAACTCCAGAAACTGGGAGTCATCTTGGAGAGGGAAAGAGCCAAGCAGAGGGATCTTGCTCCAGGTCCCCACAGGCCAGTTCTCAGGGGGAACCCTGCATGCAGCCTGGGACTCATCAACTCCCTACACAGCCAGACCTGCTCTTTCCGTGGCTGACTCCATACTGCCTCAAAATGTCTTCTCCCCTCTCCTGAGCTCCCTGGGAAGGGTATCTCACTCTCTGTTGGTTTTTGTTTTTGTTGCCAAGCAGACTCTACCAGAGCTCTCTAAATTATGCAAGGGCTATGAAATAGCTCAGGATCAAGAGGGCAACAAGGTGGCTTAAAGTCTCCTTAGCCTTTTTCCTGCTGGGCAGCAAGTTCCGTGCTGTATCTTTTAAAGCACAGCACAGAATCTCATCACGTTTTTTCCCGCTAGTAAATCCAGGCCCCTCTATTCCCTAATTCAAAATCTTGTACCTAACACTTCTTATGCACCCAAACCTGAGTTACTTGACCTGGCCCTAAGAGATGTATTAGAATCCACAGATGTTTAAAAAAGGATCTGGTTCTCACATATTCACATGGTACGAGGAATGTGCAAGGCATTTCTGCTTATAACATTTCAAAATGGTCCTGAAAATAGGGATTCAGAAAGGCTCAGGCACAAAATTAATAATATCTTGCAAGGAACATAAAAGGCAATAAAAAGAGGTTTTATAAACACATTGGGATCAAGAGAAAGGAGAAGGAAGGTGTAGATCAACTACTTAGCAGGGAAGGACAGACAATAGCAAATGACACCAAGAAGGCTGAGGTCTTTAATACCTATCTTGCTTCAATCTTCACTAAAAAGGTTAATGGTGACCAGATGCTTAACACAATTAATCTCAACAACAAGGAGAAAGGAACACAAGCCAAAATAGAGAAAGAACAAGTTAAAGAAAATTTAGATAAGTTAGATGTATTCAAGTCAGCAGGGCCTGATGAAATTCACCCTCGGGTACTTAAGGAACTAGTTGAAACAATCTTGAAATTATTAGTATTATATCTGAGAACTCATGGAGAATGGGTGAGGTCCCAGAGGACTGAAGAAGGGCAAACATAATACCTATCCTTAAAAACGGGAACAAAGGGGACCTGGGGAATTATAGGCCAGTCAGCCTAACTTCAATACCTGAAAAGATCCCGGAACAAATGATTAAACTATGAGTTTGTAGGCACCTAGAGGATAGCAGGGTAATAAATAATTGCCAACATAGGTTTGTCAAGAACAAAATCATGCCAAACCAATCTAATTTCCTTCTTTGACAGGATTACTGACCTAGTGGATGGAGGGAATCTATAGGTATGATATAGTCCCATGTGACATTCTTATAAGCAAACTAGGGAAATGTGGTTCAAACGAAATTACTATAAGATGGATGCACAAATGAATGAAGAACTGTATTCAAAGAGTAGTTATCAATGGTTTGCTGTCATACATGGAGGACATATCTAGTGAGGTCCTACAGAGAGTCTGTCCCTGGTCTAGTACTATTCAGTGTTTTCATTAATGGATAATGGAGTGGAAATTTGCATAGGATAACAAGCTGGGAGGGGTTGCAAGCACTTTGGAGGATGGAATTTGAATTCAAAATTACCTTGACAAATTGGAGAATTGGTCTGAAATCAACAAGATGAAATTCAGTAAAGATAAGTGCTTATAAGCTTGCAGCTTCTAAACATTATTTCTTGTTTGGTATTTTAAGTAACCAGCTCATTTGTTGGTGACAAAGAAATCCTAGAGACCAGCACATGCTTAATTATATTCAGAGGAGGTTACTGAGGATTGGAAAGGGGCAAACATTTTTTTTAAAGTTGAGCTAAACAGGAAATTATAGACCATTAGGTATACAGCTGTTGTAGAGCATGTATTGGAAAATATCTAGAGTAATTTGGTGGGAGGACAACTGGAAAACAACAGTTTAAGGATAGTCCACATGCAGTTAGGTCATACTTAACCAATTTTCTGAGATTTGTTGAAATACTGTTAACTTAACAGTAGAATGAAAATTAATAGCTGTAGCAAAGTAAGATTAAAAATCATCTACAATGCTTCACTCCGAAAATTAATCAGTAAGGTTAAAAAAATGGAATAAGAAGCAAAATAATGTGTACTCTGAAGAAAACAGGTTTGTGAGTCTGTAGCAATGCTACTTTGTGCTGTGATTATGTTGGTGCTCACAAACTAGGTTCAGTTTGGGCCACACTGGTTCATGGGTGGATGGGGAATTTGAAAGTGAATATTTCTGCAGAATGCTATAGTAGGTGGTGGTAGTAATTCCAATAGATATCGCTCTTTACTTTGAGTACATCCTACTGGCCTGCCCACCTTACACCTTACTGCTCCTTCATATCAGAACCACAAAAATGGGGAGGGAAACCTTCCAACCAGCTACCTTTAAAGTTGGAAATGCCAGGCAGGCAGTTACTACCGAGACAACCACCAGCCAATCAGGATACAGCCTTACGTTCCAGGCCAGCCAGTAATGCAGTGGTTATCCAGGCAGGCCATATTCCATCTCCTTGCACACGAGGAACACAGACATGAAGAAAGGGAAACAGAAGCAGTCTCAGTGTCCTATCCAGGGGTGGATTAATGCAGGGGCTTTAGGGGCTGCAGCCCAAGGCCCCAGGCTAAGGGGGTCCCTGGCGCAGCAGGGCTCAGGCAGGCTGCCTGCCTGCATGCTATGGCCCCACACCACTCCCGGAAGCAGCCGGCTGCTGAAGCGTCTCTGCGGCCCCATGTTAATTAAATGGCAAGTTTTGTATAGTGTTAATAGTCTCGATGCTATAATTGTGATAATTTTGTTTTATGTTAGGAAAAAGACTTGTATATAGGAGCCCCACAAAATCTAATAGCCCCAGGCCCGCAGGAGAGTTAATCCGTCTGTGGTCCAATCCTCATATGATGCAGGATTGCTGGTAAAAATGTGGTGGTGGGCGCGGGGGAGGGAAGCCTGGAGAAGATGACATGCCCTATCCCTCAAAGAGAAACCACTGTTCTGCAAGGAATATTTCATAATTCATGACTAATAACTTCTTACTAACTAGGCAGCAATTCAATTGCTAAATAAAAGCAATACTATGTAATTTAGTTAATATTTAATATCTAGCAACTAGTATGAATTTCTAAATATTACTACAAATTAGTTATTTTAATACATGTAAGTTAATTTTAAGCAGTTGTAAGTAACTTTTTGTTTGAGTGTTGAGGCTCTTTGTGGCAGGAGGGAAGTACAGGTAACACTGACAAAAGTTGAGAGTGAGAGCCTTGGAAATTGAGGTTCTCTCTTCATCCACATAATTGATACATCACATGGCAAGGCAGGTTTCCCTTCACTACCCAGCCAATTTGCCTGAGCCCTGACCTTTGGGTACCATCTCTAGGGTGAATGGATACTTCATTCATGATGACCTCACTTTAGTCTTTCTGCAACGGCCTATGTGCATGCCAAATAGTGCCAAATGTGAGACTGGGCTTATGTTATTCACATGTCCAGTAGCATTACACAGTTCATACAGACCAGTAAGCAGCTGTCAGATAGCAACCACCTTCTGACACTGCTGGCTTGCACTAGATTTGAACTTGTGGCTGGGGGTTAAAGAATCCATATCCCTTTACCAATCCCCTTTGCAGTGGTTCAGAGAATTAACTGAGTATTGAAAATGGCAAGAAAAATGGGCATTATGAAATAAATCTGCTGATAGGCAGATATCTGATATATCCAAACATATTGGGACTGTTAACCATATTTTATAAAAGTAACAATATACTTCAAAAAGTGAAGTTAAATGTGATATTCTTATTTCTGAGTTGATTGCACCATATGAATGTTGGTATCCATATAACCACATAACGTTTGTGTGTTAAATATATAATTTTTAGCTTTCATCAGTTTCCCAACAGCAGAATCTGATGCTTCCTCATAATCATGATACTGTGCATTTTATTGCTTGCATCTTCTGTAAAGACCAGGCCATTAAGCATTAGGGAGCTATTACTGGAAGGATTACTAGTCCCAAGAGCTCAGAATTTGCTTTCAAGTATATATTTGCCTTCAATATTCCTTTCTTTAGAATGTTTATTATAAATTTAATGTTAAACAGATGGAGATTTTTCTATGATGTACTGTACTGTATTGAATAAGATATGCTTTAAACACCACCATCCACAGCAGATTGCTTGTTTTTGGTCCAAGATCTGACACCGTGCACTGCAATCCCCAGCTGAAACAGTACAACTGTTAAATTATCCATTTATTTTACGTTTAAGTTTCTTCCAGGTTTGGCACGTAAACAGAGCAATGGATGGGTGCTTTAAATATAATTTGAAAGGATGAGTAACAGACCGGTACCCACTGTGTGAACTTAGTTTCCGTACTTCTGAAAGCCTCCCTTTTGCCATAGATAAGAATTGTACACACTTTGGCTGTCTGCAATGCTCTGTAATCTCAGGAATGCAAAAGTCCTCACGTTATACCCCTTCCCGGCACAAAAACACTGACATCTGGCTGTGGTTTCCTCTGTTTAGACCACAAGATTGCAGTAAATGAGACATTTATTTTCTCCTCTGGGAATTTCCTTTCTGCTCAGTCTTCACACCATTCCAGACCTATGGGTTCACATAATGTCCTTCTGGAAGAGGCGAGAGAGAGAGAGGGAAATGTTGAGAAAGAGCATTTTTCAAAAGACTTAACCTTAAATCTCTTCACACGGTGAGCATAATAAAATTACTTCTATAGTACTTTTCAATCAAGGATCTCTGGCACTTTGCAAAGGTTAATTAATCAATCTCACAGCACCCTGTAGAGTAACAAAGTGTCATTATCCTCTTTGTACAGATGGGTGAATTGGAGGTACAACTATTATTTATATTCTGCATTACTGTAGCATTACAGAGGTCTCAAATGAGGTTGGCGGCTACTTGGTTAAGTGATTTGTTCAAGATCACATAGGAAGGATAGCCAGGAATAGAATTCAGAACTCTTCATCCCCAGTCCTGTGGTTTAACCACACAATCATCTTCCTCTTTCATAATCTAATTAATGTCACTGGGGAAGAATAGCTCCTGGTGATTTTGCAATGTTTTAAGGGAGGAAAAGGAGATGGTGAATATAGCTTCTTAAAGCTTCTGTTTAAAACATTTTAAAAATTGTTCTACACTGGTTGAGGACTCAAAGGTCTAGATATGTGTTTTGTGTTGGGTTGTGTTTGGTTTGATGCCTGTACTATTGTCTTTTGTGAGCAGTCATGCAGTTTGAGTGTCCCCTGTTTCAGTAATTAACGTTTATGAATTTAGAATCCCCAACTAAGGAAGCAAACTAAGATGGATTGAACCTTTGCTCTTTTTCACTGTAATATATGTGATCAGCCTGTTCAATTTATCATTTTTTCATATCTATATTTGATTCCTACAGCTATGTAACTCAATTAAAATATGTTGCATACAAACATCCTACCTTTGTTGAACTAGATTGCTAGCTCCTTGGGGCAGGGATTGTTTCTTTATTCTCTAGAAGGTGTGTTGACCTCTTATATATCAGCATGTTGATCATTCATGTTAATGCTAATGGAATTTGAAAAGAGGCGTTGCCTTGGTTGTTAATAATACAAAAAAACAAAAACAAAAACAAAACAGTTAAATGAAATGTATGCAATGAGATTTTTTTCACCCAGCTGGACAAGGACATTAAAATAACTTATTTGACATTGGCAAAGATGGATCTAATTTTGAAAAATGAATTAATCAGTGAGAAACTTTTTCTTTTATCATAAATCAATACCAGGATAGAAGAACATACAGTAAAATCTCTCTTAAGCAATCATTCAATGGACCAACAAAAACTGGTTATTTAGTGGAGGCGGTCTTCCAATAAATCTAGAGTAGAACGAGACTGACTATGTTTAGAAATACTCAGAGGCAGCCTGTAGCAGAAGGTTGCCCAAAAAGATTGTGTTTTGTGCAGGTTTCACTGTATAACAACCCCTTTTTTCAAAAGAAAAAAAAAGTCCTATCTACATAGAACATATATTGAAAATTGTGATCTCTACACATTAAAACTAATTGACTTATACTATGTTGATTATTAAGTACATGGCACATTTCTCTGTAGAGACATGTCAGAAAGAGAAGCAGTACTGCAGGGTCTCAATGCATGGATGAGATGATGGTGTAGGGGAGCAGGATTTTAGGTTTATTAGGAACTAGGGAAACTTTTGGGAAAGGAATAGCCTATACAGGAAGGATGGGTTCCACCTAAACCAAAACATAACCAGATTGCTGGCATGTAAAATTAGAAACAGAGGATTTTTTTAAACTACGTCTGTGGGAAAGCCCTTAGGGTGAATTTATTAGAGGAATTCCCTATCCAAGTAAAGAGGATAAGAAAGAAGTTGGTAAAGAACAGGTAGGTGCTAGCGAGGAACAGTCAAACATAAAAGAGTCTCATTTAATATAATACATGAAGGCAAGAAAGTCGATATAGACAAAATGTACAAGGGCTTATATACAAATGCTAGTAGTCTAAATACTAAGATTAGGTGAACTAGACTTCCTAGAATTAAATGAGGATATTGATATAATAGGCATCACGAAAACTTGGTGGAATGAGGATAATCACTGGGACAGTGTAATACCAGGGTATAAAATGTACAGGAATGACAGAGTCGGTGGTGCTGGTGGGGGAGTGACACTTTGTGTGAAAGAAAGCATAGAGACAAATAAAGTAAAAATCTAGTGAATCAAACTGTACCATAGAATCTTTATGGATAGAAATTCCATTCTGGAATAATAAGACTGTAGCAGTAGGACTATAATACCGACCACCTGACCAAGATGGTGATGGTGACTGTGAAATGCTCAGAGAGATTAGAGAGGCTTCAAATGCAGAAAATGCAATAAAAATGTGGGATTTTAACTATCCTCATATTAACTGGGTATAGGTCACCTCAGGAAAGGATACAGAGATAAAATTTCAAGACACAATAAATGATTGCTTTTTGAAACATCTTGTCATGGAACCTACAAGGGGAGAGGCAATTTTGATTTAATCCTACATGAAGAACCGGATCTGGTCTATAAGGTGAATATGGCTGAATTGTTTAGTAATAGCAATTACAATGTAATTAAATTTAACATACTTGTAAGGTGGGAAATGCCAAAGAAACCCACCATAGTTGCATTTAACTTCACAAAAGGGAACTACACAAAAATGAGGAAGCTAGTTAAATGGAAATTAAAAGGAACAAGTCACAAAGGTGACCATGCCTGCAAACTGCATGGAGACTATATAAAAATACCATAATAGAGGCTCAAACTACATGTATACCCCAAATTTAAAAAAAAGTAGGAGGACCAAATAATGCTACCATGGCTAAACAACAGAGGCAGAGGTAAAAAAGGCAGTTGGAGGCAAAAAGGCATCCTTTAAAAACTGGAGATCAAATTCTAGAGAGGGAAATAGAAAGGAACATACACTCTGGTAGGTCGTGTGTAAAAGTATAATAAGGCAGGCCAAGAAAGAATTTGAAGAGCAACTACCAAAAGACACAAAATGTAACAGCAATTTTTTTTTAAGTACATCAGAAGCAGGAAGCCTGCCAAACAGTCACTGGGGCCATGGCATGATGGAGGTACTAATGGAGTACTCACGGAAGACAAGACTTGCAGAGAAGCTAAATGATTTCTTTGCACTGCTTTTCACTGTAACAGATGTGGGGGTGATCCCCACACCTGAACAGGGCCATCCTTAGGCATACATAGCATATGTGGCTGCACAGGGCACCCAAAAATTTGGGGCACCACCGGAACAGCAGGTAAGAATGGGTCGGCTCCTGCACACCCAGCGCACGCCGCAGTGTCCTTAAGCAGGGGCTGTATTCATAGAGCTGAATGCGCATTCATAGCACATTCAACGTGAGGGAGAGTGTACGGGGGTCTCTGCAGGGAACTGTGACTCACTGCCACCATGAGGTGAACTGGGCGGTTCAGTATCCTTTGCTGCCTTGTCTCCCCTCTCATCCCCCGTAGGCTGTGAGCACAAGCTGCCATAGCGTATGCTGCGTACAAAGCTCAGTGTGTGTCAGCAAGGAGGGGAAGGGGTTCTTCTGGGGGTCTGTGGGCAGGGGTGGTGGCTGTGCCCCAAGTCGGGCATAGGGGCACTAGTTTAATAATACTTCGTAGGGCTCCATAAATCCTAAGAATGGCCCTGCTCCTGAACCATTCTTATTAGGTGACAACTGTGAGGAACTGTCCCAGATTGAAGTGTAAGAAGAGGAGGTTTTGGAACAAACTGATAAATTAAACAATAATAAGTCACCAGGACCAGCTGATATTGACCAAAGAGTTCTGAAGAACTCAACACGAAATTGCAAAACTATCAACTGTGGTCTGTAACTTTCCATTCAAATCAGCCTCTGTAACAGTTGACAGGGGAGGCAACTAATTTAACAATGAATTTTTTCAAAAGCCTCCAGAGGCAATCCTGGCAACAATAGGCCACGAGGCCTAACTTCAGTATCAAGCAAATTGGTTGAACCTATAGTAAAGAACAGAATGATCAGACACATAGATGAATATGATATGTTGGGGAAGAATCAACATGGCTTTTATAAAGGGATATCATGCCTCATCAATCTACTAGAATTCTTTAAAGGTGTCAACAAACATGTGGACAAGGGTGATCAATATGGTGTATTTGGATTTTCAAAAGCAGGCATGAGATAAGTGGGAAGGTCCTCTTGTGGATCAGTAACTAGTTAAAAGATAGGAAGCAAAGGCTATGAGTAAAAGGTCAGTTTTCACAATGGAGAGAAGTAAATAGTGGGACCTCCCTCAAGGATCTGTTCTGGGATCTGTGCTGTTCAACATATACATAAATGATCTGGACAAAGGGGTGAACAGCAAGGTGGCAACATTTGCAGACAATACAAAATTACTCAAGATAGTGAAGTCCAAAGCTGACTACAAAGAGTTACAAAGGGATCTCACTAAACTGGATGACTGGGAAACAAAATGGCAGATGAAATTCAGGATTGGTAAGTGCAAAGTAATGCACAATGAAAAAATTATCCCAATTATACATACAAAATGATAGGGTCTAAATTAGCTGTTACAACTCAAGAAAAAGAGTATTGGAGTTATTGTAGATAGTTCTCTGAAAACATCCACTCAGTGTGCAGCGGCAGTCAAAAAGATAACAGAATGTTTGGAGCCATTAGGAAAGGTATAGATAAGACAAAAAATAGTCTAACGCCACTATATAAATCTGCAGTATGCCCACACCCTGAATGCTGTGTGCAGTTCTTCTCACCCCATCCCCCAAAAAGATATATTAGAACTGGAAAAGACAACAAAATGATTTGTGGGCTAGAACAGCTTCCATGTGAAGAGTTTAAAAAGACTACAACTGTTCATTTAGAAAAGAGATGCCTAATGGGGGATCTGACAGAGGTGTATAAACTCCTGAATGGTATGGAGAAAGTGATTAGAAAAGTGGTGTTTGCCCTTTCACATAACACAAGAACCTGGGTTCACCCAATGAAATTAGGGAATCAGGTTAAAAACAAGCAAAAGGAAGTACTTCTTCACACAATGTACAGTCTACCTGTGGAACTCATGGCCATGGCCAAAAGTATAACTGGGTTAAAAAAAGAATTAGATAAGTTCATGGAGCAGAGGTCCATCAATGGCTATTAGCCAAGAGGATCAGGGACTGAACCCCATGCTCTGGGTGTCCTTAAACCTCTGACTGCCAGAAGCTGTGTCTGGATGACTGGGGACTGATCACTCAGTAATTGCCTGTTCTGTTCATTCCTTCTGAAGCACTTGGCACTGGCCACTGTCAGAAGACAGGATACTGGGCTAGATAGACCACTGGGCACATGTATGGCTGTTATTATGTCTCTAAGAAGTAGCTGTCAGGCACAGAAGCTGAGTATGAAAGGGACAGCTTAAACATGGTGAGGGTCCTTGAGGGGGCGTCTCCTAATATCCATACTCATACATTTAATATTTAACCTTTTCCTTCTGTTTCATAAAATGCCAGTAAATAATGGTTTGATTACTCATAAACTGTTTTGACTGACTTTTTTCCTCTGGTGAAGGAACTGGAACCCTGTCCTCAAGCTGAAGAAGAGAATGTGACAGCCTGGGCATTGAGAGTCAAAGAGGGCCCTGTAGCTACCATTCTGGACACTAGAAATCCAAGCAACCGAAAGGTACATGCCACCAGCAAAATCATGCTGTATATTTTCCTCTCTTGGTTTGACACCTGTTAACATAATTGATTATGTCTGCCTACACTAACCTTTAGAGGGTCATTGTCAGTCTGTTTGTTCTTAAAATATAACCCCCTTTAAAATTCTTACACATTGGTAGTGAAGAGACTCGGTTCTAGATTTCAAGTTTCTTTAGTAACATAGCAAACCAAAAGACGCAAACAAAACCAATATTTGCCAGAAGAAAAAGAAATTATAAGGAAAGAGTTCATTTTCAAGCTCCTAAGAGGGTTTTCCAAACAATAGAGGTAAACCCTTTTTAAAGTACTTTAACATACAATTCTCTTTAAAAATAAAATAATTTACAAGCCTCATTTTAGTCCTTACTACAGCATCACTCATCTCAATAAAAAAATGTCCAATATAAATGTCATATCTCTGCAGGGAAATAAAATGGCCAGCATATGAGAGTTAGTGATAAGTGATAAGAAACATGTTGTGCTATGTATTTCCAAAGGTGTAATAACCCACAGTAAATTGTGCCATCCTCATGCAAATGGAGCCAGTTTTAAAATAGTAGCAAATAGTACTTGTCATGATGAACTAATCTGGTTGTTCTTTAAGTTACTTTAAAGTAGCAACCTACGTGTAAATCAAGATAGGAAGAGGCAGATATTCAGATTAAATAAATTAATTTTATTCCTAATTACATAGGACAGGTCGTGCCAAATGTATATTGTCCTCTCTTTGAGGGGTTATTTGTATTTAGTAATATAGTTTTTAATCCAGTTGGGTTTGGAATTTTTTTATTCACTGCTTACAGAACTATACGAAATCTTCTGACAGTCACCTTGGACTTTTTACTATTTTCAGGAATATGATGGTGACAAAGTCCTGCTCACAGATGAACTAGAATTCAAACACGACTTTTTTTCGGCAGAGATTGTTGAGACAATGGGAAAAAATAAGGAGTTGATTAAGTAGCAGAAGAAAGCATTGGTGCACATTGCTGTCAGGAGACTTAATAGACGTTAGTCTAAAGTTTTGCTTACCTAGAAGTCAGGGAAAGTAAGGGATGTCTACTGTTATCCTAGGTGCCAAAAATTCCATGTGTGTTTGTGTTTCTACCGGATATCTTGTTGCCACTCTTTCCCTAATCACTCTCACAAATTCATGTATATGGTAGCATGGCTGTATTGGCACCTGAAGGAACTACTTAAATGCAGAAGGGAATTAGATCATGTATTAGATCATGTCTTATTAGCATTGCTCAGCATTTCTGCCATAGGCTGAAGGAGAAAAATACTAGGAAAGGATAAAGAGATAAATAACTTTGGCATCCATGCAGCTTGTGAATGATTCATGAAATGAAACCTATAAAATCCTGCCAAGAATGTACAGACAGTGCTACAGGTACCAGATGTTGATGGGTCCACAGGGATATGCAGTCCGAAGCCAAGACCTAGAAAACAACCCCCAGCAAAGTGGAATAAAATATTGTTTTCAATCCTTTGTTTTTGTATCATTACTACATTTATGCCTCCCTCCTGCAGCCCCTGGCAATGCCTTGGAAGAAAATATTTGGAAAGACCATCAGTTCTGCCCAACCACTCCCCACCTTCTTTTAATCCCTCACTAGAGAGAGAACCAGCACTGCAGTACAGACTGAAATGCTTTTTTGCAATGTTGATTTGTATTGTGCTTGTTTTTTAAATGAGTGCTTCACATTATGCCACATCCAAAGTTAGTATTGATGCTGATGGACTCTGGAGTGGCCGATGATGGTCGTAATAGTGAAGGAGCTAGGGGAAAGGGAGCAAGTGGAGGAAAGAGAGCAGACTTCTTTCTTGTCCATATTTATTTAAGTGTAATCTTCGATATTGACTGTTCGTGTGGCCCTGTGATTTCTGCCCATTTTTCCAGATTCTGCTTCTGGAATGAATTTGTCTGGCCTCTTACTTCCATAATCCTTCAGAGCCACACAATGGTAAAAGCGTAGTCCAGATGAGCAAATGTCTGTGCCAGGGTGTTCGTCCAGTCTACTTGCATTCTGCAGGACATGGGAGAACTGTAGAAATCCTCTGGGATTAAAGAAACAGAGCAAGCAGCCTGGCTTATGGAGCAAAGAGTCCTAGAAAAGACAGAAAAGGGGAAAACTGATAGGTAGGGATTGGAGATGGAATAACACTGGGGGACAGGAAAAGGCCTTCAGAGGAGAAGTTGGGTAAAAGATAAATCTCCTCATCACTGTGCTGAATTATGGCGATTTTAGCCTGCTTGTCCTGGGTGGATTTAGTTAGTGCCATAGCTTGCAAAGCCTGCCTCCTCCTGCAGCTAATGTAAGAAAAGGGCTGAGCCTTCTGAAGTGCTCTAGTCTTTTGAACTGCTAGAGTTTGGCCTTTTGGAGCAGCTGTTCCACTGCACAATCTGCAGGTCCTCCCATGCCTTCTCCTGGGCCTTTCCATTTCCCAGCTTCTGGACTGTCCAGCCTCCTTTACATAGCCAGCAGCCAAATTTCTCCTTCCTCGTCCAGAGCAATCACAGGCTGTAACAAAGGAAGGGTGCTGCTCCTGCACTCTCAAATCCTGCCTTGCAGGGAAGCATTGTGGGCAGCTGAAGAAGATCAGAGATGCCTCCTATAGTAGGTATTCTACTCTTGCCTATGGCCAGTGCAATGAAAGAAGTAGAGAGTGAGTGCAGGCCTGGGTGGAAAGGCAGAAAAGCCCGGAGAGGATGTGGCTTGCCCCAAGAGACCCATGAAGGGTATATGGGAAAAGCGGGCCTGACAGGAGGTCTAAACAGGTCCATTTGGAAGCCTTGTGGGGAGGGTGATGAGGCTGAGAGACTCTGAGGGCCATGGGGCAGGGGGCTGTATGTGTGTATGTTATACAGAAATGCCAGAAAATGGAATAGGAGATGCACAAAAAGACCTAAGAGGTAGGGTCTCAGAGAACAAGAAGGGGGCTATGGGAGAGCTAATGAGAGTTCAAAAGGGGGATGGGCCTGGGGTGACCCGTGGGTGTTTGGGGAGTCCTTACCGTCCCTGAAAAGGTATGGGGTAGGTGTGGAATCCAGAAAAGAAGGTCCCATGAGTGGTGGTGCGTGGGCCTGTGTGGGACAATAGATGTGTGTGTGGTTCTCTGTGGAGGGGGGCAATGAGTGTGGATGGAAAGACAGGTGAATGAGTTCATGGGTGCTGGTGGCACTGTGAGTTGTGGTTGTGGCAGGCAGTGGAGAAAGAAGGAGAAGATTGGGTGGTAATTGTTTCATTAGCAAAGAGTGAAGCTGAACAAGTTGGGATGGGAAAGAAGTAGTAGTGAGAAGAAGGGGATGAGAATTAAGGAATTTGTTATTGAAGGGAAGGAGTAGTTCTCCTTAGAGAAAAAAGGATTCAACAGAAAAAGGAAAGAGAAAGAAGAGCAAGAGGAAAGGAGACAATGAATTAAACTTTTATTGTTATCATTAAGAGATTCCCAACCTTAAATGGCTGCATTGCAAAACTCTATGCTTCTCATCCTAAGACTTTGATGAGCTCTCTGCAGAATGCACTTTGATGTCATAGAATCATAGAAGATTAGGGTTGGAAGAGACCTTAGGAGGTCATTTAGTCCAACTCTCTGCTAAAATCAGGACCAAGACTAACTAAATCATCCCAGCCAGGGCTTTATCAAGCCAGACCTTAAAAACCTTTAAGGATGGAGATTCCACCACCTCCCTAGGTAACTCATTCCAGTGCTTCACCACCCTCCTAGTGAAATAGTGTTTCCTAATATCCAAGCTAGACCTCCCTCACTGCAACTTGAGACCATTGCTCCTTGTTCTGTCATCCGACACCACTGAGAACAGCTGAGCTCCATCCTCTTTGGAACCCCCCTTCAGATAGCTGAAGGCTGCTATCAAATCCCCCCTCACTCTTCTCTTCTGCAGACTAAACAAACCCAGTTCCCTCAGCCTCTCCTTGTAACTCATGTGCCCCAGCCCCCTGATAATTTTCGTTGCTCTCTGCTGGGCGCTCTCCAATTTGTCCACATCTTTTCTGTAGTGGGCGGCCTAAAACTGGATGTAATACTTCAGATGTGGCCTCACCAGTGGCGAATAGAGGGGAATAATCACTTCTCTCAATCTGCTGGACTAATGCTGCACAATATGTCATTAGCCTTCTTGGTAACAAGGGCACACTGCTGATTCATATCCAGCTTCTTATCCACTGTAATCCCCAGGTCCTTTTCTGCAGAACTGCTACTTAGTCAGTGGTCCCCAGCCTGTAGCAGTGCATGGGATTTTTCTGTCCTAAGTGCAGGACTCTGGACTTGTCCTTGTTGAACCTCATCAGATTCTTTTTGGCCCAATCCTCCAATTTGTCTCAGTCACTCTGGACCCTATCCATACCCTCCAGTGTATCTACCGCTCCCCCCAGCTTAGTGTCATCTCCGAACTTGCTGAGGGTGCAATCTATCCCTTCATCCAGATCATTAATAAAGATGAACAAAACTGGCTCCAGGACCAACCCCTGAGGCATTCCGCTTGATCATGGCTGCCAACTAGACATCGAGATGTTGATCACTACCCATTGAGCCCGACAATCTAGCCAGCTTTCTATACACCTTATAGTCCATTCATCCAATCCATACTTTTTTAACTTGCTGGCAAGAATACTGTGGGAGATGGTATCAAAAGCTTTGCAAAAGTCAAGATATATCATGTCCACCGGAGAGGTCTTACAGTATGCTTTGCGTGTTTGGCTTATGTTTATTTTGGTCATCTGAGAGTACATATTGGAGGCCTTCAACCATTTTAGAGATCCCATGAAAGAAGAATAAGAGGTCTCTCACTTTCTCGACCCTTTCGTCCAGTACAGATAGACTTTAAATCCCATTTCACATCCAATGCATGCAACATTTTTCTTAATGATATTAGAATTTAGGAATATAGGTGAGACACTGGTTAAAGTGGAGCTCTGTTATTTTTGGCTGTGTAGAAAGTCTGCACCATTTTTTAATGAAGAACTAGAAATGAGTTCTTTGAGACACCCCCAGCTCATTTACCATCCTAACTGATTATGGTAAGGAGGAAAACAAACAAATACAGGATGTCTCCGTCTATAGGACTAAAATGGAGATTTTATCTGAGCCTGCAGAATCAGATTGAACTGCCACTCTTCTACTGGGAATCTGTCTTGTGGAGCAGCTATGAAACAGGAGATAAGAAAGTGTAAAAGAAAGATGATACAAAAAGTCTTTGATTAATAACTCCAAGGACAGAGAGAGGAGGCTTTAAGTAATTGAGGTTTAATCCCTATGGGGGCCAATCATGAGGAATTACAGGACTCGTAGATTTTAAAACATTAGATCATCTAGTCTGACCTCCTGTGTGTCACAGGCCAAACAATTTCATACAGTTACTCCTTTGAGCCCAAACACTTGATTGAGTAAAGCGTATCTTCCAGAAAGGCATCCAGTCTTGATGTGAAGACTTCAAGAGATGGAGAATCCACCAATTCCCCTTCTAAGCTGTTCTTCACTGTTAAAAATGGGTCTTATTTCTAATCTGAATTTGTCTGGCTTTAACTTCCAGCCATTGTTTCTTGTTATGCCTGTTCCATGCTAGATTATAATGTCTGCTAGTACTCAGTATTTTCTCCATGTGAAGGTACTTATGAAATGAAGGGTGTCTGCCAGATGTGAAGAATATTAGGAACCAAAGAATAGCCCCTGACAAAGCAGAGTTTGAAATCCTGGGAAAGTAGAAGGAACAGACAGGAGCACTAGTGCTTAGGAAGCATTGCTCATTTTAAAATGCACTGTGTTCACACAGGTCCTACTGCACTGGCGTTACATTCATGCCACCACTGGCACTCCCCCCTCAAGTTCTGATATTGCATTGTTGGAATTCAGTTATTTGTTTGTGGACATTGATATGGGCTACTAGACCACTCCGCTTCAGTGCTCTTGTGACACTTGCCAGCAGGTCCAAGAAGTTAGCAGGCTAGGTTGCTCTGGTGACAGCATAGAGTAACCTGGGAGAAGGGGAATTCAGGGTTATCTTCTCTTGCTGATTCATCACTTTGGGTGGTCTTCTGGCAATGAGGGCTGCAGGTATGGACAGCTGCATTGCTAAGGAAAGCTAATGAGAGATGGAGTAAAATGGCAGGCTAAGTTAGGTAGCACTGATATACCCACTCTGAGGGATCTGCAAGAAATGTAGATTGAGCACACAGGATCCTCAGGCTGCCATAAAAATAAGGCCAGTAGCTTCTAATTTCTGGAAATCCAATATATTGAATGTTCCTGGAAGTCCGTGAGAGGAAATTCCCCCAGGCTAAAGCTCTCTGCTCTGGAAAGCCATAAGCCTAAGCAGCTTCAGATGGAGGCCAAGTAAACTGACGTTAGACTGCAATGCTGTAGCATTCCATGGAAGGGAGTCTGAACTCAAAGTAGTGCATGGGTGAGAACAGGCTAAACTGTGGTGGAATGATCAGTTCTGATGCTATGAGTAATGTCCAGGGCAGCGGATGAGAAATATTTGTTTATGGATGTCTCTTGTAAATAATGCTTTAGCCTTGTTTGCCAAGTCCGAGAAGTTCTGGTTTAATTAAAAAAAATTGTTGAAAGATCTATTTCTTCAGGCCTCTTCTTTTCTAGCCCAGCTCCCTGGGATTCTTTTTCTCCCTTTTTTTTCTGATTCTCTTCATTTTAATTCCCGCTCAAAACTTATCTTCCTATTCTTGAATATACCAATTCTAATGATTTGACATATTCTCTTTTCCACCAGCTGTTATGTGTTTGTGTTACTGAGGCCAGAACCCATTAGTGTTCTGAACTATTACCCCTACCTCACAGTTTGGATAGAAGGTTCTATATAAGTGTAATTGTACCATTATAAATAAAGATTAAAATGAGCACTAGGTATTTTCAGGTGGTGACAACATTGGAATTACATTCACATTGTTGTGTAATTTGGTTGGTGAAGTCCAAGATTTGGAATGCTTGACAGTATTTCACTGTTTGAAAAGTTATTGTTGCTTCAGCTGCAGCCATATTCATCTCCCTAGGAAGACTGCCAGTTTCAAAGGAGAATGTGGGTGGTGCGCATTTGAACTATGTTTTTAGTAGCAATGTGATCTTTTGTATCTGCGGACTCCTCATGAGAAATGGTAATTAAACTCCTACTCAAGGTACATTCAATCTCAGTGACATGTGTTCCCTTTCTCAAGAAATGACAGATAATCCTTCAACATTAACTCCAGCGGAGAATAATTAAGTTCTTAACATATATTTAGATACGTCAAATGCACCTTTTGCAGTAGTATCTATGTACCATTCTGCATGATAAAGCACTGGGGTGTATATATATATATGTAAGCAGAGTCTGAATGAGCTCTCCCCTGACATCTAGTGGTGAGCTGTGGAAAAAGACTTCAGAAGCTGATCCTATTTGCATGGACACACCCACCCTGCCTATGTGCTCAGCATGAGGGGATTGCTTGCCCAAATGATCACTTGTGGCTGGTGTTGGATCCCCAGTGTCCTTGTAATTGGGGCAGGAGTAAAAAGGAGTTGTTATCCTTGTTGTGTGAAATGAGGGCAGCAGAACTGTATCTGGCATACCCCGATGGAGGGACTCACACTCACCTAAATGGCACTTGCTAGCAGGGGACATGGGTTCCAAAGACCAAGGATTTGAGAAAGGGTGGGGACAGGTATGTGTTTAAGGGTCGTAGACACCATTTGATCCTTCCTCTCTCCATGATATAATAAAAGAGCTAATTTAGACTCAACTGAGTGTCTTGTTACATGCTGCAGAGTTGAAATCACTGGTACCTAGGTCTAAGTATTAGACCCACTTTGGGATAGTGTCTCTATTGCAGTGAGGCTGCCCCACTAATAGCTGAAATCATTGAGAGCTATGTTAAATGTGGAGAGGGGGGTGAAGACATCTTGTTGAGTGGGCATCTGGTGGAGAGGTGTGGCCAGCAGGGTGGCTGCTGGAGAGAGACAGTAAGTGACTAGCAGAGAGGCTGGCAGAGACATGGCAGAGCGGCTGGCAGAGAGGTGTGACTGGCAGAGAGGCATGGCAAGTGGCCAGCAAAGAAGCTGGTGGAGAGGCTGGATCAGAGCCCCGCAGAGGGGTGGCAATCGGCCATTGAGGCAATGAGCGACTGCCCCTGCATTCCACACAGGGTAGGAGGAGAACTCTGTGGATAAACTCTGGGGCTGCACTGGCCAAGGACAGCAACTGTGAGTGGGGTACAGAGAAGGGGGGAACATGTTAAAGGGACTTTTGGGCTGCTGGACTTAAGACCTTGAGGGGAAAAGGACACTGCCCAACTTACTTGGGGGTGGGTCTTTTGTTCATGCTTTGTGTTTATGAACCCTAGTTGCAGTGTTTTCCCAAATTAATGCTGAGTTAATTTCCTCCTTTTATGACAAGTTTTTGCTACATTCAGACTCTGCACTTGTGAGAGGGGAAGTATTGCCTCTTACAGGCACACAGGGGGTAGTGTGTAATTGTCCCAGGTCACTGGGTGGGGGCTTGAGACAATCTTTTGCTGTATTATTGAAAAGGAACATCTAGATACTGTACCCAGCCCTTGTTGCTGCTGGCTCCACCTGGCGGAAGGGTTATATATATAAGGCAGCAGAAGGAAAAGAAAATTCTTACAGCTATTGCTTTTGAGGCTACAAGCTTATAGTATAGGTTTGTATTTTATGGCAAGAAAAGTCAAACTCCTAAGTCTTCAGCCATCCAAACATCATTGTATTAAACACAATTGAGCCTAGTAATGCTGTTCAGTACATAATAGATACGTTGCTAAAGGGGGGAGCAAATTCTGAATGTTTTTAAATCAGAAGTAAAGCAAACAAGAAACCACCACAAAGAATACATCACAAAATATCTTTCTTTGTGTATTGACAATATGCCTTCCTCCAGGAGCAAATAATAATAAGTAGTAAAAACACAGAAGTTCTAGTAATTGAAGACCTCTCTCCTTTCCCTGTCCTTGCTCTTTTTTAAGATTGTTCCATGATCGTAACCTTTTTGTTCCTTTTCTTTTCTTTCAAGTCATCCTCCAAACCAGCTCCCACTCCAAATTCTGCAAGACACAAAACATGGGAACTGAGATATAATCGTTATCAGGAATGATGACTATAAACATATTTATCAAGTTAATTTATTGTGACCAGTATTGTCCTGCATACATACAAATAATTAATTTATTGATGAATGTCTCAGATCCTTAAAACGAAGGAAAAAAACCCCTCCACTGCCCCCTTGCCAACCAGAAATAAATAAGATCTCAGTCCTGCAAACACTTAAGCATGTGTTTAATTTCATTTGCACTTCATAGCTGCAGTTGAAAACATGCATTCTATATTAGGGCTTTATACTGTTGACCCTCACTGTAGTTATCTGAGTGCAAAACATGGATGTTGTCTCTACTCCAGCAGTAGCAAACATAGCACAGATATCTGGAGGCACTAAGGAGAGTGATAACAATACATTGGTGAACACGGAAAAAACTTCAAGATTCTCCATGTTAGAAAATATAACAATCACTCTTTGATCATCAGAAATAATAAACATAGTAAATGACATATGATGTTAACTCCAAACTTTTTAAAAAAATACTCTAATAAGAATGTTTACCATAAAATTTGTTGTAATGTAATTTTGATTTGAAAAAGTAACTAATTAAACAGGTTAATCTTGCAGTAGCTTTTCAACAGCTATAAAACACCAATGCACTTATCATGCCATCAGACAAAGGTAGCCTTGCATTGTACTCTGAAAAATTCTACAAGTGAGT
This sequence comes from Chelonoidis abingdonii, assembly GCF_003597395.2. NCBI lineage: Eukaryota > Metazoa > Chordata > Testudines > Testudinidae > Chelonoidis > Chelonoidis abingdonii. Next base: position 78,880,065 of record NC_133774.1, read on the forward strand.
TTCACAAATGCAATTTCTAGTCTTTTGGTTACAGAGAACAGGAATTTCCTCTTTCATTTGGATCAGGAGGTTCTTAAATGTTATGATCCTGAAAGTGTCTTCAACATGTTGATAAAAGCTAAACTTAAGGAAATTATAAGATTGTGTCACTTCTAATATGTTTACCATCCGGACCTAATTCTTAAACAAAATCTGTAAATAACCACATTGGACTTTAATCCAGAGCCCATGATTGCTGAAGGCTCTTCAGGGTGCCTCTATACCAAGCATGGGAACAAATGGGGATTATGACCCTTCAGAATGTGTGTAATAAGACACTAATGATCTTGATGGGCTGGGCTCCAGTTATATTCCTAGGACTCATGTCTAGACATTTACATTACAGACATTAGTTCATGTAAATTACTAATTCTGCTCCATTAGTTGACTGAGATTTTAATATTAGAATGATTTGTTGATCTACTTGGATAAAAAGAAAATGTCAATCTCATACCAATTTATTAGGAGTTATCAGTGTTTCTTATATAATAAGTGTAAAGTTGAGTGGGAAAGCAATTTGAGAATATGGTACATTCCCTGATAGCTTGGTCCATAATATGTGATAAGAAATATATAAGCATTTGAAACATAGAATGGTCTTTTTATAGTATTCACAGTTAGTTTTTTGATCCCAGAAAAAAATGTATAAAATAGATGCTAAGAACAGTGATACCTGTCATATGTAAAACTAAGAATGGTGACTTCATGAAAGTTGTTTTGAGCTCCTGAATTCCAAAGTTCTGAGTTGTGGTGGCTGGACATTACAGATGCTGTACATATGGCGTTTCTTTATCAATGGGTTTGCAGTATCAATGATCTATCCCAACTACTTTTATCCAATTATAATAAATAGCTCTTACATAATTGACTCTACAATTAAAATTACTGGCATTGCCTAATCAGTAGCTAACACTGTATTATGCATTACTGGAGGAAGAAGTCTATGACATGAATAAAAGAGTGGATTAATGTCTTGATGCCCGTTTACCATCAGAAAAAGGCTAATTGCAGTGGCTGCCCTGGGACCTAAACAAAAATATAGAAGTCCAGCTTTGGATTTTAACTCTCCAAGGACCTGATTCTGCAAAGTGCTGGGTGCCCTCAGCTTTCATTGGCATTCTCACTGTTCTACACAGTTTTCAATTAAAAGACAAAAAATGTAAACTCTGTTCCTTCTAACATTACCACAGAAAAATATGTTTACAATATAGGAAATTTGGCTTTTAAACTGTTTTAATAGGAAAGTCACAGAGCATATCCCAGAAGAGGTAATAAAATCTTGAGCTATAAGGGAGAGTAAGAAAACTGGGTATCTGGGGCTTGCTGCTAGAGCTGGTTGTAACCTAGAATTCTGGTTTCATGGGAAATTCAGGCATTTTGATTTTTTCATTCCAAAATGAGAACAGAAAAAATCAAAATTTCCCATGGTACAAATTCAAAAGTTTTGTTTTGGAAAATGGCATTTCATTTCAACCTTTTCAAAATGTTTAGTTGTGATAAAATAAAAAACACTGTTTCAACTTTATCAACTCAGCTTTATGTTATATTAGATTATAATTTATAACATAATATAAAATTCCAAAAGGATTAGACAAATATTATGACATATCAGTTGAAATCTTTGACTTATATTTCATTTTTATTTTATATTATAAATTGGTAATTGGTTTTAAAATTGGTATTCTGACTAGTAAATTGGTAGTGTAGTTGATAAGTAATGTTTTACTTGGTAATCAGTTTGGCAATTGGTATTCTAACTAGTCATTTGTAATTGCTATTCTGATTGGTTTGGTGATCTCACACATACGCAGTGTGTGCAGTAAGAGAGGGCAATATTGTAAAAACCTACTTCATTATCTTCTTTACTTCATTGTTAGCAGCTGATAATTTCAACACAGCTCTGGTGCTTGGGTTTGTTTGCAACAGATCTTGTTGCTTAGCAGAACACAAAACATTGTTCTTGCCAATAACTTAAATAAATGGTGTCTATTAGGCATTATTTGCAAATTTTCAAAAACTGAGGGTTGGTTTTTTTATTAAGAAAGTTATGAAATTACTGTAGCACTCAGCGCTCATGTATAAGCTCTCAGCACTACTATAATGTGCATGTGCTGTGATAGGGATTGTTCCTACAGAAATAGGTTTATTTTCCAAGAAAAGTTTCAACTTTTTGGCAAAATATTGAATGCCTGTGGTTATGTTTGTTGTTATGTTTACTCAGATTAAATACAAGTTTAGTGTTTTGTCAAACCAAGATGTGGTTTGTGTGACGCATGGCTAGAAAGGGTTAAACATTCTGCAAAATAAATAACCCTCAAAAGACATGTGGGGAGATAGTGTTTGTGGTTTTGTGTATTTACTTATGTATGAGTAGGGTCCACAATGTAATCAACAGTCCCTGTCTATGCTGTATTCTGATAATTCAGAGGTCAAAAGAACATCCTAGCATTTAAATGAAAAGTAAACATGGGATATCTCGGTATTCATCTCTCTTTGAAATGTACTGTGAATAGTGGAGGAACAAGCAAATGGCCCTGTGTTAATTCATATAGCTACATAATGGTGATGGACCTCCTTCAAAGTCATCCTAATTACCTTTTGTTCCTTGAGGAACTCCAGCTTGTCAAAAGACATACAATTGTATAAAAGATCCTTGGGTCCTGATTCTGTCATCTCAGATCTGCTTAGGCTTCATCAGGGGAAGTTTGAGTCACAAGACTAAGGTCCTAGTTATGCTGGTACACCCTAAATATGAGATTTGGACATTGGACTATAACCTATGAACTATTTCTGAAAGAACTCTATACAACTACACCATCTCTGCTATGACTTTGCACCTCAATTAATCAAACTCAGGTCTATATGTATATTGACAGTTTAACCATTCTCTCTTATGTTTTTTAATAAATTTTAGTTTAGTTAATAAGAATTGGCTGTAGTGTGTATTTGGGTAAGATCTGAAACATTCATTAACCTGGGAGGTAATGTGTCTAATCCTTTGGGATTAGTAGAACCTTTTCTTTTATATGATGAAATAAGATTTACAGAAGTTTTCATCATATTTGACGTGGGTACCTGGATGGAAGCCTGAGGCTGGATCACTTTAAGGGAACTGTGCTGTTTGGACTTCTGAGTAACCAGTAAGGTAATAAAGAAGCTGTTTTATGTTGGCTTGGTAAATCTAAGTATTGGACTATCCAGCAGCTTTATGGAGATTGGCTGCCCCCTTCTTTGCAATTCACCCTAATTGAGTTACCATAGCTGGCTCCCCACTAGGACTTCAGTCACAGAGGCATAGTCAGTCAGTGGGTTTTGAAGAGATCTGCAGGGCCCTCAAGATAGAGTTAAGAAAAGCATCCAAGATCACCAAATATTTACAGGCAACTGTCCTGTGAAGAAGATTAGAGGGATAAAAAGCTGTACTTGCAGCCCAGAGAAACCAGTGTTGACGAAGACGTGTGCCCAGGAGGTTCAAGTCATGACACATGCACTGCTGACTGATTATGTAATTTAAGGGTATCCATCTACATGTCCTACCACACACTGACATCATACATGTTATAACTGTACAACAACTGGTAGGGGGCAGGTATTCCAGCTGCAGGTCCTCCTGCATCCTACACATCCGACCTCACCTCATGTAGGTCTGTGATTACTGATTATGGAGTATTTGCAGAGTGGGGAGAGTTCTGTTCCTTCCTCTTTACCTGGTGTAGGTCAATGATAAAGCACCAAGAGGGAAATCTGGAGCAACTTCCAGCTGCTGCACCCTCGCATCCCACTCCACTGAAGATGCTTATGGGAATTGCAAAGACTCCCTCCCATTGTTTTTTCCTGAACACACCTCCTGGTTCCTTTTTCTAACCAAACAATGAAGCTGGCCAATCAGCTTCTGAAAGGCTCTGTGAATTTACATTTGTTGACACGTTGCTGGGCAACACGTGGGAGACAAAAGGGAGATTCCTATTACCATAGCAACAGAAAATGCTAACCTTCCAAGCCCTGAAAGAGAGAAGGGACTGTGCTGCTGCCAGTTCCCTGCCCACTCCTGGATGCTCACAGCAGGGATCAGTATGTGGGGGATTAGGTGCTGAAATCACAAGGTAAGTCAGAAAAAGTTACACGTGCAGAGCAGGAAAAATGTGCTTTGTTTTGTGTTCTTCTAAATCTGCTGTTTAAGATGTGCACTTTTCTCTCTTTTACAAAGATGAACTTGAACCATAACTCTGGATCAGAACACTCCTGGTCTTAGGAAAGTTGGGATGTGGATCCAAACTGCAGCATGGCCCTTTAAACCAAAATAAATATTTAAAATAAATAGTCATTGATAGGTTTGTTTCATTACAAGGTTTACACTTCATCCAGCTCCTTCTGGCCTTTGGTTCAGATAATTCTGTTAATTTCTTTAAGGCACCAAGAGAGGAAAAACAGTGAAGTTTCCATTTTACCCACTGAACAAAGCAAACATGAAATTCCTGCTTATGACATTTGCAGTAAAGTGACATTAGAATCATAGAATCATAGGACTGGAAGGGACCTTGAGAGGTCAGCTAGTCCACACTCCCCCACACTCATGGCAGGACTAAGATGTTTGTCCAACCTGCTCTTAAAAATCCACGGTGATAGAGATTCCACAGCCTCCCAGGGCAATTTATTCCAGTGTTTAATCACCCTGACAGTTAGGAAGTTTTTTCCTAATGTCCCACCTAAACATCCTTACTGCAATTTAAACCCATTGCTGCTTGTCCTATCCTCAGAGTTTAAGGAGAATAATTTTTCTCTCTCCTCCTTGTAACATCCTTTTATGTACATTGTGATCCTTTATCTTGTTAGCCTTCACCAATCCTATTCAACTTATTCATAAATGATCTGGAGAAAGGGGTAAACAGGAAGTTGGCAAAGTTTGCAGATGATACTAAACTGTTCAAGATAGTTAAGACTAAAGCAGACTGTGAAGAACTTCAAAAAGATCTCTCAAAACTAAGTGATTGGGCAACAAAATGGAAAATGAAATTTAATATGGATAAATGTAAAGTAATGCACATTGGAAAAAATAACCCCAAATATACATACAATATGATGGGGGCTAATTTAGCTACAATGAATCAGGAAAAAGATCTTGGAGCCATCGTGGATAGTCCTCTGAAAATGTCCACGTAGTGTGCAGAGGTGGTCAAAAAAGCAAACAGGATGTTAGGAATCATTAAAAAGGGGATCGAGAATAAGAAGGAGAATATATTATTGTCTTTATATAAATCGATGGTATGCCCACATCTTGAATGCTGCGTACAGATGTGGTCTCCTCATCTCAAAAAAAGATATTCTGGCACTAGAAAAGGTTCAGAGAAGGGCAACTAAAATGATTAGGGGTTTGGAATGATTAGGTGTTTGGAACGGGTCCCATATATCATTACCTGTTAGGTTCACTCCCTCTGGGGCACCTGGCATTGGTCACTGTCAGTAGGCAGGATACTGGGCTAGATGAACCTTTGGTCTGACACGGTACAGCTGTTCTTATATTCTTATGTTCAGGGGAACTGTGTTGTGTAGCGAATTAAATGCAGGGCCAAGAGTTAAGAATATCTGAGTTATAATCCCATCTCTATTACCGTCTTGTTTTGTGGCTTTGGGTGAATCACTTAATCAGTCTGTGCCTCTGTATCTCAAGTTCAGACTCAGTTGATAGTACTTCCCTAACTCACAAAGATGTTATAAAAATTAATTCGTTAAGCCCTCATGCCAGGACATCAAGTCCAAAAAGCCCAGTGGGAAAGATTCCTGCAGATCTCCCAGTTTGGTGAGTGGAGATGGGGGAAGGATTTGGGTGGGACCCCTTGCCCCAAATTGATGAATTGGTGATAATTAGGCATGTGGCTTACTTACTGGGAAAGCACTATATTTATTTTGTGGAGCTCCCCTGTACAAGTCTCCTTGACAAAGCTTTAAATAGTGTATGCAAGTGAACACTGAAATTTAGAAACAGAAATATTACCTGATGTGTACAATAGCCACTGCTGGCACGTAAATTATTGATTGCACCAGATCACATTGAGGATCATCCAGTAGTTCTAATGATTAGCTGTATAGGTAAGGTGCTGATAAGTGGTTACCAGAAACCAATGTTTCCTATAAAATGCAAAAATGATGGCAAAATATAGTAACAAAAATACATATGCTCTTTGTTTAATTTTTTCTGAAGTACACTAAGTTTATGCAGATGTATGTAAAAAGAATCCCATCTAAGATTATACCTGATGGACTGATTGCCCAAATTATTATTTAACATAATTAGTTTTAATGCAAAATTACCAATTTTTTATTCCAATTGGAATTTTCATTAATCCAGTGACCTGGGACTTCACTGGAAAGAGGAAGGATTTTACTTCAGACCAGATGAAACTATTGTTTTATAGCACAGAGCTTGGATGTTTCTTCATTTAACCCATAATATCTGGGGGTATTTCATGCTGCTGCCCTATATCTTTTTTTCCATAGGCTCATGAAATGTAATAAAGCCCTTGTATCTGAAGAATTATAAGATAGGATACTAGATAGTGTAAACAAATAAATGAAAAACAACTTCAAACACAGGGAAAGAAAGAAAATGAGGAGAAAGCAAAGTCAAAAGTAGCAAATTGTGAAATCTCCAAAGCAGCATGGGAGCAATCAAGGACTCGATCCCGTAAATCTAATCTGTGGCATCCCACATTGGTCACTGCCACAGTCATTAAAAATGTCGACTTCATAGCAAAGAGACTGCACTGTGCTTGGTGCAGTAGCCCAGTTTTTTTAAAACAATAAAAAAACAAACTTTTAGGCTATGTTAAAGACACATCACTAACTTATGAGGTAGGACATCTAGTAAATGACTGATCTGCCACCTATGCAATGATCTTGTACTGTAATCCTGCCAGAGCTCATGTGGTGCCTGGCTGGCTTAGTATTTGGGCGCTGGCCTCCTAAGCACTGTTTACATACAGCAGGAGGACTCTTCCTTCTACAATATCAATGTCCCAGCAGGATATTAGGGAGTACTGTGTTGCTGGTTCAGATGAGATGTGAAACTGTGCTTTTAGCCATCTGTATTGATTAAGGATCACACAAAATTTTTAATAAAACATAGGGTTTTAAACTTGTCATCCAAGCGGTATTACACTTCAGGTAATTACATCTGTCTCCCTGAGTTTCCCCTAAAACTTCAATTCAATATGTTGTTCATCTTCATTTTCTTCCCTAAATTGTTGTTTGATGTTTCTGTATACTGTTATCTTTGATTTTAAGAACAGGGATATCCCGTTTAGGAACATAGGCATTGGCATATTGGATCAGACCATCTAGTCCAGGCGTTTTCAACTTTTTTCTTTCTGAGTCTCCCCACAACATACTGTAAAAATTCCAGGGCCCAGAAGGAGGAGGGGTTCTGGGATTCAGCTGCAGGGGGCACATTGGGCCCCCAGCTTCGTCCCCCTGGGGTGCACTGGGGCTCTAGGCTCCCAGCTTCAGCCCTGTGGGGGTGTTCTGGGTGTCTCTATGTCTCAAAACTGAGAATACCAGATTCAGGACAAACTGCTGAGAAATAGGGCAGATTCGTCCTAAACGGGTAGTTAGTCTATCATTAGATATACCAATTCCTGACTCTGCAACTGACCTCCTGTATGACCTTGGGCAAATCACTTCACATCTCTGTGCTGCTGTTTCCGCTCCCACCCTTTGTCTATTTTGTCTGTTTAGATTATAATCTCTTCAAGGCACAGACTGTCTCTTATTATGTATTTGTATATTCCCCTGCAGACGGGCCCTGAGCTTGTCCTGGGCCTCTAATTGCTACTGTGATATGAATAATGAATTATAATAATAATGTTCATGCCTCATGTGATGTTGGAAACATGACTGCAATTTTATAATTTCTATAAAACCCAAATGTGATGTCACAAATGAGATTATAAATTTTATTTTAGCCTGTCTGAGACCCCTTTCATTTTCATGGGTTAATGAGAAAATAAATATGCAGTCACAAGTGGGAAATGACGCCCTCAGACATCAAGTAAAGGATAAGCAGCAGGAGCAGATGAACTCTTACATGATGATGAAGGGAAAAGGCAACAGGCCAAATTCTACAGGCCTTATTAGGTGAAACTCCCATTAAATTCTGTGTGAGTTTTGACTGATTAAGGACTTAAGTGTGCAGAACTTCAAGTTAGTATTTATAAAACAGAATGTTTTTTGGAAGGTATGATTAATTTTACTTATTTTTCGTTTTATGGTTGAATAAGCAGTAGTCTATCCTGGCACCAGGAGACTTTATGTCATGTGATCTTCCAAAAGCTACACATTGTTTTGTGGTTGTGAATTGTCCATGTGGCATTCCTGCTAAGTGAAAAGGTGAAGTGTTGAGGATTACTAGCATTGGCCAATTTAATCCCTTGGACAGCATAGATGTGTTTTGTTGGCTAGAATTCAGTTAAGGAATCCAAACTCAGAAAATGGCCTGCTAATGGGGTTTGAGGGGTTGTTTACATAAGCGAATCTAGAGAGATTCCAAGTCCAACAGAGCCATGAAAGAACTCCACAACCATCAGAATAATAGCCATGTCAGTGAGTTATGCTCCTCCTGAACCTATTGGTGGAACCGTTTCAAACTGAATGCTTGACCCACACAGAACAGCTAAGAGAAAATAATATGTATTGGTTAAGATGCCATTGTTACAACTTTTGATTAGGATTAGTTAAAAAATTTGATATGCTACAGGTCCTATTCCCCATACAGAACAGGAAGGTGGGTGGTTGAACATATATTGATTACACACTTTTGATTCTGGGCTGTTATATATAAACTGTCACTCTCAGCCTGAAGCTGAACTAGCCATTTTATTCCACTTGTTTTTAATTGAATCAGACAAGTCGATTATTTTTAGAATTGCTGCTCTCCGTGGGAACTGCAGAGGGTCTCAGGTATGGGCTAAAAGAGCTATATAAGGGTACCTCCAGACTACCCGCTGGATCGGCGGGTAGCGATCGATCTATTGGGAATCGATATCGCAACTCATCTAGACGTGATATATTGATCCCTGAACATGCTCCCATCGACTCCGGAATTCCACCAGGGTGAGCGGCGGAAGCGGAGTCGATGGGGGAGCCGTGGCCATCAATCCCGGGCCGTGAGGATGGGAAGTAAGTCGAAATAAGATACGTCGACTTCAGCTACGCTATTCCCGTAGCTGAAGTTGCGTATCTTACATCAACACCCGCCCCCCAGTGTAGACCAGGCCTAAGATAGCAAACCATAACTGGTTTCCAATGTTGTATCATTTAGAAAAGAAAAAAATTTTATTTTACCTTTTACACAGAAACATTAATTCCACAACCTGAATGAATACAATGTATTTTATGATTTAAGCTAGACAAAGGGGGTTTTGAAGTCTTCAAGTACATTTTCAGTTCACACTGAATTTATATTTACTTTCTAACAAACAAATGTCAATTTGGCAGGAAGAAATGTAGACCAAATGGTGTAATCCCCATAAGGAAGAATAATTGTGTAAGTATTTCAACAGCAAGCTTGGAAATCCTATTGTTAATAGGTTGTTTATAGCTTCTTTTATTGTTTTATTCATTGTTAATAATAAAATAGCTTGAGTCAGACAACACTCTTCATGTGGGAGTCAGTGTATTGCTTGATGTTACTTTCAAATCCTTTCAGGCAACATAATAATCAATCTGACCTAAATCAGTAAATAGAAGAGAAGATGATGAGTACAACCTCACTAGGTTCAGAGACTCTTTGAAATTTAGCTGAACTTTCTGACATTCACTTCCCATGACTCTCCAACAACCCTTATTTCCTCCCATTGTGACCCATTGGTGTCTCCATTTCCTTCATCCCATTAAAAGGCCTTGGCTACCTTCCAACTTGTGTTCAATAAGCAGTCCTCCTAGGAATCCCTTTTCCATTATTTGAAAGGGCCATGTAGTTACAGCTGCCTTATTACTAGGCTTTGTTGGCCAATGAATTCAAATGAGTTCTGGAACCATGTGCTCCTGTTGTGGAGCACACCCCACCACACATTCAGTGATTAGAGTCATTTGTGGGGTGAAGAACTGAACCCCAGGGAAGTAAAAGCCAGAAAATTCAGACCCCTATGAAAGGTAAGGGGCTTGCAGACTCATTATATATACAACTTTTTTTCCTAAGCTAGATAGTTGGCAGGGAGTGGAGAAGTGGATGTTTTCCGCATTAAAGTGATGAGGCAAAAGTTCTTGCTCTAAAAAAGACCAGGCTTTCTGCAAACCCGCTAAGCTTCTTGTTTATTGTTGATTACTATAGTATCTGGAACTAACTTGTTTATAACCTTTGTATGGCCGTTAGTTGGTAGTAATTTTTCTTCACTGGACATTTCAGTTTCACACTCTTGTGATGAATTGGTGTACGCTGGCTAGCAACCCTTTTGATACTGCAGACAAAAATATCACAGTGACGTATTTTAATGTGCATAAGGACATACCGTACAAACATAGCCTCAAAAATTACAGGCTTTTACACCCTTGTACTTTACAATGTCATTATATAAGCTGTAATGATACCTCGGAATTTTAGAGAAGATGATGTTAAACTCGGAATATATATTTTCCCTAATGTGTTTGCAGGAGAGCTACCTGCATATTTCAAAATAGTTGTTCACAGTCACTTGTTCTTACAAAAATTACAGATTTGCTTTGATGGCATTCACAACCCCTTGTACTCACTCTCCCCAAACTTTTGCATGAGCCAATTTGACTTTGTCAGAGTGAGAGAGTGTCATGATATCCTGGGAATACACAGCCACAATCCATACCAGTAGTGTTAGTGCAACTAACTTGACAGCTATTTGTGAGACTGGCAACAGAAAGAATAACATGCAACTCTGGTGACCACTCATATTTTTATTACTTTTTATCTGTTTTACACTAGCCCCACGAGGCCTTAGTTAGTGGTCGGTCCCTGACAGTTCCTGCACTAAAGTGCATACAATCTGTGCTAAATTTACCCATGTGCAGTGGGCCAGTGCAAGGCCTATGCTCTGCTTTAGCCACACTGGAAGACTAAAGTGATGCAAAAGCATTGTCTTCATCTTCCATTGAGGAGTGAATATCACTCCCAGTATGAATAGCAAATTGCAAAACCCAAATGCATGAAGCAATAGTCCCAGCAAATAGTCTGTGAGAAACCTCTGGCCTGGAATATGTCCCGTTAAAATATTAAGGGTGGGGTTAGGTCCAGAAAAGCGATCCTACTTTGGCTTTTGTTATTTTTGTGTTTCTGTTACTAGTTAATGGCAAGGATGACTAGGCCCCTGCATTTGAGTTCTTCTTATGTTGTGTCTTTAAGTACTCAATACCACTAAGTAAAAATTATCAAATAATTTTGAATAACTAACAAATTGATAAAAGTCTAACTCTCTGTGGATAACTTGCAAACAGAAAAGGGAGCTAAATTTGTCAAATAGTGTGTTGAGAATGGTATTCACATAGCTCACCTTGCATTTAGTAGGACTTACATGTAAAGTATATACATATATCAAGGGGACAATTTACAGAAACTATAAGAAAGGCAAAAATCCCAATGCTGAAACATGTTGGGAGCTGAATTCTTGAAGATGAATAGCCACGTCCTTTGCTTCAGAATTTGCTCCTTCTTGTGAGTGGCCAGAGCCTGACTCTGGGGCCATTAGGAAGGAGAATGGTCAAATAGTTGGAAGATCTAGATTTTATTCCTGGCACTGCCACAGATTTGCTATGTGAGCTTGTGTCAGTCACGTAACTGCTCTGTGCCTCAGTTTCTTCATCTGTTAAGTAGGGATAACAGTGCTTATCCTACATGCTTGTTGTGAAGCTTAGTTCATTCATGTTTGTAAAAGGCTTTGAGATCTTCTGATGTCAAGTACTACAAAGGTACATAGGATTAGGGTTGTTAAATATGTAGATGCAGCAGAAAATGCATTTATCTGAGATGGTATTTCACTGATTTTAACAGATTTGGTGTTCAGAGCATACGACTGGTTGTTAGGAAGTACACAGTTCATTTTTTGTCTATTCCACTGACACTCTGAAGCTTTGGGCAAGTCACTTAACATCTCTTTATCAGTTTCCCTAGCTGTAAAATTGGGACAATAAAGCTTAGCTTTCAACCAGTGAAGTTTAATTAATCAATGATTTAGTGTTTTGAAATTGTGGAGCAAATTGAAATTTGATATAAATGCTAAGTAGCAATCTCATTAAAAGCTGCTGGGATGTTCATTGTGCTTGGTATTGGTCATGGCAGTGAATGGTCTCTTATGGCCAAGTGCTAGCAATATATTTCATGATGGTTGCAATATAAGTGATTACATTAATAAACAGGAACACCCCACACCTATATTTGAATACTTAAATCAACACTTAAGCATGGAAAATGGGCAATTTCTTCAAAATCTAAATATCTTCTTAGAAAATGCCTGTTTTACGCATTTAAATGTCTATCTGAGTATCCAGCTGTGGGATCTAAATGTTCTAGTAATGATTCTGATCATGTGAGTCATTTAGCATTTCATGTGCAGTGCTGAACCCTCTGAACTCCTAGTGAAGTAAGGCATATTGACGGTGCTTGGTAGCGCAGCTTATACAGTGCAGTTTTACTCTGAAAAGTGACTCTATAAAAAAAGCACCATGTATCTCTGTTTATTGTGCTTCTTTGTTTTTAATGCCTCCATTTCATGCATATTCCATTTTCTATGTTTATAAGTAAAACTTGCAAGTCCCTCTTGGGTTCTAAAAGTCAAGTTGGGTTCTTCTTCCTGTATATGCATCACCTCCATTAATAAAGTTCATCTTCAATCAAATTGCTGAAGCATATCTGAGAGCAGAATTTGGCCCTGCTGTTAGAATGGGTGTCATAACTATAAAGGGATGGGTAACAACTCTCCTGTATACAATACTATAAAATCCCTCCTGGCCAGAGTTCACCAAAATCCTTTTACCTGTAAAGGGTTAAGAAGCCCAGCTAACCTGACTGACACCTGACCCAAAGGACCACTAAGGGGACAAGATACTTTCAAATCTTGGGGAGAGGAGAGAAGGATTTTGTTTGTGCTCTTTGTTTTGGTGGTGTTCACCCTTGGGACTAAGAGGGACTGGACATCAATCCATGTTCTCCAAATCTTTCTGAACAAGTCTTTCATATTTCAAACTTGTAAGTAACAGCCAGGCAAGGCGTGTTAGTTTATCTTTGTTTCCTCAATTTGTGAATGTTCCCTTTGCTAGAGGGATGTTTATACCTGTTTTGTTATAACTTTGAAACTAAGGCTAGAAGGGGTTCCTGTGAGCTCTTTGAATCTGCTTACCCTGTAAAGTTATTTTCCATCCTGATTTTACAGAGATGATTTTTACCTTTTCTTTTTAATAAAACCCTTCTTTTAAGAACCTGACTGATTTTTCCATTGTCCCAAGACCCAGGACTTTGTGTCTTTTATCACTTTGTAACCATTTGATTAGGATATTATTCTCAAGCCTCCCCAGGAAAGTGGGGGTAAGGGCTTGGAGGGATATTTTGGAGGAAGAGGAACTCCAAGTGGTCCTTTCCCTGGTTCTTGTTAAATCAGTTGGTGGTGGCAGCATACCAGGTTTTAACCTACACTGATAGAAATAAGCTTAGGGGGCTTTCATGCGGGTCCCCACATCTGTACCCTAGAGTTCAGAGTGGGGAAGGAACCCCGACAACTGGGTTTGCAATTCCGCTGATGATATGGAACTCAGAGGAGAATCCGGCTCCCACTCCCACAACTGTGCTGTGCTAACAGCTGCAGACATTAATGAAGATTTATTTTTGTCATTAAGGTTCCATTTCCACAAAGTTTCACTGAAAATTTCACTTTCAGGAAACTAAGTTTGAAAATTGAGCTCAAGGCGTGTCATAAACCGAAAAACTATAGTTCCAGCAGGAATCTGTATTTTTTATTAGTAGCCAACCTTTGTATAAAATTCATCCAAAATTAACAAAATATATGGTTGTGTGATTATTTTTTATTTAGTTGTTCCCAGAAACCCTTGCTAAAATTACGTCCTTTTATCTTGTATCAAAGGATGTACAGTTTGTTTTGTTGCTTTCTCCAAGGAAGTGTTATAATCCAAACTTCATTGCTAATTTAATTTCCCAGTTGCATGGTAAATTTAAAATTCAATTCAAGAAATACATGTAGTTCAAAACTTCATATTAATGGTTTTTATCTAGTCTGTCAGTTACATGTCTTGTATTCTTTTCTTTCATGCAGAATCACCTTCGTCAGCCAGAATGCTGTCTGGATTTTCGAATTTGTTACATCCGCGGCCATGAATTTGTTTTTCAGTCAACACTAAATCAGAAATGCTTGGAAGGATGATGTCATGGAGATAAAAAGTAAGTTACAGCAAGACATTAGTTTATATGTTACATATGCAAAAATGATCAAAATACAAATCTTAGATCAGATGGAATGGTCAATATTTCCTGTATTTTTCTTGAGATGAGGCACATAATATTTTTACCATGGTTGACTTCAAAGATGGAGTAGATTTTTTACTGCAAAACTGGATTTATGACAGGTCAATTTTTTCAGTATTTTTAACGTTCCTTTTGGGTGGTAGGGGCCTGATTCTCTTCTTACTTACTGATTTTACGTCAATATAACTCTATTGCCTACCACAGAATTACTTCAGGTTTAGACTAGTATAAGTGAGAGGAGACTTTGACCTTGCACTCTTATATATAGTTTCAGACACGGGTTGTGTAAAGGTTTTGTTTATCAAACTTAAATGTCATTGATAGTATTGTTGTTCCTTTAGTAAAATTGGGAAAGCATGGTAATCTTTCATGACCAAACTGCCCAACAGGTAAGTGGGTTGTGAAACAGGAGATTTCTGTTCTGTTCTCACCTCATCTACTGTCTCTTGCTGTGTGGCCTAGACAAGGGTTAAACTCAAACCCGCTGTAAACAGTTAGGTCAGTGAAGTACACCCACTTACACCACTTCTGAATTTAGTTCTCTATGCCTCAATTCTTCCTCTACAAAATAATACTTCTCTGGAGCACGAGAATGTTGTGAGTATTAACTAATATGTGTAAAGCACTTTGTGATTCTATAATTATAGGTGCTGTAGCTATGCAAAGTATTATTATTTTAAGAGGGGCATAAAGATGAAAACAGGGGAGGCAAAAACTTGTCCCTCTGAGGAAAACAGGTGAGGGGCAGATTGCTCCTTCCACAAGGAACTCCAAGGAAGGAAAATTCTATAAGGGGAATCCTGTGCAGTTACTCCCATGTTGTTTCTTTGTGGGAGGGAAGGCAGATTTCCTTAGGAAGCAAAGGCCTTCTGCAAAGAGTTTTTGTGCCTCTACTTTGATTCGGGGGGCCCAATGGTCCCTTTCCATTATCTGGCACCAGGTTCCAGCAGAGCCATGCTTCAAGGAAAAGAAAAGCAATTTAGCAATGAGTTAGAGCTTTTCAAAATCACACAGGACGGAAGAGAGAGGACATGATATATGTCTCCCTGGACTGCCAACCCATCTCACACTCATCCGTGGACCTACAGAATGCTATCAGCAGGGTCATGGTTTGATGAAGGGTGGACACTGCTGATGAAGGTCATGCACTAGCACTGGGAAATTTCATGAAGTATCATTTTGGTCAGGTATGAAAGTAACAAATTGTGGGTTATGTTTACAATTGTATGAGGCTCAGCAGTTTTGATTCACCTGGGTTCATACAAATCTTGTATCCATATTTTGCTTCTCATGGCTGTGCACCCTGCAAGTTTACAGTTTTGAGTTTCAGATTTATATAATAAAATAATTTAGCAGATGACATTGTGGATCGACCATCTTAGATGGCCTTGCTTATTTTTATGGCACTTGAAAGTATAGCATCATGGTAAGGTAAATAGAGTCTACTTTACCCCTGGTTGCCAACCTTTAACAAGAAATAGTGTTTATTAATTTCTTCTTATATAATTTGTTTCAGGATAAAACAAAGCAAAAAGGCAAAAGAAAAAAAACTGCAACAAAAACCCCCCACAAACCCCTGCCACTGAAACATCACAATCTGATTGGTGCTAATATGCCTCAACTTGATGCAGCTCCCCTACACTCTGGTAACTTCTAACCTGCGAAGCAAAGTCAACAAAAATGAGCATCACATTGAAAAAAGGCAATCTCAAGTAAAGTTGAGAGAACATTCCTGGAACATTGTATTCTTCATGGAAACAACTGTAAAGAAAAAGAGTTTGAGCCAGCATAATAAAACTCTGCCAAGTGCTGGAAAGGCCCCTGCTAATATCTCTGCCATTCTGCCTTCAAAACAGATTGCAACATCCAGTGTGTCAGATCTTCCCACAGTTTTGCCAGACATAGTGAGTTTAGATTCCGTAGTAAAAGCAAGCCCTGGGAAAAGAAGACCAGGCACTGTAATAATATCAAAACGGTCAAACACTGCAAGCATGTCTCAGAGTCAGTTGAATCGACCAGTCATTCCATCAAAGAGACCTGGCTTTAGGGTGTGCTATATCTGTGGCAGAGAATTTGGGTCACAATCTCTTGCCATACATGAACCAAAATGCTTGGAGAAGTGGCATATTGAAAATGACAAATTACCAAAGCATCTCAGAAGAGCAGAGCCTGCTAAACCACAGTCCCTTACTGATGGCACCTACGACATTAAGGCTGCAAATGAGACAGCTTATCAGAGTGCTCAAGCTCAGCTCTTACCCTGTGAAAACTGTGGTCGCACTTTTCTTCCTGATCGTCTCCCTGTGCACCAAAGGAGTTGTAAACCAAAGGATGGTGGCCTGGGCCCTTCAAGCTCTAACCCCCCAAAATCTGTGAAAGGCCCTAGCTCTGGCCTTGTATCTGCAGCACGTACTGATCAATCTAGTAAAGTTCAACAAACATGTGGGGGTGCACCAGCCGTACCAGATAAGGTAAATTATTATGCATACGACCTATGAAAGAGACATGATTGTTTTGCTGTAGATACCCCAGAGACTAGAGATGAGTGAACTTTAATCAGATCTTAAATTTCAAGGCCTACTTCTTTCAAAGGCATCTTTTTGCTCCATGCAAATTCTTCCCAGCTGAGCAAGGGTGGAGTAAGGGGGGGAATAATGTGTTCAGAAGGGAAGGTATAAAATATTCTAATCCTATTTATCCCTGTTTCTTTGATCTTTCTTGTTGAAAGGAGATATTTGGATTCTCATTTTCCATGTTCCAGTGGGAGATATATCCCCAGAAGAGGCCATTATGCACTATAGGTCATTAAGAGATTATGTTGAGCTGCTTAAGCAGGCTTTGCATTTTCTAGTATGTTTTAACAGACATCAGATGTTTGTATTTAATTAACATGAGCCCTAATGTTTCCTTGTACTTTAATCATTCCAGAGATTTACATTTTTTAAATGTTAGACTTAACAATAAATTAAATCATTGGGTTTTGCATTTTCAAAGCCCAGCAACTCAGAATACAATGACAAATAAGTAAAGAGACTGCAGTTTTTCCACTGAATTTGATGAAGAAGCCAAGATTAATGGGACCAATTCTAACTCCAATTTATATGCAAGAAGCTACATGAACATTAACAAAATGGACCCTATTTTTTTTGTTTCTGTACCAACTTTGGAATGTTACTTTATTTTGGCTGAATTTTTTTTTAAAAATGCCTACAGTTAAGCATCTAGATCCATAAGTAGGTGCCTAATGAATGGCCTGATTTTCAAAAGTGCTGGGCATCCAACTTCATTTGATTTCAATGGAGTTCACTCCTGTAAAAAGGGCATATGCATGGCCCACTGGTTACTGCATTAGTCTAACATTCAGGAGGCCCATATTCACATCCTTATTCTGTTACAGATTTCGTACAAGATCAAGTCACTTAGGCTCAGATTTTTAGAAATATTTGGATGTTGCTCTGCTCAGCATTGCAGTGCCTAAGTCCCATTTTAGTCACCTTCGAAAATGGGACTTAGGCCTTGCAGTGCAGAGTGGGGCAATGCCTAAATACCTTCATAAATTTGGGCCTTAGTATCTCTGTGTCCCAGTTTCCCATCTATTTAAAAAAATGTGTGTGGGGAGGGGGCTATAATAGTACTTCCCTATCTCACAGGGGTGTTGTGAGGACAAATACATTAAAGACTGTAAGTCATTCAGATACTACCGTACTAGGAGCTATTATAGATAGACAGTGGTGAATAAATAATAGGGTTCTTCACCACATGTTCACATGGCATATGTGCCAAATCTCCACCACATGTTCACATGGCATAGGATATATGAAGTAATGCAAAATATATATGAGTATCTATGGTTATAGAAAAAAAATATATTAACCTTGTATTGTTACATTGTATTATCAACCAAAAACTTGTATCGTTATGTAATATAGTGTAAGTGTACAATGAACTACTATTATAATGCATATGAGTTAAAGTTACTCTTTGTGTACAATTTCATGTTTACTGAAGAGAAAAATTAATTGAGACATTTTTTTTTAAATTAAAAGAAGTCAATAATTATAGTGATGTAGAGAAAAGATTCTATGGAAAAAGTCACTTTGTACAAATGTTACCCTCTTACTCAACAGATGTGTGTACATTCAGACACATCTGTTGACTTGATTGGCAAAAATAAGTTATTACTGCTTTTTACTCCTCTTAATACTGCACAGTCTGTGTAGCCAAGATGACATGAACTGGATTTTAATCTTTCTTGTGCATCATTTCTTTGTTTACTAGTTCCAGTCAGTTACACCCGTTCATTCCACTGACATTGATGGGGGCTGTACAGATCTGACTGACAGTGTAATAATGGTAGTGATGATGCACAAGAAGGAAAGAACCCAGCTTGATTTTCAGGTCTGAGGCTGAGTTTGCAGTGCTGGCCACTAGAGAAGAAATCTCTTCACTGGTGAATTGAATATATCTAGTATGGGAATTCTTCAGCAGTAATAGACAAGGAACCATACACTGCATTTTTACATTTACAGAACCTCTCTTCTGTGTGGACCTACACTTTAAAAGCAGAGATGAGAGTGAAAAGAGAGAGAGAATTATAATAGGAACATCATCTCAATCATCTGAATAGCATAAAGACCACACAAAAAATAGACCATCTGTAGAGCTTAATTTTTAGTCTTGTCCATTTTTCACTGTATTTTTCCAGCAAGTACTTGTAACTATTGTTTACTATGCCAGCTACACAATGATTTACTAATGTGTTAATGTTATGTTAAAAATAAATAATGGCTAATTAAGTAATAGCAAACAGCTTTGCTGCATAGAGGGAAAGTGCTGGGCTGGTGGCAGGAGACTTTTGGAAAGTACAATATGCAGTCATACTTAGTTAATGCAAAGTAGAAAGAGCTGCATCCCAGCCCTGTTCACCTGAGGGAATGTTACCTGAGGGCATGTCCTTTGAGGGACAGGAGAAGGATCAGAAGAAATTAATAGAGGGATTCTTGGTGGGGAAAATAATCCTGGGCAGTCCATGTTATGTTTATCCAAACTTCTTTGATCCAGAAGCAGCAAGTCAATTAAGCTCATGTGTAAAATCAACTGTTTTGCTGAATTAGGTCCTTTTATGAATATTTAGTAAAATGTATATATTAAAAGAGCCTCTCTGCCAACCTTTACATTAACATTTATAATCAGAGACCATCAATATTCCAAAGTACATAAACTTGCATACCCCAATTCTGGGCTAGCACTAGCAGAGGAACCTCATGGCTGCTCTAATTTGTCCCTGTCGCCAGTGGTCTAAAGAAGCCATTACAGCTGAGTATCACTGAAATGAAGGGATGTCCTGCCACACACGTTCCCCTTGCCAAGTTCCCTGTGCAGGGAGGTGGATCAGAGGGTGAGGTAGGGACAGTTGTGCAGACTCTGCACCACCTGGGGATTCTGCCATACAGGGAAATCCTGAACCAGCTGGTACCATTAAAACACCTCTTGGGCTCTTATGCGCGACCAAAGCAGCATAAAGCAACCATGGGGAAGCAAAGGATCTGGCCCACTGTTTTTTATCTTAGCTCTGATTTTCTTCTAATCCTCCCCCAAATCTTTTGTCCAGCAGTAGAGAAAGCTAGTGTGTTACTGATTTGTTAGTTCAAAGTTGTTTTTTAATCCAAAGTATGAATTTTAATGAAATCTATGGACTCATTTACATTAATTGGGTCTCACTGTATATAAACCAAACAATAGCCTATGCCTAATTGACTTTCAGGGATTAAATCAGTTCTGAAATCCCTCTACTTGGAGCCTATTTGGATTATATAGTGATACATTAGATGTTGTTAGTGTCTGTTACAGCTATCCCCCTATTCCATTTTGTTTTCTTACAGCTGTCCCCATACTCCATTTTGTTCTCCTCCTATGGCCGCCCCTTCCCTGGCTGTTAAGTTGTTTACCAGGGCCACTGCCCTTCTCAAAGGGAGGGCCCCTTAAAGTTGTTTACCAAGAGCCATTGCCCTTCTCAAAGGGAGGGCCCCTTAAAGTTGTTTACCAAGAGCCATTGCCCTTCTCAAAGGGATGGCCACTTGTGCTAAGTGGGACCACTACCCTGTTCAAAGGGTTAGTTCCTGTTATCACCTTGTTAAACCGGGCTCGGGGTAGATAGGCAATGTCCAGAGCTGCAAGACCTATTGTGTTTTTAAGATCTTGGGCATGCGTCATAGGCCTCATGTGCTTTTGAGTCACCTACTGCACAGGACTCTGCCCAGACAGTCTCTGTGCTCACCTACAGTTTGTCCCTGCCCCCTCCCCCCCCGTTGACAGAGAGCCTATCAGAAGTCCTGCGGAAACTGCGCTGAGTTTGCCTTAAAAGCAGACATTTTTAAAACTAAGATCAAAAGGTTCCTGCATTGCTGCCTGGTCTGATCAGCCAGGGTTCTGGGGGGTCCTTTCTCCGCTCTCGTTTTATTTTGAGCGTACCCCGTTTTGACCCCCCCCCACAAAGAACGAATTGCTGCCTGGAGATCTCCTGATTATTGAGACCTTACCTAGCCTTCTGATGTTCTTGCTGCTTTACCTCTGCTACTTCCTTTGGGACTGGTAAGAATCCCTCTGTGAAACTCTCTATACTTTTATTTATTATTTTAGCTGCTGCCTCTGTCTCCCCAGCACACAGACTCAGCTAAACCTGGTCTGTGTCTTAAAACCTCTCCTAAACTCTGCAGCACTTTGCTGCTAAAAATAAGTTTGTGCCGTGCTAAGCTCTACTCCTGTGGGCTTTGCCTCCGGCTCTCTGCTTGCAGCTTTGTCCACTGCTGCAGCCACCATCCCTGGGCACATACCACTCTGCCCTCTGTAACTTCCCATAGCATGAGGGTGCTCCATAGGTTTTTGTTTTTAGTTTAATAAG
Source organism: Chelonoidis abingdonii (assembly GCF_003597395.2). NCBI lineage: Eukaryota > Metazoa > Chordata > Testudines > Testudinidae > Chelonoidis > Chelonoidis abingdonii. Next base: position 78,901,496 of record NC_133774.1, read on the forward strand.
TTATAGTTTGTTAAGATTATGAGCTTGTAAGTTTCACCTGCCTTGTTCTTTGTTGCTCCCTATAGATTGTAAAGCTTGTAAGTTTCACCTGCCTTGTTATAGTTTGCTGTTCTGTGCTCCATATAGTTGCTTGTTATAGTTTTGCTTAGAATTGTGATATTTGTTGTTTTGCCTAGTTGTTGGTTAAGATAGATAAGTTTTTGCTGCTCTCGCCTCTGTAATAACTTTGTCTGTTTTCCCCGCTCCAATCCCCCCGTGTGCTTCTCTGTGTCTCTCTGTTACAACTCCTTGCTGCCACCGAACTTCCCAAACCCCTTGCTCTTTCTCCCCCTGTATAACTTTGTCTGTTTTCCCCCGCTACATATCTCACCCCCTGTGTGCTTTAAACCTCTCTCTAGCCCGTTGTCCTTACCTTGCAGGGCTTCAAAGTGTCTCGCTGCTTCCAGCCGCACTCTCCTCTCATCAGTTGCCACTAATCATTCACTCCCCGCCCCCCTGTTCCTTAACCCAGCTTTTAGGTACACTCGTGCTATCACAGCCTCACAATTAAGTCAGTAATTTTCTACATTGCATAATTTCACTTATCACCCATATTGCTGATATACTTTGTATTTACATTAATACCATTGTGTTACATTGTATATAAGGCCACCAACCACTTAATACATTCATCTAAGATTGCTAACCATTTTATATAGAAGCTACCATTTTATTTTGCATTTCTTTTGGTACATTTTGCATTTCACACTGTATCTAAATTGTTCCTATGTAAAGTTAAGTTGCTTATTGACTGTACTGTATCCCATTGTGCTGAACCCACTTACTGTACCCCACTGTTAGAACTCCCTACACTGTTCAATAAGAGAACCCCCCCATCATTGTCTATTGTAAACACCCTATACACCCCATCCCATCGTATTTTATTGTTAAATTCTCACCACTTCCTTTTTCCTTTAATAAAGAAATTAATTGGCACCCCACCTGTGTGATAATTGCGCCCCAAGATCCCATATACCTGCTGGCAGGGACAGTTAGTAAGGCACATAATTATATTCTTTAAATCCAGTCCGGTACAACAGAGAATGCACTACTCTTTCATAGAAAAAAATGGTTGCTACTTCCTATGCAGATTGATATTAATTAAGTGCTATAAATGTTCTTTTCCTGTTTTCTTTGGCAACAGATGGTGATAACTTTAATCCTAAAATCCTACCAGCTGGATCTCTAGCATCTGGTGCTGCCATCTGCTGTTTATTCCCTACTGTAATGTTTTACCCCAAAAATAAAAAAGGTAACCACCTCTCTCTTGTGCGTTACTGTACATCTTAATACAGAATCAGTCTGGTACTCCAGCAAAATCTTTGCACCATTCACCTGATCTTGCACAAAACTGTGTAATCAGTTCATAGAATTAGAACTTTTTCAAATAGCATGTATTGCCAAACAACATGGGCCTGCTCCTGTTCGCATTGAAGTAAATGACAAACTCTCCATTATTTTCAGCAGGAGCTGATTTGGACACTTTGTTAGAAGGTAATTCACAAAAATATGAGGAAATAGAAAAGGATAGATAAAAATGGACAATAAAAAATTTGAGTGAATTTCATTAAGAAATATCCTGGTGGGTGTGGAGGTTCCCCTCTCTCCTCTCTATATAAGTAACCTGCACTTTACTTCTGAGTTTTAAAAAGGTAGCAGTTTTAAAATAAAATGGAAAACTCAGATAATTCCCATGCAGTTACATATGCATTTATCTACAGTGTCAAACAGAATTACCTTTTTGTAACTACACTTAACTAGGTAAATATAGGGGTCAGTTCTGCCTTCCATTCTACACCATTCCTGCCAATATGACCAATCCCCCACTGGGGTCATTATGATAGCCTGTGACAAAGAGACAAGCTTTCTGTTACTAATAAGATTCATACTAGAGACTTCCATCCCTTATGCTAATATCCTTAACTGTCGGACAGATTGGGATGGGTGAAAAAAAGTCTACTTTCTAGGAGCCTGATTGTTCTATTAATCTTTTCTACTTCTTTCGGTGCTCCATTGTTCACATGTGTGCAGCACTGACCAGAATTCTGGTCCCCCGTCATTCAGTTAGGTAGATAATTTGATGAGTGGGAACTTCCAGTACTGGGGCTTGGCTACACTTGCAGGTGTCTTCGTACAACTGTCTTCGTACAGCTATGTAGGGAAAGCACTGCAGTGTGGCCACAGTGACAGCTACCAGCGCTGCAGTATGGCCACAGAGAGAGTGGATTTTTGGAGGTGACACTGTGTCAGCTCCCTGCCTTGCACGTTCTAAGGACTGGAAGATACACAGCACCAACCTTCAATCATTTAAAAAGTTTCGACCCCTTCCTCCACCCCTCTCTTATTCACTAAACGCAAATAGCCTTCAGACTAGCAGCTGCTCCAAAACGGACTCCCCCCACCCCTCCGCCGTGTTGCTTCTCTCCTCAAGCAAACACTATCAAGCTGTGAACATTCCAAAGAAATTCCCCTGCCTGCCTCTGCTCGAGCAAACGAACTGTGTTTTTTAGATAAGCAGCTCCGGGAGCCCGGAGTTCACAACAAAACAGCAGAATGGCTGAACAGGCATTCTGGGATACCTCCGAATACCTCGGAGGCCAATTACAGCGCTTTTGGTGGCCACACTTGTGGAGCAGCGCTGCATCACCAGTGCTGCAATCTTTATACCCGAGGCAGATCAGGAGTACAACCAGCGCTGCAGCCAGGGAGATGCAGCACTGTATGTGCCTTGCAAGTGTGGACGGTGAGTAAGTTGCAGCGCTGGTGGTGGGTTTACAGCGCTGCAACTCTCCAGTGTAGCCAAATCCCTAGATAAAAAATTATTATGCTCTTAAGGGAAGTTTGCGACCCAGTCAAATTGAATGCACCATCACAAACCAAAAATGTACCTCTAAGGTAAGTACCATGTTCTACAAAACAGGCTTGGAAAAAGAAATTACATATTTTGTTCACTGTTGAAAATATATAGCCTTTGAGTTTAATACTTGTATTCATGGTAATGAAGATAATAAATGGTCATAACTTTGTAAAAAAGGACACTCACAGGAAGAAGGTCTTAATGACTTTGTCAGGTATTTGTAGCTATTTTTATAAGGACATATTTCCTCATGACACTGGTCATTAATGTGATCTCTCTTTTTACAAGTGAAAAACAAAACCGTGAACAGTAAGTAGCAGACTATTAAATCACTGTCCTGTGAGTAGTCTGGGTTGGAAAATTCCTTGAACTGAGATCTGATGATTTCCAAAAATAATTTACTTCCAAAGAACGATCATTCCAGATGTGACATTTGGGCAGGACAGTTTAAGGAGGAATAGAAATAGATGTTAAATACCAGTGGTTTTAAAAATCCCAACGAAACTCACCATCCCAGAGATTCCATAGTTTAACAATCATCTCTTATTACAAATAGCAAGGAGAATTCTCTTTCACATTTTGTGTTTTACTTAGCTCTGCACGTGTATCTGTGGAGGTGGGAGAGAATTTAACATGTAGCATGGGTTCAGGACAGGGATCGTTCCAACCTGAAGGTGATCTAATTCATTTCTGATCTTTCCCTCTGATCTTCACTTTTCTTTAGAAAAATATTTGCATGCTGTTGAAATTTACAATAAGGAGTCATTTTTTTCTTACCTTTTTTTTTAATGTGATTTTCTAGCATCTGAACAAAGTCCAAGTGCTAGATTTCTGGCTACAGAACAATACAGCTTTTATCAGACTTCCCTACACTCCTTCAGCTATGATCTGGAGGGACAATTTCCAGGGCGTGGTTAGATATGCTTATTCAGTCTCTAGCCTTTCTGCTGAGAGAGCTAGAAAGAGTGCCAACTGCAACAGTGAATTTTGTGATGTGGATGTCTTTTTGTGATGTGGTTGGCATGGGACTGAGACTTCTAACTCGTTCTCATGTAAGCCACTAAGCCGCCATTCAATGGCAACTTTTTGCAGCATTGTAGCTCTGTTTGGTATGAAAGCTTGTGCCTTTCACCAACAGAAGCTGTTCAAATAAGAGATATTATCTCAACCTCCTTGTGTCTATCCAATAGTAATGACAGTCAGTCACTTCAGAATGAAAGTGTGGTAGATCTGAGATAAAAGTTTACCCTTCTCCCCTAAGGAAACATTTTTAAAGAAAAAGCTATTTGCTTTGATGATGACTTTTGTGTTCCCCCCCATTATCACTGGAGGTATCCTATTTTAAATAATTATTTTCTCCTGAGTCAAACTACTCTTTTTCTGCTTGAGCCCATACTTAAACAATATTTTTTTATTTAGCATACCGATCCACTGCCATGGGCATGACTGTGATGATAAGAGTAGAAGGCTTTAAATATAACCAGCTGAAGAGTAATGAAGTGACATCCATGAATGTTTAGCCCAGAATCTGGAGCACCTGCTCAAGTGGCCATTTAATAAAGGAGGGATCTTTATGGGTTTAGGGCCGGAACCAAAGCTCACTGAAGTCAAGAGAAAGACTCTCATTGATTTTCATGAGCTTTAGATCAGTTCCTTAAAATGGTCATTTTCCATTAAAATCACTACTGTCTAAAATTAATTCTGAAAACAATAATGCTTCTTTACTGCAATTGTTGTTTGCAGCCACCAGTGATCAGACGGCCACCCACTGTTGTTTGTTACATATGTGGCCGTGAGTTTGGAACTAAATCTATTGGCATCCATGAACCACAATGTCTGAAAAAATGGCATAATGAGAATGACATGCTACCCAAACATTTACGAAGACCTGAACCTAAAAAGCCAGAAGTCAGATCCTTAGGAGGTAAGCTACAGACCAAACAAAAGGAACTGGGAGGATGTAAGTTGGAAAAAAATAGGTTTAAAGAGAGCTAAATGTTTTACATGTGATTTTGTCTTCATTCATATGAAACTATTTACTTACAATAGAGTTTAGCTTGTTTAAAGCATCCTATTTTTTCTTTTGCCAAATCAGTGTCAGTTAAAGGTGCTCTGTGTCTTTCCAGTAATGAGCCCTTATACGTCAATCACTTTTGAGTCTAAAACCAGTCATTTGCAATCTTCATTACTAAGCCCTTCACTGGGATTACTTTTGGCTACTTTCTGCACAGTAGGAAGGCACATTTTCAAGCAGGACAGCTCATCCAAAACCAATGTGCAAGTACGACTGTTACAAGGTTCAGAGTGCAATCCAGAGCAGTGAGGGTGTGACTGTGGTTGCTGGAGGGGCCACACTGAGAATGCTCAATCCGAGTGAACTGCAAAGAATGGGGCAAATCCCACAAACTGTTGGTTTATTCTTATTAGATTCACCAAGCCAGTCACAAAACAGTTTCTGTAATACCTTACTGGTTACAAGAAGCTAAAATACAGTTCCCATTAAGCAATCCAGCCTTTGGCTCCCACTCAGACAGCCAGGTCAAGTATGATGTGGATTACTTAAAATCTTATTAATCATATATAAAGTTCTACCAGTCCCAAGAGATTGGACACATTACCTACCAGGTCAATGAATATTTCACATTTTACCCAAATATACTCTTACAGCCAATTTTTATTAACTAATGTAAGATGTATTTAAAAAGAACAGAAAGTGTTACCGTGGTTAAAAGATCATTATACATACAGATATGAATAAAGTTCTTAGGTTATAGCAAAGGTGGTGAGCTGCTGATTTGCAAAAACTCCTTCCAGAATCAGTTTAATAATAGGCAGTCCATGTATAGACTTTGTTCAAATTCTTCTATAAGAATCTGCAGGGACAGTTTAGGGTTCCAGGAGACCTCAGTCTTGTGGCTTGAACTTCCCCTGACAAAGTTTAAGCACATCTGAGATGGCAAGGATCAGCCCTAGAGTTCTTTTATAGTCCTCTAGCAGGCTATGATAGCCTTTTGACAGCAGATAAACAGTGGGCATTCCTTGAATGAAGAATAGATAATGCACATTGTTGCTTTGAAGTAAATCTCTATTTATTAGACACAGACCAGTAAATAGCTGCATTTATTAGCATAAGGTTATTAACCATTCAAGCCGTTCATAGGTAGTTTTACTATAAATTTCAAAGAGACATAAAGACAATGATATTATTACACCACAAATTTAATCTTTTGATCTCTGAATCCATAGAAAATAGTAACAGATTGGAAAAGATGTTTATCATCCACAAGCTAATATGGTTACATTGTTAACATCTAACAAGATAAAAGTAAACACAGACAAATACAATTGGCATCTTCTTCTAATTCTCTAACAATACAGGTTTACATTTCAGATAATTTAGTCTACTTTAATATAGCTTTGATAATTGCCTACAAGAATGGCCCTGTTTACCATTTCAATACTTCTCTAATATGTCCTTAAGGTTGATTTTGGGTCTCTATAGCCCTCCTCCCTGCAGCCTTCTTTCTGCTACCAGCTCCCTGATCTTTATAGAAGCCCCACCTGTCCTGAACAGATGAGTTTTCCTTGATTAGGGCTTTCCTCTCAGTCAAAAAGTCCCCCAGTTTGCAGCCAAATTGGCCCATCTGACCTATGTTACTCCCTTCAGTTACATGGGGAGCACACTGCATCACAGTTTTATGTTGTTTTGATTCCAACATGCTTAATTTACATAGGTGACAGGTAAATAGTTGCCTTCTCTCCTGTCTGGGAGGGAATCTGTTTCTCCCTGTTTGGCCACAGACTTTAAAACATAGTATCAATGAGTCTCCATAATTCCTTATATAGTGTTAATACAGGCATTTCATAATGATATTAATCACCAGAGTGTCATTAGGCTTTGAGAAAAGACCTCACTCTATACACTTTTGTAATACAGTAATATTGTATACCATCAGTTGATGCAATTGCTTATCACTTAGGTTCAGCCCCTGTCTTTATAGACATATAAACCTTTTAATGAATTCTTCTGAGGGTTACCCCTCAAAGTAAAATTTATTCAAGCTGTAAGAAAGGCAACACATAGTCTGGTGCTGAAGGAGCTCCATGCTCTCTCTTCCCTGACTTGTGTTTGCTGAAATGCAAATTGTTGGTTCCTAACGTCTTTTCCCCCTGCTGTCTTGATGTTTACTGTTTACTGCTTGTATGTAAATTGAGGTAAACACACCTTCCTTTGGTTAAAATAGACCTGTTTAACAACTCTTCTTGACATACCTGGTTTAAATACTCTTTAGTCATAAATCTAGCATATATCCATGTCTTTTAATACCCACTGGGTACATACATCACACATGAATATTAATGATCAGTTAGATACAAGTTTTCAAATGATACCTCACAGGGCATATTTTGTACAAAGAATATTACAACAGCATCTAAGGTGTGAATACATGGGGTCTTAGTGTCACACTGACATATGCATTCATTAGAACAAAATATCTTCAGGCTAGAGCGACTTGGGGACTGATACCTCAGCCAGCTTTTACACCTATAATGTTGGCCATTTAAAAACAACAAACTAAGATTTGCCAATGGTAACCACAAAATGGCATCTGAGATACCAGAGTTTTAACCTACCCTAGTAGAAATACCAATGCTAACTATGTAGTAACTACTAGCACATGTTGACATTTTAAAAGCAGCTACTGTATACACTACAGTACAGCAAGTTGCTCTTCATTAATATTACTTTACCTTATGCAACAAGACAGTTGCTATGGTCTTTCTACTGTCTCTAAACCCTAATAGCTTAATACAAATACACTTCCCACTGTGACCTATGGAAGCCTAACTACAGTGGAAAATACTGTATGTGACATAAAATAAACATTCATTTCCTCTTACTTATTCAATGATTGTAATTTTGGGCCTGATTCTGCAAGGTGCTGAGTTTCCTCACTTCCCCTTCCCAGATCAATGAGAACTGGCAGTGCTCAGTGCCTTGCAGGATTGGACCCTTACATTTACTCGGTGCGTATGTCTTCACAGCAGAGTTAGCTCTGGCTGATATTTGAGTGTTGCCTGAAAACCTCCCTCCTGTCCACACATAAAACCCTCTTACCCATGTTTAGGGATGCTTTCAGCCTGGGTTTGCTGGCAAGCTTGGGGTTTGGGTTACAGCCAGAGTTCTGCTTTCACTCAGGCTGGTGACCCACCAAGTTTGCAGTGAGGGTGTAGGCTAACTCATTCAGGTGCTAATAGCCCTCCAGTGTCTTCCCACATTTTCCCCTGTAGAGTGGCTCTGCACAAAGAACCATGGGCTATGCTCCCAGGAGTCTCAGCAATGGATACAGGTGAGTGAAGCAACAGTGAGGACACAGTAACTCGGGTATTGTTTTGCAGTATGGCTGCTCTCAGCCAGGCTAGGCTAACCTGAATGCTGATTACCCAAGTTAATTCTTCAGTGAAGACATACTCCGAGAAGGCATTTTCATTTCATTGGCTCTTTTATGATCATAACTTTTATTACTACGTACGGAGAGTAAAAATGAGAGAAAAAGATAGAGGACTAGATCTGACAGAGGAGGGCATGGCTGGGTAAAAAAGGGCTACTTCAAGGTTTTGTGGAACAGTAGTGGTCTGAGCCACCAGCTATCTTGGGGAAGTGGGAGGAAAAGAAGGTATCTACCCTTAAAGAAATCAGCACAGCAGGAAGCGCCTATCTATGAATCTGCACATTGCTTCACTCCTATGTAGTGCTACAGGGTGTTGAGTGCCTACTGTGAGATGCTGTGTGCTCACAGTTCCCAAGGAGGCACTTGACAGTTTTCACAATATGGTCCTAAGTGTCTGCTGCTGATAGGTTGAATAGCACCATATTTGAGCAAAAACTATGTGCTCCCCACTCTCCTGTCCCCAAGAAAATAATCTTCCTTTTTTCTTTTTGTTTTTGTTTTGTTTTTTTTTTGCTAAGATGATTCCAATCATCCAGGAAATGCTAAGTATTATACACACACACACCACGTCTCACAGTTTTATAAATGGAGGAGGGGGGATAGCCTTTTTGGTGAATGGAACAAGCAGTGTTCTAAACCAAGAAAGGTACAGAAATGAGATCTATTTACATAAAACTTTGTATAGCTTACATAATTTTTTTTTAAAAAATACGTGTGACTGGAGAGAACTACTGGACTGATTGCAGTTTTTTCATTTTCTGAATGCAACAAATGCCTGTAGGGAGAAAGTCACCTCCTTTCCTTTTCTCTCTCTCTCTCTCTTTTTATTCAATAAACTTTCCAAAGTACAGAAAATACACATTCATTTCCTGCAAATGAAAGGGGTATTTGCCTCAGCCAAAGAAAGAAACATCAGTCGGTTGCTCATCTAACGAAAAGAACATTAGGAACAGGCATATTAAGAGATCTAAGGCTTATTGTGGTTATGTGAACTGTTGGATATGAATCATATTAAAACTGCCTGGGCCCTTAATGAAGAGATCCATATCGTGCCAGTGACAGAAACCATGGAATATTTTAAAAATGCATGGAACCTTTTTTAAATAGACTGGTGCTTGCAGTTTGAAGACAAAATTTATTTAATTCCTTATAGCCACCATCTATAGTACTGTATACCTTCTGGTCAGGTTGAAACTCATATATTTCAAATCATGCCAGATTATTTTTTTATCTTATGCCCTTCAAATGGGATCTAGATGCAGTTGCTGAGACTAAAGCATTGGTTAAACAACCTAGTTGTTCTGCTTGGAAATGTGTTTAAAACAATCATTTACTATTAAAACAATCCTACCTGTAGCTTTTAGGGAAAGAAAACAAGGTTTTATGACACAAATTATGTAGCTGAAATACACTCCAGCTAGCTCTTTAGAGCCTGATCCTGTACTCTTAATGCAGGTAAACAACCACTGAAATAATTGTGAGTAAAAGTTGAACAAAATACGATGTGTTTAGGAAAGGATTGCAGAGCCAGTCTCAATGACTTCAGTGGGTGTTTTGCCTGAGTAAAAACTGCAGGATTTGTCCATAAGAAGTTTTGGGCTAATCTCACTCCTATTCAAGTCAATGGCAGTACTCTTATTGATTTAAATTGGAGAAGAATTGGGCCCTTTGCTCAGACTAGCACAGATGGGACATACCCAACATACATTTCCCCTCATCCCCTTGGTCAGATAATATAAGTTCATTAAGCAGAACTTGAAATAAGGCCAAGAAAGCGAAACTTGCTGATAATAACATGTATGCAAAGATCTTAGTAATTACTTAAGAATTCATACCATAACACATAGGACAATGCTTTCTCCTTGCTTTAATACAATACAGAATGACTGAATTTGTAGTTAACTTTATTCAACCCCTGGGACTATAAGTAGGGCTTTTTTTTTTTTTGCAAAAGCAATATGATTTGGTTAAAACTAAAAGGCTCAGTGAACAGGTATTTCCTGAAAATATTTTCCATACAGAGCTGAATATGGTTGTCCAGAATGAAAACTAATACTTTATTTTTTAATTTTCCAGCCAAAGGTTTCTATGATCTCGATGCTCTAAATGAGGCTGCCTGGAAGAGTGCCCAGAGCCAGTTAGTTCCATGTGATATTTGTGGGCGTACTTTCCTGCCAGACAGACTGATTGTCCACCAGCGGTCCTGTAAACCGAAAGCAGCAAAGTAAAGCACACCGCATCCCCCTCATCCCCCAACACACACCTTCCAGCCAAAGCATTAAAGGAATAAAATCCTGCTTAGAAATAAAAGGCATAGCTCAGGGGCTCTGTAAAATCACAGTAATGTGGAAACATGTTCAGATCATCTCCTAGGTAAAAACAACAGTAACCACTATAATGTAGGCCAAATACAGTGATTTTTTAGCATATCATTATAGAAATGGAAGACATCTCTCATCATTTCTGTGCTCTGAGAGGTGCAGCACAGAGCTCAGAGTTCAAGGGTGCCAGTAAGGTGCCTTTAAGCCACCTTTGTGCCCTCCTGAGCCTGTGCTATTCTGGGGGGATTACCCAGAGCAAAATACCCCAGCAATCAGAAGAGAGGCACCCAAATACATCATCTATAAATAGCAGCGAACGCCCTGTCTCAAATAATGACGAGGGGAGAATATTCTGCAGTACTCAGTTACGGTAGCTGGGCTGTGCCTCCCTGCCCCACTCCCATGTAAATTATTTTTTGTGTTTAATGTCCTCGATTTTTAAGCTCTGACTGGAACAATAAAGCTTCCTACCTGTAGCTTGTGGAGGGGAGTCAGATGCAGGCTGAGTCACATGGCTTAGTAGTCTTAGTGGTTGGGGGGAGGAACCAGCTAGAGGAGCCAAGTGTAGGTTGAACATAAAGTTTAGCAGGGCACAATAATCTCCCTTCACGCCAGCACTTCCGTCACTCCCTCTTTCTGAGTTTTCCTGTTTCCTTTGTGGCAGATTGCTCAATAAATCAGCCTGCAGCAGTTCCGGCTCCTTGGAGTTGCACAGTTTGCATGGCTCCTAAGGACAGGGGTATACTGTGCTGACTTAAGCCCCCTCTCCATTAAAACATAAAGAACACAGAACTTTTTTGTTACCTACCATAGAACCATAATTTTAAATCACGCTGTTAAGACAAAGCTATTTAGCCTACTTAAGCTGGCCTAAGTATTTAAGCACCTGGCCCAAAGTACACTTCCACTGTCAATGAGGAAGACATTCATTGACTTCAATGGGATTTAGGTCAGACCCTAAAACCAAAGGCACCTACTTTCCCCATCCATTGCAATGACGGAGGAGGCATCCATAATCAGGTGACAAAGTGCTGATAGGTGCAAAGGGGGAGGCTGGTCAGCACTGCCTACCCTGGGGTGGGTATGTGGGTGTCTTTTGCCCCATCCTAAACCATACTGGTAAGCACTAGGAGGTCTGTACGAGGGTCTTTATCCTGCTCATTGCAGTCAAAGGCAAAACTCCCACTGTCTTCAATGGTTCAGGGTCAAAGCGCTAGCACAAGACATGAGGATATGTGTTATAAGGGGGAGTACGAGAGATGTTTTTTGATTCCAATATTTCAAAGAACACTATTGTGTCCCAGAACAGAGTCAGAGTCAAAGAGCACCAGTGAAAGGGTTAAACATGTGAAGGAAGTAATATATACGCTAATAGAATTGCAGCAGAGAGCACTTTTTTTTACCTTACTCTAAAGTGTTTTACTAAGTGGCCAGGGAGGTTACTGTGAAATGTATGACAAAATGCAACACATGTTGTTAAGCAATCATATGAACTTCCTGAACTGCTGAAAGAAACTGGATCACCGACAAGTTTTCACCTTCAGTTTTAATGCCAGTAAGCTGGTTGTATGCATCCTGTGACAAATGTGACTATTCCTAGAGTATTTGCACTTATTGTTGCATTTATAAAAATCAGATGTAAGGAACTGGATGTCTTTATGTACTCTGAAATGACATATGGACTTCAACTACTTTTTCCCCCCCAAGCTATCAGTCTGCACAATTTGCCATGTAAGCAAAACAAGAAATAGCATCATTGTTCAGCTGTTAAGGGAATGCCCCCGCACCTGCCCCTGCCTGAGACCCAACACAAAGTTAATTGGGACAGATATCAGCATTCTTTGCTGAAAATAATTTCCCAACAGTCAAGCATTTCAGCAAACCTTTCATCTCCAGGAGAGGAATTTTATTTTCTCGTTACATATTTCCTGAAATCAATGGACCAGTTCCTGCTCTTCAATGCAAAGCTCCATGAACCCAACAGATCCAGCCCCTTAAGTATCTTCATTGCATTGTATGGAATTCTTGGGTGGCATTACAGCTACTTCACCTCTTCTTCCTGGGACTGGTGGAGGGGGTGTAGCAAGGGGAAAGAGGGCGTGGACAGCTTGTTCCCATGCACCAGCCATCTATTGCTACTAGATCCACCCCTAGAGGCTGTTGGCAGCCTGAAAGCTACTCTCTTTTATTCTGGGGACTGGCCCAGTGCAAAATGGCATCAGAATTGGAGGAATTGGCAAAGATGGCTTAAAAGTACTTTTGTGGACATCATCCTCAGTTGTGGAAAGCAATGCTTTGCTGCAGCTGAGGAACTGAGCCATTAAGCTTCATTCCAGAGCAATTTCAAGAGCAGAAATGGTTTTAAAAGGGACCAAGGACCCTTAAGGTAATCAATTCATTTGCTGGAACTGAAAACTAAATATGAGGTAGAATCAAAGATCAACTGTCAATGGGATTTAGGCTCCTTATTGCCTAATTTACTTTTGCAAATGGGGCTCATGAGCCTAAGTAATGTGCTATTTTGCAAATGTTACCTGTAATGACTGACACCAGCTTCATGTAAAGCTCTCCCTACATCCACCTACTCATCTCCCCAAACTGTGTATCCCAAGAGCAGAGCTGAGCTGTTTGAAGGGCTGTGCACATGGGGTGTTCACACATACTTGTGTGGATCATGCCTTTGGACTCCTGAGCCTTACCTCAAAATTCCTGTCACAGCGGCCTGAAGAGTGACTGCTATGCAGGCTTTTGGGGGCTTTCTGGCAAGACTCTGCCAGACCTGCCAAACTTTGGCCATGACTTTGAAAGCTGTTGTGCCATTGAAATGGAAAACTAGAGTTTAATTAGAGCTTCACAGTACAAAGTGAAGTAAGTTCTGTTAATATAGCAGAGCTTGCTTTATATGTTTATGTTTGTGAGAATGTAAATGTGAAGGGGGCTGGTAGCCTGGCAGTGCAGTGGCAGCACCATGGTTCTCACACCTAAGAAACCCAAGATCAAAGTCTAAGCTTTTGTACCTAACAGGACAGGAACACTGTGGAGGTATCACACACCTGGGCTCTGGGTGGGGAGCAGACACTCAATATCACATAGCTCTCTAACACGATCCCTGTGGCAGATGGAAATATAAAGTACCACCAGCTAGTTCTAGGACTAGTCCTCTTCAACCAGCACAAGGATGTAGGCCCCTTGGGGGAAAGCAGAATAAAAAGGCATGGATGGGGAAGGGACCATTCCCCAGAAACTGGGAGAATCTGATAGGATCATGAGCGAGGAATACAATGGATCTTTTGATCATTTTTGTGATGGTTTTGTGAGTGTGTCTCTCTGTTTGTGTTTGTGCAGTGCTAGAGACTACAGCACTCTGTTTATCCATATATGAGGTACAGCAGAGGCAGTAGCATGGCAGGTTCTTCACACAACCCCAGCAATCTGCCTCAAAACTGATGCAGAGAAGATAGCTTGATCTCGAGCCTTTGTCACTGGCCTAGGGTGACCAGATGTCCTGATTTTTGGGTCTTTTTCTTATATAGGCTCCTGTTACCCCCTACCCCCGTCCCGATTTTTCACACTTGCAGTCTGGTCACTCTACACTGGCATCTCTGCTGAGACTGCCAGCAAGAATACTAGACCTGTGCCAAGTGCAGTGGTGACTTTTATGTCAACATTTGCCCAGTAGGATCTGCATTAATACCATCAATTCATTTCACAATTTAATTCCTTTTCAGCAGCACTAAGCTGTGATCTGTCCAGCATTTTACATATTTATATGACATTCCTCCTTTAACCTTCTTTCAGGAGAGGAAACAGGAAACAAAAAAGCAAAGAATTTAACTTTCTTTGCTTTTTAGCATTGTTTACAGTTCTTTGGCTACTTGTCACACATTCTTATCACACATTCAGTTGTCTTATGGCGGGTCCCACTTCAATCCTGTGTTTCTGCTGATCCAACACATAATTGTTCTAAAGATCTGAAAAATGTTTTTCTGCACCTTAAAGAAACAAAGAAAGTCCCTTTAGTTGGCTATGACTGTGGTGATAGCAACTAAATACGTAAGTAAGCATGGCTTATAAAAAGTCAGAACACAAGCTAAAATATTACTGATCCTCATGCAAGGCTCAGAACATGCTAAGAGAATGAATGTCCTCCTTTAAACAAAGTCATTGTTTTAAAAGATATAGATCCAGAGTTGGAGCCTAATGGTCATTGAAGGCAATGAAATTCTTGACTCCAGGAAAGGACTCTCAAAGTCCTTACTCAGGCAAAACCTCCATTTCCTGTGGAATTATTAAAAACTGGGTCAGGACTTCAAGATTTGGCCTAACAGGAAAAAAATTCAATTGCAAATGAATAATGTGTGTAAAATGGTTGTATCTAGCTTCAGAGTGACACATAATATTAATAGCCATGAGAATTTTAGCTGCAAAAGATCTCTAACCCTCTCAAATGTTAGTGGCAAAGCACATTGGAAGTGATCAAAACAATCCAAGGTGTGACTCCTTCACTATCTACTCAACTTTCTTAATGAATGAATGTTCATAACAAAAGCCTGTGAAGGAGAAAATGTGGCAGTTCAATAATTGATTTTGTTCATGCAAGTGGAAAAAAGTTTTCAATTAGCAATAATCGCGCCTCGGATTAACCTCATTGGCTACGATACTGCCACTGCGCAAAGCTAGATACATAAATGTTTTTCAAAATTATTTCATTTTAAACCCTTTGTCTAGTAAACATTTTAGCTGCAAAAATTATTGTTTATGTTATATATATAAAAAGTTGCTAAATCATTTATTTGTTAATAAACTTTATAGACATGTTTGTAGCTTTCTTTTGTCTTTTTATTTTTATACACAAACTATTCCCTCTGATAATCCTTGTGTAAGTGATGGAAAGAGTCCATATGTTTATTATACAATGTTAGATGATTTCAATGTAAACTTGATTTATACCTCATAGCCCAGAAACAAACTGGACACAATGTAGAAATTATACTTCCTACAGCTTTTGACCTAATCCTGAACCCTTACAGTGCACATACTTAAGAGACATTGAAGCAGAAGCAGACTATAGAGTACATTAACCAAAGGTATATTTCACACTTTTTATATTTTTTTTTACATTTTTCAAAGATTTTCATCAATGTTTTTGAATTTTTCTGCTTTGTATTTTTTTTCAAAAAAACAAAGCCAAAAACAAACAAAGAAACACACACACACAGAGCAGATCCAAACACCACAAGAAAGAGAACATTTTAGTTTGGGGGAGGTTGTTTTAGGGGTTGGGGTTGTTTTGTTTGTTTTTTCTTCATTTTTCTCTTCCTTTTTTCTTTTTGCTCTCTTCTTCATTTGTGAAATGGTAAAAAGAAAAATAGAACGAGGGTAGACGAAAGGGGAAAAAACAATCCCTCCCAAAAAATTGTTGATAGTACGTTTCAGAAATCCCCAAAATTCCTCTCTGCTTTTCATTTTCTCTAAAAATTGGAAAAAGTTGAAAAAAATAAAAAATTTTCATTCAAATTTTCATTTTTGAAAAAATGCCGTTTCTTGTCAAAAGGCATGGTAAATGAAAAATTTCCCCAGCCTTACTAAATCTGGTTTAAATTTAATTTCACCTGTTTCCTGTTTCCACAAAATATTTCCTTAGAAGAGTTACTTCACCATTATTACACCTTTGACATTTGAAGGTCAAAATCATGTAAATATCCAGCCATTTCTTACTACTCCCCAAACCTTCTAAATGATGAAATCTAAAGTATTGTGAAGAATAAGACACACAACATAACAGACTTTGAAATGCACTGTCTTTAGGATCCACACTAATGTAGCTGTGTTTTGTGCAAACGGCTAGTAAGGATGTACTGCACTGGTGTCAGCTGAGGCTTGCATTAGTGCAGATTAAGCCATTTGGAAACAGGATGAGCTGCACCGGAACAAATCATGGTTTACACCAGTGCAGCACATGATCTATTTTAGGACTTTGCACCAGTGGCTAGAAATCCCAGCGTAGACAAGGCCTGAGTTACTTCAGAGAAAATCAAAATATTCATCATGATGTGATCTCTTACAGTAATGAATATTGCGAGGGAATAGGAAAACAGCATTTTTCAGTGACCTCTCTGCTGTGTCCATCTTGAGCTTTTACCAATGTATGCTGCTAATATTCCTCAGAAGTGAGGAATAAAAATGATTTCACTTAAATCTTAATGAAAAGCACATTTTAAGGTAAATGAGTTTAATGATATCTGAGATTTAAGTTTAAAATACTGCAAGCACTCTACTGGGTAAATTGACAGTGATGTAGATCTAGCCAACCTGAAACCAAATGCTGACAAGTGCAAGTGGTATTTTAAAAAAAAACAGCATGATTTGAAAAAGCAGCAGTTGGTTTTGATTGTTGAAGAATCAACAAAGCCCAGCAGGTGGCAATATAGGCACTTGTCGTAATTTGAAATCATTGAACTCATGTTGTCCAACTATATTAAGATTTAAGAAAAATATAATTCTAGTCATGTGTGGCTGTACCTCTCACATGGAAATAAAAGTCCGAACACTGAAGGTGATTTTATTCACTAAAATAATGCAAATTCCAATGGGCCTGGGATTATTTCCATCACTGGATCCTTCTTGCAATATGCATATTTTGGGGGATTTACCATGTATTGTTTCGTTAACCTGGATTGGAACAACGTTTCTTTCATTTGCAGAGTGCACAATGTGTCTGGAAACCAGACATGCCAAACCCGTGAAAACAACGCTGAAAGTGGGCTTGTTTTTGGCTTAATTGGCTTCTGAGTTGCTTGTTGGCTAGTTTTTGGCTTGTAGCTTGTTGTAGCTTGTAGCTTCTTTTTTTTGACCAGCTCCCTTCAAGCGGGGGAGGGGGGAGGGGCAAGCAGAGGTAATGAGCAAGCAGGGGCAAGAGGGGAGAGAGTCAGGGGTGCACAGCGGGCCCACCACAGTCCCAGACTGCACCCTGGGGAGAGCTAGTCACATAGAGTGTTGTGGTTCTTAGGGATTGGTTTGTTTTGGCCTTGTTTTGAAATGGGATTCGCTTATTTTTGGTTTATTGTGAAATTCGGGGTGCTTATTTACCACATGAAAGTTGGCAACTGTGCTGGAAACACATCCCACAGTTTTTCTTTATGAAATGGCCTTTTGAAGGCTAGCAGAGTTAGCTCTGATCAGAGCTTTGTCTTGCAGTACTGTTGTTAATGAGCTTTACATTTGACCTGCCTAAAGTAAATATTCTCATCCCGATAAGATTTCAAACGTTTGTTCTGTTCTTAATTAATCAACCATTCTTCAAAAGCTAAGTTTGAATCTGGGGTTAGGTCTCATGATTAGTCTACTGATCACTAATTATTTTTAGTATTATCATTTGTTAAAATATGGATGGAAATATTTGAGGTGGGGGTTGGATTTTTTTTTTTTAACCATTCAGCTGGAGAGTCCAAAGGAAAAGGAGTAAATATGTAACACAGGATATATTTAGGGAAGGGAATTTTAGCAGTGAGTTGAAGTTCTATATATTTTTGTGCTCAGGGAAATACAGAGAGAAAGTGAGCCTAATGAACATGAAGGTTTCTTCCGGGCTTCTGGATACTGAAGTAACTGGAGAGTCCCCCGGGGTGAAATTAGAATCAAGAGTGCTGGGGAGCCTCTGGAATCTTGAAAGTACTGTTAAGAGAACTGAAAATCTGTAATAACAATACTTCTATAGTACCTTCTATTCAAGGCTCTGAAAGTGCTTTATGACCATCTGTTAGGCTTATAGTCCCTGGCAGGCAAGTCTTATTCACACTATGCTAAAGTTAGGGAAACTAAGGCCCAGAAAAGTTACTTGACTTGCTTGAACAGAGCCAGCAATACAACCCAATTCACCTAATGCCCAACCCTGTCCTCTCAGCACTGGACCCTGCTCCCTCACAAAACAAAGCTCTGTTGCTTGTTTGGATGGGAACCTGCTGGGAGAATCTGTAATCTTAATTTTCCAAACTATAGAACCCAAACTGCAAGTTAAAACCCCACATTTTAACACTTAAAGCCCTAATCCTGCAATGAGTTGCATGCAGGTAGACCCCAAGTACCCATCAAGTGCCCTGCTAAAACCATTATGGTTCTCTGTGGATGCAGGGTCTTACCCGTGCAAAGCATTGCAAGATTGGGACCTAAATATATACTTTAGTATATAGAATTGGCATTTGTGCTCTTACGTGATCACTTGAACAGGGATTTAGGCTCTCATGATAAAAAATTGCACCCTTTGATTGATTCTAAGAATGGGAAGCCCTGACTGCACTCATCACAGTAATATCTAAGATCCAGATCCACAAAGATACGTAGGAGCCTAAGTCTTGGTTTAGGCACCTACATCCCAGTTTTGGCTCCACTGTGATCCACAAAACTCCCGCTGAACCCTGTAGGTGCTAAACTCACTTGGTGCCTAAGTTTTCAGGGTAAAAGTTCACAAAATGTCTATCTTTCTGCCTGTGAGTATGTGCACTGCTGCCTTCCTGTAGGTATCCAGATGCCTGTCTCCTGCTTCACCTCAAGATCGATTCACAAACTGAAGGAAGACCAGCGTTCATCTACTTAAATTGCAAGCAGGGCTCAGTCTGGTAGGTGTGCTCAGAGGTTCAAGTCTCATTCAAAATCCAGCTGGAGGAGGCACTTGTTTCCAGCCTTGTCAGACAAGTAGTTACAGCACTTGCCTGAGATACAGGAGACTCAGGTTCAATTCCAGCTTCTCTACCAGAGGAGAAGAAAGGATTTGAAGAGGGGGGTCTGCCACCTCTAAGGATAGTGTTGTAACCACTTAGCTCTCAGTCAACCTCAGTCTCTCCTGTTGAAGCTGTTTCACTGTGGATAAATAAAGAAAGAGTGATGGAACTGGAGGAGTGGCCTATGGGTTCCCACCTCCCAGGTGGGTGTCCTAACTTCGAGTTATGCTCCCTCTCTGTCCCAGTGACTGTTTAAGTATTTATCCACTGTGGAACAGTCCTGAGGGCATCACCCTGGCAGCTGAGAGACACTGGGTCGGGGCCATGGCTCCAATCACTCTATTAAGCCACAGTGGAACAGCTGCAACAGGAAAGGCTGAAGGAGCCCCGCATCACAACATCCCATAGCTCAGTGGTTAGAAACTCTCCTCGGAGGGGGAAGACTCCCTACTTAAATCCTTTCTTCCCCTCTAGGGGAGGGGGAGGGGAATTGGAATTGGGCTAAAAGTTGTAAAGTGGGCATGTTCTCTTTTGGCCATTACGTGGCACAAGGCAGATGTGTAACTCATTCCTCTAAGAACCACCTTAGATGCCTTAGCTCCTTTGTGCTATGTGGCTCTCTGCAAGCTGGACTTAGGCACCCATCTTCTGAGAGGGGCTGGGTTTAGCATACACTCATCTAGTCAGCATCTCCCATTGGCTAGCTTAGGCAACTCCTGGGTTTTGTTGATCTCATTCTTAAGCACTTCTCTCTCCCCATTAATTGCGTTGAGGACCTTGGCACCTGATTTGGCTTTGCGGATTGCAATGTCATTCCTGTGATTTTTCTAGTTGCCTAAAAGTTAGGCACCATGATACTCAATGTTGCAAACCCAACGTCCCTTTGTGGATCCCAACCTAAGCATCTAACTGAAATAACTTAGCACCGATCAGTGGATGGCTCCTTTCCATACCACTAATGAGGGCCGGCAGGTAAGCATTTTGAGATCCAGTATATATCAATTTGATCTGCTTGTCATTTCACTCTTCCGCTTTTCCATTCTTCTCTATTTTCATTTTCTTCTTCTCTCACTCTTTTATCTATCTATCTATCTATCTATCTATCTATCATATGCAAGATTTAGATTGTATTAAATGTTAATCAATTGTCAAGACTTGGGGGGTTTAGTTTGGGTCTTCCCCCCCCCCCAAATAATTATTTATATGTGTTATCACAAGTTGGAGATCCTTGTCCATCTGAAATTCAGTAAAAATATATCAGGAAAAAAAGAGATTTAAGACCAAATTCTGGTTTCATTTACACTAGACAATTAAATGAAGTTCTTCTGGATTTAAACCTGTGTAAGTGAGAGCAGAATTTGGCTATAGTATGTGTTCTGTCATTGAAAGAAGACCATAGTCACCTTTGGGACAATGGTCAATTATAAAACCATTAGGCTGCTTTTCCTGTGCAGGTGGTGCAGTGTCATATCAAGTGTTTAGTCTCATCAAACATCTGACTCACTGGGTGTGCAAATTTCCCAGTCTCTCTGCATTATTTTGCAATGTGGGAGGACAGAGAAATTACAAGTTTAAAATTAGAGATGGACCTAAGCCACAAAGTTCAAATCCAGATTGGAATTTTTAGTATTCTGGGATATTTTGTTCTGAGGTTTTGGTTCAGGCTCACGCGTAGCTAAAATGGAACAGAAGTGAATTAGTAGAGTGGTGTTTGGTTTTTGCTCGGCACCAGTCAGGATCTGGCATATTAAATATTCACCTGTGTAAAAAGAAGTTGGACGTTTTCCCATAAATGCATGCAATATTCCAAAGAACAGCAGGAATAGCATTTACAGTATCCTCCTGACCTGTAATTCACCTCATCATTTTTCAGTACATAAATGACGGCACATCTGAGATGTGACATACCATAACTTGATGCAAGCCAGTGCAACCGCACACCAGGTTCATTTAAACAAATACCTCCTCCTCATTTAATAAATGGATAGAACTGTTTGCCATCAAAGCTGACCAAATTTCCTGTACTTCCAGTGGGCACCTGATGCTTGCTGCTACAATCTCTCAGTGACAGTGGCAAAGTCTGCAATCTTGTGCAACAATATAAGAAATAATAAAATGTTTAAATTGTACTAAGTGCAATTGTCCTTAAGTATGGTTATTGTTCATTTTTACTCTATCAACACTAGTCATAGTTTGATAAAGCCGATACAGTAAACCCCAATCCAGGGATTGTTTTAATATGGCAGGCTATTTTAGATTAAAAGTAAGCTTTCTCAAGCTCTGATTCCTTGTTGGAGATAGGAGTGTTGCTTTCATGTTGACTGTGGTAGAAGGCACCAGAGATTCCACAGGCAAAGTGACTACAACCCTCTTGGTTGACAAACCAGGGACCTTTAGCTTAATTGTCTCTGTGAGTCTGTAACACCTTATACTCTTTGTGGATCATCACAGAAGGAACCTGCAATACACCATCCCCACTGGGTTATGCTTGTAGACACACAAATTCTGTCCTTCTCTAAGGAGACTAGCTTGGGGGAGCAGAATTCGATAGCTGTTTGTAGCACCATTGTATTATATACACTGAATGTATATAGGATAAATAATAACAATAGTTATGGATCTGTAACTGATGTCTGTATTTTTGCAAAGCTTCGATAAGATAATTGTTAGGAAAAGAATCCATTGGAAGAAATTTAGGGAGCCAGAAAATGAGACCAGAATAGGAGACAAGAAGGTGTGCTGGTGTGAAGCAATTTTGCTAAGCATGCCTGATCAGAACCTAAATGATTGTCGCAACTCAGCTGTGGAATCTGAGCTGTGACTGCTGTCCTTAATCAGGCCAACCTACCACTGGAGTGCCAATGGCAGTTTTGTGTTCTGCAGAGTCAGGCTCACTGTATTAAAAAGATCCTGCCGCATGTCCTGTGTGGATGCAAGCAGCACTCCGGAGCCTGTCGGCACCGCCACAACACCATCCAGAACCGACTAGTGAAAGCCATCCCACTGTCCCTGGGGAAGATCACCGTCGACTCTGCCATCCCTGGGACAGACAGCTGACTGCGACCCGATATCGTCATGACAGATGCAGAAAAGAAGAAGGTCCTTCTGGTAGACGTCACGGTGTCTTTTGAAAACCGGTCACCTGCCTTCCACGAGGCCCGAGCACGGAAGGAGTCGAAGTATGCCTCGATGGCTGAGATCTTGAGAGCCCAGGGCTACGAAGTCCAGGTTCACTCCCTGATCGTGGGAGACCTGGGCTCATGGGACCCCCGCAATGAGCCGGTTCTGAGAGCATGTGGGGTCGGTCGACGCTACGCCCGGCTCATGAGACAGTTCATGGTGTCTGACACCATCAGGTGGTCCAGACACATTTATACCGAACACATCACCGGACACCGCCGATACCATACTGAGTAATTGAGACAGTCGACCAGGGAAATAACCCACTTCCTTCCCTGTGGGACCAAGGGACACTTCCCACCCATGTACCTATCCGCTCCACCGATACTGACTTGGACTCCTTATTCATTCCATGGGTGGCGAACCCGAGCCTACTT
This sequence comes from Chelonoidis abingdonii, assembly GCF_003597395.2. Classification (NCBI taxonomy): domain Eukaryota; kingdom Metazoa; phylum Chordata; order Testudines; family Testudinidae; genus Chelonoidis; species Chelonoidis abingdonii. The sequence goes on from NC_133774.1 coordinate 78,924,440, forward strand.
ATTCACTGACACTTTAAAAAATCCTTGCACCCAAATCTGGGTCTATGCCAGTTATGCGATATGTATGTATCTTTTCATCCTTGCAAACGGTATCTGTGACCCCCCATAACCCAAGCCTGACCCCAGATATACAGTACCTTCCCTCTCAACCTGTGTATATTCCTTTTCAAATATTTCCTTTAATACATTTTTTAAATCTATTCTTTATATAATCCAAAGGACAAAATGCTTTGCAATTATCTTCTGTATCCTTGTCTACACTGGCAATTTACAGCGCTGCAACTTTCTGGCTCAGGGATTTGAAAAAACACTCCCCTGAGCACAGCAAATTTCAGTGCTGTAAAGCGCCAGTGTAAACAGTGCACAAGGGCTGGGAGCTGCACTCCCAGTGCTGGGGGCTACACCCCTCCTGGAGGTGGTTTTTTAGAGCGGCGCCTTGACCACACAACCCATGTTAAAGCGCTGAGCTTTAGCGTTGCCAGTGTAGATCTCATATTTCTGGGTAGGGTAGGAAGAATAATTTTAACTTAATTTAATATGTTGTGTGGTAAACCCAGGACAAACAGCTACAAAGGGGGGAAGTAGTAATTAGTCCCAGGGGGTTAAAAGGCCTCTCCCAATCCACTGAGGAGAGAGAACCACGGGGAAATAAGGTTCAGCTGGAAAAGGGATTACTAGGGAACTAATTAGGTTCAGCTGGCTCCAACTGCTTGTGACCTTTTTAAACCCTCCCCTGCGTGGAAGTGGGGAGGGGGAGGGGAGAGAGAGACAGGAAAGCTGCCAGTAGGCTGGGTACAGCAAAACACTGAACCCTTCCAGGAAGGAAGGCTGCACTCCCTCCCCGGAAAGGAAGGAAAACAAGCACAAGGGACTGACTGGGGAAAGGAATAGCCGGACCCTGTGCTACCAGTAAGGATTGACCTTGCCCAAGCCTGTGTCTCCAAGGCTAAAAAGGACTGAGTCTGCTGAGGAGAAGAAGGTGCTTTGCCACAGTGGCAATAATTTAGATAAATTACCTCTATGACATACACAATAGAATATGTAGGCCAGATTTTGTCCCTGCCTAGCAGCCACTTTGCATCAAACTGCTTGTACAAAATGACCCTAATGCTGTTGTAGACAGTCACAGAAGGGCAATCCCATTGTATCCGGATCCTCTGGTGGTGTAGAGCTGGAGTACAAGTTTTTACATCACCCTCACCCCCAGCAGCAAGCTTAAGAGGCATGAGCTGCTGTGACCTTGGCATTCCCTGGCTGATATATTTCCAGCTTGGGGATGCTGGCAACTGGTACAAAGGATCAGGCTGCTCTTACTACTAATGATGGAGTGTTGGCCTGGCACCCAGCCAGCCTGGAGATGGGGAGTGTAAAGGTGGACTGAAGCTCCTTCTGCAATCCCCTCCTGAGATGTGGTGTGTAATTCTTGACTGCAGCTGAGGATCCAGATTTGTCTGTTCTACCAGTAGATTAGTAAATAAAAATGAAATTACTAAATATTTAAATTGTAAGTTCTTTGGACCAGGGGCCATCTTTTTTTGTTCTGTGTTTGTCCACAATGGAGTCATAGTCCATGACGGGGGCTCGTAGGCATTACCACAATACAAATAAATAAATACATAAATATTGTTAGTGATAATCATTAATAACAAGGCAGTAAGATTTAAGTCTCCTTTAATTCATCCTGTTGTGCCTATGCATTGTAGGAATTCCATGTCCAGATACTACAGTGCTTGGCATTAAGGCATCTCAGTGAAGTGTGTGATTTTTATATAGTACATGTACTGAAATATCTAAGTATAGCAGGGTTAATTAAGGTCAAAGTTTGTACTTACAGGTTTCGCCCAGAGTCTTACTATTATTTTAATACGTTTTTTTCTTTCTTTTTGAACATCATATCCAAAATAAAACAAAAACTCCTATTGACATTGTACCACTTCCAAAATCCAGGATTATGAGACATAGCCATTGAAAACAAAACCCTGCTATTGACACAGTGTCCTGCCTGCAGCTTCTTTGGATCTGGTATGCTGGTGGAGCCATTACAACTCATATCTTTTACAAGAAAGTTCCTCTGACTTTATTATCAGGTCCTCCAGATGTGATACCATGTCAGTAGAGAGTTGTGATACTGCATTAATGTAACACATCACTTAATTTTTTCACAATGTTGCCGAAAATATCACAAGAAATGGCTTAAGATGATGGTATGTGAGTGCATACAGACTGTGGTCAACAGATTGTGGTCCATAGTCAACCTGTGAACTCTTTGCCAGAGGATGTTGAAAGCCAAGACTATAACAGGCTTCAAAAAAGAACTAGATAGGTTCATGGAGGATTGGTCCATCAATGGCTATTAGCCAGGATGGGCAGGGATGGTGTCACTAGCCTCTGTTTGCCAGAAGCTGGGAATGGGCGACAGAGGATGGATCACTTGATTACCTGTTCTATTCATTCCCTCTGAGACACCTGGCATTGGCCACTGATGGAAAACAGGATACTAGGCTAGATGGACCTTTGATCTGATCTAGTATGGCCATTCTGATGTTTGTATGGTTTTTATTTAAAAGTAGTGAAAGGCCACAGTCAACGCTAAGAACTAAGGGACATAATCTGCATTTCTTTTGTTGTTGCCCCTGGTTGTTCCTTTTATGCACCAAGAATAAAATATGTCTTTAAGTGCTTAAAATATGTCTTTAAGTGCTTGTAAAGCCCTGGAATGTGTGGTTTATAATGGTATTAGGAACTGACCCATAATTACAGCAGTGCTACTAGGCATGGCACTAGTAATTTATTTTGTAAGCTCTTGAAATGCTGACTATTTCATTCTTTCTTATAGTCTGATTCTGGGTAGGTAATATCAGGCAGAACAGAGCCCTTTTTCCAGGATTTCTAACATGGATCCATTATGCCTAAAGTCAGTCTGTATCTGACACAGTTGTCTCATTCTTCATAGCTCTTTGATGAACCCCAGCAATGATATCAGCATACCCAGCAAGATTGTGTAATGCCCTAGAATTCTGGCATCCTTCTCTCAGTCTATTCCTAACCAAAGTTTGTATTTGATGGTTTCTAGTCTTAGTCTCTGATTGACAGGAGTATCTCTGCTTACCAGCTAGACAACCAGCAAATACTATCAGCTGGATTCTCTGGTCCACTAAGACCACTTTCATTCTGCAAAAGCAGTGCAAAGTGGTCTTGAGCTGGCTAGAGATAGCCAGTAGACATTTTCCTCGTACAGAGAAACTCTTTCCTGGTGGAAAGCTGCCAGAGATGGTCCTGCAGCCTCCTGTGTCTGCCACTTTCCTGTGAATCAAGGAGCCACAACCAGTGACACCCCCCCTCCCCGCCCTCCATGCCATCTGAGCAGAGCTCTGACAGAGTGGAGAATCAAGGCCATGATCTTTGTCTTTCCAGTACATTTGAGCGACTTGCTCAGCCATATCTTGTGAAAGGAGCAGAAATACTTCTTATTTATGTGTAGAGGGCTAGCATGAGTTCTGAGCATGACTTTAGTCCCATTTAAGCCCTCAGTGTCAGGTTTAAAAGGGACATAGGTTGTACAAAGAGGTTTTTATTGACTGTCTGCAGAGGGATGAATTTCATTATACATGAATAAATCCGTGACTATTTTTGTTGTTGTAGGATTACAGAATTTACAATTCAATTAGAATTTTCCAGTTAATTAAACTTGAAATTATTATACTAAACACAGTATTCTGAAGACTACTTGGATTTCTTTTATAGATAATACAATGTAAAACAAACTAACATAAAATTAATGAAAATTAGATGTTAAGAAGTGACTTGTATGATTATAATTGCATAATACATTAACCATTACTCAAATGAGATGACTTTTTGTAATTAACTGTGTGAAAAAGAAAGAAAGAAAGAGATCCATTTTAGGAAGCAGCTCATTTATAAACTGCTATTTTCCTTGCAGATGCTGACCAAGTTAAGATACAAACTGAACAACGACTATCCAAAATAACTTCATTGTGGGCGAATGTGGTTAACATGCAGTTGTATATAAAAATCAAATATGACCATGGAGAAACTTCTCCTTTTGGCCACAGATGCACTGATGACATATTCAGAGATGGAATTTTTCAGAATTAGTACATTAAATAACGTTACTGTGGCGGAAAATGCAGCTGACAAGGCATCCTCGTGGCTAGTGGCATCATCTTGGAGTCTCGGGTTCAGGAGTGACACTACAACTCTCAGTCTCTGGGTCACATATTGGAAGAGATGAGTGCTAGCTGGCTCAGCTATTATGGCGTCTCTCACCAGTTTCCTCAACATGTTGGCTGATTTATAAAATGGTATCTATCCAAACAAAAGGGGTTATTTTTAGCTGATTTTCTTATTGACTACACTAGCAGCACTCTGCGTGTATAGTTATACTGATACGCTATATCAAAAAAGTGCTTCTAGTGTGGATGCAGCTTATATCAGCAAAGCTGTACTTTATGGTTTATTCCACTCCCTGCTCCAAACAAAACAAGTTATACTGATAAAGTACAATTGTACTTGTATAACTGAATCTACCTTAGGGATTTTTGTTGGCACATCTCTGTCCAACAGGGATCACATCTCTCACACTCTTGACCAATATAGCTATGTTGGCAGAAATCTGTAGTGTAGACCAAGCTTAGTTACTAGTAAGTATTAATTATACTATATTTAATATATAAATTAAATTATATTAATCATTACAAATTATGTTAAAAATGCATGGCTTGTTAATTATAGTAACTTATTATGTATGGTTAAAAAGTCATGTTTCAGTAGGCTGAAAGTAGCAACTGGCAAAAGAAGGTGTACATGCAAGTTGTTAGAACAAGGAACTAAGAGTCAGGAGTCCAGAATTCTATCCTTAATTTTGCTATTGAGTTGCTTTATAGCATTGGAAAGTAACCACTTCTCTGTGACACACTTCAAGTTTTTGGAAGGGCTCACAAAATGGGTTTCTGAGGCCTCATAAGTTCTAGGTAGCCCCATTCCAGCTTATCCTATTTATAAATAAAAAAGAAGCGGAAGAATGATCACAGAGCACTGTGTGCTTATCAACACCCCAGTAGGATACATGCAAACAGTTTGTGTGAATGTGACAAAAGAAATTTTAATTAATAATCTGCTACACATTTTTAAAATCTTGCTTTTTGTGGTTTGTCTTTCTCCCTTGGTTAAGAAGTAGACAGATGTTTTAAAATCTGCTATCCATGCACATAGAATATAATGTTCTTGTGGAAAAGAGTAAAGGAAAAGAAAATGTCTTATAATTTCTTTGATCTGTTATTTTCTGCTACCTTTCCCTAAAATGGTTCAACTTCCTGAATGGAAGGCTCAGCAGGTTTCAAACCCAGGTCCACAGAGCTGTTACCAGCCACTTCTGTGGTGCTACCCAGCAGCTGCTGTAAGTAGCTCACCTTCCATTTCCCATAACCCACTATGGACACAGACCATAGGAAGTCTCACCTCAAGAGATCTGTCAGGCAGCAGCCTCATGGTGCCTGATTGGCTTTCTGCCCTACATAAAACCAAAGAGTGTTCCAAGAAGTGTTCAGGTCACTGCAGGGATCTTCTGTAGTTGCTATAACCATTCTACCTCTTGAACTCCTGGTTTTGACCTTGGCTTGATTTGGACCTCACCTCCTGACCTGAAACCTGACTTGGATTCTGATCCTTGGTATTAAGCCTGGCCTGGGACTTGACTATGAACTCCTCTGCTGCTCTCAGCCTCTGGTTTGACCCAGCTTTGATGCTTGGTCCTTACTGCCCATGTCAGGATCCTGGTAGAGTAAAAGAGACAGTCATCCAGCCTGGGAGCAGAGACAATACCATGAAACTAAAATAACACAGCTCAAATATCAAATAGTGACTAACAAATACCCATGGCAGTCCTCACAAAGAACAGTTTAGCTATAGGCTAGGTAACATCTGACATTATGTATGCTCATACAATACATGAACAATGAATGTGTTCATGGAGATAGTGTTTTGTTTGTGGACAATTCAGAAACCAAAAAAAGGGCTACATTTAATGAATAGTGCATCCAGCTGATGGGGAGGGGGACGGGAGTAACTTTCTTCACCTTTCCTGTGTGGAATTAAATGCACCACATGGCAATTGTCAAATTTTTTTGGTTGATATTAAAATGCTAAAGTTAACCGACAGAGCAGTAGAGGAAAGTCTCACTTTTTTCATTGGCAAAATCAGCATTTTTTAGTTAAATGTCATCAGAATTCAAATGTTTAGTGGTAAGGAACTATATATTTTGAAATATAGCACATTCCTAATTATCCCAGTTGCATGTTGGGAGAAATATTATGCAGTGGAACTAGGTAGTGTGGCCAGCCTCAGAATCCCTGTCCAAAAGCACTCTGTGGTTGCATCTACCCTAGAAATTTTCTTACCCATTATTCCCAATAGGTAGTGCTCAAATAGTAGTGCAGACTCCATATTGTCTAATTCTGATCTGAGCCTCCAAGCCAAATATGTGGCCATATGTATTTCCCCATTTCATATTCTGTATCCTTCCTCCTCCTTTCAGTGGCTGTTTGGTATGTGTCTGCCTAACTGTGGTGGGTTATCCCTTGGTTGTGAACTGTCCTATGGAGGACCCTTAATCTGTCTTAATAGCTTTTACCCTGTCCTTCATGGATCTCTTTTTGAATCTGACCCTAATGGAGTGTAAAGTGTAGGATGCGGCTAAAAGCTTTCTAGGCAGCTTTACTGAATATTTTAAGTATCAGAGGGGTAGCTGTGTTAGTCTGGATCTGTAAAAGCAGCAGAGAATCCTGTGGCACCTTATAGACTAACAGACGT
>NC_133774.1:78934098-78938233 GCF_003597395.2 Chelonoidis abingdonii
TGAATGGCTTGCCAATTACAGAACCAGTTTCTCCTCCCTTGGTTTTCACACCTCTACTGCTAGAACAGGGCCTCACCCTCCCTGACTGAACTAACCTCGTTATCTCTAGCTTGCTTGCTAGCATATATATACCTGCCCCTGGAAATATCCACTACCTGCGTCTGATGAAGTGGGTATTCACCCACGAAAGCTCACGCTCCAAAATGTCTGGTAGTCTATAAGGTGCCACAGGATTCTCCGCTGCTTTTGAATATTTTAAACATATGCTTTTCACCCATGCATGCGGGAAGGTGATCATTAGCTGCAGGTGTACCTTTCATCATCATATTTCCATTTTCTAAAGATTCAACACTTTGTGGGTGTTGCTGTTCTCCAGCATATTCAATTTTCAATTCACTTTGAACACTTCAGTATTCTGCGGCAGCATAACACTTTCTTTTTCACGTGCTTTTATGCTTCTTTTCTTAATGTTTTAAAATTCAATGAACAGACAGGACAACCAGGACCTTGGAGAATTTCACCTTATTCTAGAGCATGAGCACTTGCTCTTCCTCTCTTTCTAACATATACACAGAAAGGATTACAAACAAATAGCTGGTCATAGGTGGCCTTGTTTATCCTTTATCTATCATTTTCTACTCATCTTTTAAAAAGCAAATAAAGTTTCTTTGCAGGCTGGAACATGACACATGTACAGATGATTTTTTTTATCTAAGTCCTGCCCTAGTTTTAAGGCTCCACGTCACTCCTTGAGTGAAAATCCCATATGATAAACTTTTCATGAATTGGGCTTTCAGGATTATAACTGAGAAAAAATAGTGACTTATAAAGGTGTTCTTTCATGCATAAGGAGAGAGGTTTATCCAGCTTGATCCCATTATGTATTCTGCTAGCACAGCTTATAATGTTACCATGGTAATGCTCCCTAATACTGCTGTGTTAAAGGTCTACCATTTCTTAAAAAATGCATCTTTTTAAACAACCCCCATACATCCTGTCCCCTACTCTCTCCACTCAAAAATAAGATCATATATATACTTATTTTGAATAATTCCCCTTGACTAAACCAGGCACACAGATATTTATAACTGTTGTTGTGTGAGTATGTAGGCTGCATTATGCTCACTGGAAATAGACAAAAGGATCAAAGACATCTGAAAGAGAAAATAGAATGACATTGATCTTATTCCATGGTTTAAAAAGACAACTTCAAGGACAGAATAAGTGTCTGTTTCTATCATGTATCTTTATTTTTGTGTTGCCACATCACACCCTGCCTCAAACCAAAGGCAGGAATAAGACTGTAGGCTTAAATTTCATACTCTAAAATAAACTTATTTTTAAAAACTCTTCTGGTAGGATTGATGGTTTGGATCGTAGAGGGAAAAGGATTAAATCACAATCTAAATTAATCCTCATAATGCTTGGATGTATTTTACTTGTAATTATTGACACAATTGAAATTAATTTCCAGCACTTTATTTTAAACAGTGGGAACATTTCCAATATCCAAATTAGAGAATTACATTGATAAGAAACTTTCTGCATCAGAAATGTTGAGTTTCTCTGGCTCCTCCCAGGGACTCTGAACTTTAAGGGCTACATACCCTTTCATGAGATCTGAGTTGACTTGCAATATAGAAATGTCTCTCTCCAAGGGTGAAATCCTGGCCCCTTTGAAGTCAATGATAAAACTCCATTGACTTCAACAAGGCCAGGATTTCACCCCAGCTGACTTCATGTTGCAGACAGGGTCTTACAAAGCTTTCATAACTCCACCTTGAGCCCAGTGGATCTCCAGAAGAAAGCGTAATCTGGCTGAAAAGGAACATTTTAGTATAGCTGATCAACCCTCTTCAACAACATCCACAGATAAGGCATTAAGTAGTTGGCTATATATGTATTTTATTTACCAGTGTTAAGACAACAAAGCAAACAACAATCAAGAACAGAAAGTTAATGACAAGCACTCCCTGGAGGTTAAGTTTTACAAGAATTAGATGGCAAGTTTCAAAAGATATAATAACTCTCCTATGCATCTTATTCACAACAACAGGGAGAAGAACCCATGTTCCTCAAGGCAGTCAATAGTATCCAAATGTTCAGCTCTCAGCATAAAGACACTTAGGAACAGGTGTCCAGATATTGGGGCAGCAGCCACGAATCCCCACAAATTAGAAACCACAAAAGTCAATTAATGCCCCCTTTGGCTCCCCACCTTTTAGACCTATGCCAAATGCAGCTCAGACAGCATGGAGGATCTGTGCTTTAATTTTTAAAATATACAAATACATGTGCTCATATTTACAAATATGTAATACACATGGAAACAACTGTGCATATTTTGAAAGTTGACTAAAGATTTGATGTTTTACTTAGCATTACCTAGTACATATTCCCAGGTGGGGGGGCGAGGCCTTGTAAACACACAGTGTTTCAAAGATCAATGATATTAAAACATTTAAAAAATGCTACATTAATTCAAACCAAACTCTGAAAGCCTGGAAATTCAAGGTTAAGATTAAAGTTTAAAACCAAACATCTGAAAGTCAGGCATTTTCCTGAGCCTAAAGAAAACATTTGTTATCTAGTTTCCATGTATTCTTTTGTTATCTAGTTTCCATGACATTTTTAATAGCTTATAACATACAGATATCTAAATGTAACTTCCTAACAAGCACAAACAAGCCATGTTCCAACCTCTCCTCCAAACACACTAGATACTCATTCTAATCATCTGATTCCATGAAGACAGATCAAGATCTGAAATAATTGCAGTGAAGTGACATAAAATCAAAAGTCAAGGTTGAAATCAATGAGAATTACGGACACTCAGCCCCTCACAGGAGGCACTCCGTGTTCTGCAGGCGGATGGAGCCAGCCTTATAAGTCTTATGGAGCCTATAAGAAAACTTTTTTTTAAAATCTGTACTCTGGCTGCCAGTAGTTCATTGTACTGATTATCAAAATCTTGCTTATGATCTAGCTCATTCTTATATTGCCAGTTTGCTTGTTCCTAATGTCCTCTCATGAACATTAAGATCCTCTGATTAGGATCATTAAGATTAAAATCCTTTTGCTCTTGAGCTTTTGCAGGTATTGGAAAATCACTTATCCTATCAATGGAAAATTTGAAAAAATATCACTTCAGTTTAATATCAGCAATGCACTTGATAATTAAAATTGAATAACCAATTTATCAAGTTTTCAATTCTTTGTTAGATTTTCTTTTAGTTTAATGGTCAAAATGCATAAACTTGTTACTTGGTTTATATGTGTCTAATTTGGGTGTGGGGGCATTGGAGAAAATAAAAAGAAGAAAAAATAACCAATACGAGAAGAAGGAACAGGGCAAAAGGGAAGATGATGTCTTAAAACCTCTGTCAGGGATACTTCACATAAAACCTAAAATTAGGAGCAAGGTTATTATGCGGTGAAAAAGCACTAATGAGAGAGAAATAACAATGTTTGAGGCCTGTGCCTGGCCTGGGTCACAATCACTCCACAATTGGATTATAATCCCTCTAAATCTATGAAGCATTGAAAACACATCCCAGCAGCTCAGGGAAAGTTAGAATAGTGCCCAGATAACAGTAGTCTGATCCTGCAAGCAAACAGATTTTAATCAACCGGATAGATTAGAATAATTAAAGGGTCATTCATATTCCATATAAACATCGAGCCATCCTCTGTATCAGGGTCGGTAATCTTTCAGAAGTGGTTTGTCAAGTCTTCATGTAATTTAAGGTTTCGTGTGCCAGTAATATATTTAAACGTTTTTATAAGGTCTTTTTCTATAAGTCTAGAATATATATGTAAACTATTGTTGTATGTAAAGTAAATAAGGTTTTTAAAATGTATAAAAAGCTTCATTTAAAATTAAATTAAATTTTGGCCAGGACCTGGGCAGTGTGAGTGCCACTGAAAATCAATTCGCGTGCGGCCTTTGGCACATGTGCCATGATTCAGGGCCGGCTCCAGGCCCCAGCACACCAAGCACGTGCTTGGGGTGGCATGCCGTAGAGTGCGCTCTGCCAGTTGCCAGGAGGGCAGCAGGCGACTCCGGTGGACCTCCCGCAAGCGTCCCTGCGGAGGGTCCGCTGGTCCTGCGGCTCCGGTGGAGCATCCGCAGGCA
>NC_133774.1:78939545-78967427 GCF_003597395.2 Chelonoidis abingdonii
CCCCCCCGAACCCTTGCCCCATCCAACCCCCATTCCCAGCCCTCTGACCGCCCCATCCCCTATCCACACCCCTGCCCCCTGACCACCACCCCAAACTCCCCTACCCTGTATCCCCAGTCCCCCCGCTCTCTGCCACCTTACCGTGCTGCCTGGAGCACTGGTGGCTGGTGGGCACCGCCTGGCTGGAGCCAGCCATGCCGTCACCACTGTGCAGCACAGAGCACCGAGTCAGGCCGAGCTCTGCAGCTGTGCTGCCCCAGAAGCTTGCAGCCCCAGCAGCGGAGCAACCTGAGGCTGTGGGGGAGGAGAACAGCGGGGGAGGGGCCAGGGGCTAGCCTCCTGGGCCAGGAGCTCAGGGGCAGGGCAGGAGGGTCCCGCGGGCCAGGTGTGTCCCGCAGGCCGTAGTTTGCTCGACTCTGATCTAGAAGAATCTCTAGCTGGCACAGAATGTGTCAGCCCATCTCAGAAACAAAAAAACTCCAGTGCTACCAGTGCAGAATTTGCTCTCCTTAAGCTTCTAGGTCAAACTCAAAGGCCTGGATACAAATTCTCTGTGGCACCCTCTTTCCACTCAGCATACCAAAGTAGTAGAGACCATCAAGTAGATACTTAGCTCTCCCTCATTCTCAGGCTGGTCTAATTTCAGTCCTAAAGTAGTTTAAAGCAACCTAGTGGCTGTTCTAAATGACACAAGCTGGTAACAGTTCCCAAGGTGCCATTTGTCAGCTTATTATATTCAGAGCACAGTAGTACTGAGACTATGCTTCTCCAATTCAAGGGCAGGGAGCGGGAATTGCATGTAGGACAGTTATACCAGATATACACCAACTTAAGTTTCCCTCATGCCAAGGGAATTCTGGCGTGGCCGGATCTGACAAGTTTCTGATACTTTTGCATTACTCCAGAAGTGTAAAGAGTCCAGAAAAGTAGGAGAAATTATAGTCCCTGGGTCTTGATCTTCAAAGCCCAACCTTTCTCAAAGACCGACTCTCTCAATCACTATAACCCTTCAAAACTGCAATCAATAGAACAAATGGAACTGTCAATAAAAGTGAAACGCACGAGAGAGGGGGACAGAGCTTTCATGGTGGCCCAGAGCTTGGAACATCCTGCCTCAAGATGACAATGAATTTGTTTCCTTCTTAACACAATGATGAACCCATTCCTTTGCCAGAGCTTTGCCATCATTCTAGCCACCTCCCAAAGGGAGAAGAGACAAAAGGAAATGTGTATAGGGAAGGATAAAAAAATCTTTCTAATGCAATAGATGATTCTGAAGAAAAAAGAAAATGAAGAATTTATCTAGACAAGAAAAGCTCTAAATACTGTTATTTGCTATTATTTAAGTTCCTTATCTACATAGTTTGAGGTGGGGTGGGGAGAAAGAAAACAAAAGATCTCAGCCAGCATATTTCCATTGACTGCAATGGAGGTATGACAATCAGGAACAGTTGAGTATATGGTCCAAATTGTTTTAACTTTGCTGGCTTTCATTTTCGAACCATTCACATAGTACAGTTTGTATGGGACAGAAGGATGGATGAGATAGATTGTAAATGCCTTGGAGCAGGGATCTTGTCTTATTTGTCTTGCACAGTGCTGTGTACATTTGTGGTGCTATGTGAATGATTAATAAAAAATGTTGTCTTTGGAAGAAAACATAGTTGGCATCAGAACAACACTTAAAATGATAACTATGTTTGTTTTCTCTGATTCATAGTTCCACATTTGTGGATTTGGATAGGTGCTGCTTTGTTCTTGTATAAGTTAATTGTATTTGTTTTGAAAAGCCTTGTCTTTTTGATGGGCGAGGGGATGCAGGGTGAAAGCACACATAACATGTTTACTCTTTCCTTCTTGGTCCTGCAGAAGGCCATACTTTTCTATCACTATCACTTGTTGACCTCCTCTTGACCTGTGCCTGTTGCACATCTCTTCTTACCTGAGATTGTAAAATCTGTCTAATAAGGAGACAAACATCAAGTTCGGCTTCCTGGGTTATCCACCTCATCAGCATGAAGCACCTAATTCAGTTCTGTTCTGTTCTTTTTAGGTTTTATGTTCTGCACCATACACCATAGTAAGAGAGTTATGCCTCTGACTCCAGTGGGAGTAGGAGCAGATGCGAACAATGTTTTTCTTAGAGAACACAGCTTGCTTTCATTTTCTCTGCTGCATTATAGAGAACAATGTTGTTTCTCAATCTTGTCCCCATGCTCTACCCTGCCTGCTGATTGTTTAAAAAGAGCACTACAATTTAATGAAAATTTTATTACAAATAAACTATTTCAACTAGACAGGAGTGCACACAGTAGCAACGGTTAAATTGCAAAGATAACAAGTTTTCCTGTAGCCAGCAGTTCTTTAAATAGCAAATGCTGCAGATATGAGAGATGTCAAGAAAGACAAAGAAAATAGCAGCCTAATACTACAGAACAGAGAAAAACACTCTGAAATTAACTTGTTTTCAATCACCTACACCCCAAGTAAGACAACGACATATTGAATGAACAAAATTAACAAAGACAACTATTTATTAGTTATGTTAAGTTAGTCTGAAGATCTACAAAATAACCTACTTTATCAACATTGCTGGATGTTACATTGCAAACTAAAGGTTATTTAGTCTATTAAGGGGACTGGAGTATGATTTCCCTGCACTGTTCTCTGTTCATATTACTATTGAGACACTTCTCATATGCAAGTTGATGTTGGGAGGATGTTGATGTTGATAGACCTGATCAGTAAAGGAAGGTGAAATTCCTCAGCAATTGATCATCAAAATGAAACATTCTTCTTTTTCTTCTTTTTTTCTGCTACAGGCAAACTAGCTCCTTCTTTGGGAAAAATGATCTGTGCAGCAAACACATTTATAGTCTCCTGATGACAATTTTTGGTGAGCTGTCTATTCTGTTTTAGCATTCTGCAACTGTCAGTCCATCAGCTACTGCCTACTTTGGCATACTGAAAGTTTGTTGTTATTTTTACTAAAAGTAACATTATTGGTTTTGACATGAAGGGTTTGAGTGCTTGTTTTTGTTTTTTTTTTAAGAAAAGCTCACAATGAGGATGATTTGTTGTTACTCTTTAGGAAAACTAAACAGATATCACTTGTACAAGCTGTCTAATTTTAAGAACTGAGGGAAAAGTGCCCTTACCTGTATGCACTGTGATCCAATTGCTTGTGTTCTTTCCTTCTGCCCAGACTCTCTGTGTTTTGGGATAGGTCTGTGCTGATATTGGGAGGTGTGACTGCAGCAAGTGAGGACATACCTAAGCCAGATCAAAGCTAGATCAAGTAACAACAGCAGTGAAGCCAAGGTAGCATGGGTGGCTTCACAGGCTAGCCCTGCCCACCCAGGATTCTTGAGTACATACCGAGGCTCCACGGCAACTTTCACTGGAGCTAGCTTAGGTACCCCTACAGGTGGTCTCCCGGTTGCAATGTAGACACATCTTCAAATAAATGTTCGTTACTTCTGTCAGATATTGAAGAACTGTGTGGGGTTTCTAAGGCACAGCCTCACCATTCTCAGCTTACATCTTGTAAGGACCAAAACAGACAATGGAAAAAAGCATACAAAATTGTTAAGAATTGGCCTAGATGGGGTATACACAGTATTCTTGCTTAGTTAGCATTTTGAATTGGTCCTCCTGTAAATAGAGTATCAGAGGGGTAGCCGTGTTAGTCTGGATCTGTGAAAGCAGCAGAGAATCCTGTGGCACCTTATAGACTAACAGAGGTTTTGGAGCGTGAGCTTTCGTGGGTGAATACCCACTTCGTCAGACGCAGGTCTGACAAAGTGGGTATTCACCCACGAAAGCTCATGATCCAAAAAGTCTGTTAGTCTATAAGGTGCCACAGGATTCTCTGCTGCTGTAAATAGACTATCTCAAAGCCATCTGGAGAAGAAAAGAAAGGCCAGCCAGCTATCATTCTTTTAGAACCATTTCCCCAGGACTCTCAGTCCCCAATGATGCCCCTACTGAAGTCAATAACAAAACTTCCCATGATTTTAATGGTGTGGGACAGGGCCGTATGATTTTAATATCTAACAATTCCTACTGACTTCTAAGTTTCTCTGCTTTTACTACTTATTTATGTATAGTCCCTCTTTTCTTAGTGGAGGGTCATTATGAGGTACTCCAAAAGCCTCCCTTTGCCTTTCTCCTAAGTACAAGAGACACAGATAATTGGTTCTCAGAGATTCCTTTCAGCTATATTTGCATAGGTTTTTTACAATTATTTAATGATTGTCTAAAATGTCTTGCTTTGAACTAATCCAAGAAGTGGATTCTTCTGCCTTCTGTATTCTAAGTGGTTCACAGTAGGTGTTAATTTAAAATTTCTTAGAATCCTGTTATTCATTGGCATATCTTCTTAAAAACCACAGCAGAGGGCTTAATTAGTATATTGACAATAGTTGAAAAATTCTTTGTTATATATATATATAAAGAATTTCTTTATTAGAATTAATTTGTAGCCTCTATTATAAGTTTCAGATAATACTATTTTTTGCTTAAGGCTCAAATGAAACCAATCACTTACTGTTCACGGTCTTAATCCAATTAAACACATTGTGTGGTCAGGATTTCCTAAGGTAACTCATTCATAACTCTATTGAATTGAAAAGGATATGTGTAAATTGACATTTAACTTAACTTAGAGACTTCTGACTTTTTTATCCGGCATTTTGATTGGCACCACTGAGCATGTGTATATACTCTCTCCACATAAGACAACAGTTCCTCTCTTTTCCTCCATCTCTCTTCCTACACAGGGTATATGAAAGAATGTAGGTCACACTTACAGGATAGGAGACTGTATTTTGTAAAACCGTGACTCTGAGGACACAGAGGTCAAGCTGGACAACTGACCAAACATGAGCTCCCAGTGCAGTGTGGTAGCTAAGACAGTAAATGTGATCCTTGGATGTTTAAACAGGGAAACATTGAATAGGAGAAGGGAGGTGATATTGCAATATTATTGTTAATGGCATTATAGAGACCATTACTGGAATAGTCTGTCCAGTTTTGGTGTATCAACATTTTAAAATAGATGTTGACAAACTGGAAAAGGTTCCAAAAACTACAAGAATAATTTGTGTAAGTGGGGAGCAAGTGAGTCCAACACGGTGTCCCATTTTCCCTTTGGGAAATATGGTCACCCTAGGTATAGAAGGACTTAAGACAGAGAAATAGCTCAATTTTGTTTCATACATTACAGGGAATAGCTGCACATCCATGCTTCCGGTATAGCTTGCAAGCCCCTACTACTCCTGTAGTGCTTCTGCAGGGCCCATCCTGGTGAATGACTTCACGGCATATCTCACTGGTTTGTCCTTGGCCTTTTTGAGTAAAACCAGTATCTGCCTCCCAGTCACCTGCCTCAGTTTAACATTTTCCAGAGTAAGGACAGCCTAAAGGAGATTAATATCTAGTTTGTTCAAATGACTGCCATCCACCTTTACACCTCCATTGCCATAGAAGTACCTCCAGCATGCAAACAAAACTGCAAAAACAAGTCAGGAACATTACTCCAACTCCCCCTTCCCCACCACCCCATACCAACACAAAAGCAGATACACTAGATTGAAATCCAAATGCATCCAGCACCTTCTGCACACATAGACCACCTATCACTTACTGAGGTTCCCCCAAAAATGGGAAGAAGAGTCTCAGGGAGGTGAAGTTTGTTTGTTTTTGTTCCCCCCGCAACTCCCACAACACCTGCAACAGACAGACTATTAAGAACAGTGCCTCTGTGTACTCCTAACAGGCAGGCCAACTTGAGGGGGAGAAAAAGGAGGACTTGGAATGAGATATTTGCAGAATTCCAGGCAGAGTCACAGAGCAAAACTAGACTGGCTAAGAGGTGGAGGCTATACATGAGGACCCAGAGGGAGAAAGAAATGCAGATCTCCCAGGAGACTCTCACAGTGGTCAAAGACAATGTTGCAGTGACAAGGGAAAGTATTGCTGTGATCAAGGACAGCATCACCATGCTGATGAACAAGGAGAACATGGAAAAAGACAGAGATGCAAAGGCAACTCATGGATGCTATCCTGAGCCAGAAGGCCTTCCTGGAAAACATGCTTCTGCTAAGCCAGCAGGCCATGCAATCCTTTAATTTGGGACCTAGCCATGTCCTTCAGCTCCTGGACAATGCTGGCTGCTGGGACCAGCAGCAACTTCTAACTGCTGCATCTCCACTTCAGTGCTCCCAGCAACACCCATTCACCTCTCAGATCCAACCTCTGGGCAATGAGAACACTTGGACCTCAGAGTCCAGCTCTTCTTGAGCCTTGCAACATCCTTGAGAATTTTGAACCAAAACACTTGACCCCAGAATCCATATACTCTCCCCATGACCGAGGTCATGCGTACAAGAAGAGTCAATGGCAAGGTGTACACTCGCCTTTAAGTTTATACACCACCACTAAAAAGTTGTATTTGAAATATTCTTACTGTTGCACTTCAAGATTTGTTTGCAGTAATGAAAGGTTTGTGTATATTTGGTTACTTAAGAAGATTGGTTAGTTAAATGTATTTCCATATACAAAGATTATTTTTCCATTGGTTTCATTCAAACTTTATTATTGGCCTTATTGTTTGTTCACAATAAAACCATTTACAGTACATCCATTATGAGTATTCATTGCATTTAACAAAAAACTCCTTAAAAATAAAGCTGAAATAATTCATAGGGTTTTATAAAAGCACAAAGAGTACCTAAAACTTCAACCACCCCACGTAATACTCCTGCGCTTGCAATGTCTGCATCCCAACAACCACAACAGTGGTGCAGAGCATTTCTGGGTCAATCCTGGCCAATAGCAATTTGAAAATGGTGCAAGCCCGCCCAGAAATTCACAATTTACAGCGAAAACAATCCTGGGATGTACATTGCTCAGCAGAGAAGCAAAGGACGATAGGATAGCTTCAGAGAATGCTATGCCCTCAGTTCACAGCCAACTGTTGCCATGTGTCCACAAAATGCAATTTAAAACAGAACAGAGGTTCTGCGCACACACTATTGGAGCAACTTGCATTCTGTGAGTTACTTGCCGTGTATCAAAAAGTTTTGAATTAAATTTCCCATGCAGACATACACAAAGTGGTTTTAAATTGCATAATATATGTAGTCTACTTTATGAAAAATTGGAGTTAGGGAAAATTCAGAATGGGTTTGGAAAACTAAAATCAGGGTTAATTTGGATCTGTCCGGTGTATTTCAAACTCTCAAAGTTAGGAAGTGGAGGTGGGAACAATGGCTCTAGTTCTGGCTCATCGTCCTGTTTTTAAGCCCTATTACAGGCATGCCACCTTTTTTTAAAAAACGGGCAAATTGTCCCATATTTTCTGCTTCCCCTGCTGGCCAGGCAGTGGTTAGTCAGTGCAGCCCCAGCCGTGTCTTGTCTGTGGCTGGCAAATGAGTGCGGGGAGGCGGTGGCTCATCAGTTAGAGCACGTGGTGGACACATCAGGTAGGACAAGAGGCAGCCCCATGTGTGTCACCCTTCGCCATTTGAAACCTTAAGCAGGGGTTCTCAATTGAGGTCTGCAAGTGCTTTCAGGGGTGTCACTGGGGGTTCATGCTGAAACCCAGAGCCAGAGCGCCCCCTGTGGGGTTGCAACCCCAATCCCCAGCACTTTCCGTGGGGCTGAAGCCCCGAGCCCTGGCACCCGCTGCGGGGCAGAAGCCAGAGCTGTGGGGAGGTTGAAACCCCTGATTCCCGCTGGAGCCGGAGCCGCGGAGAGGCTGAAGCCCTGATTCCCCATGCCCACTCCAGAGCTGAAGCCGGAGCTGTGGGGGGCTGAAGCCCTGATTCCCAGCACCCGTAGTGGGGCTGAAGCCGGAGCCATGGAAGGGGAGGTGTTAAAACCCTGATTCCCAGTGCCTGCCGAAGGGCTCAAGCCAGAGTCGCATAGTTCTGATTGACTGCTGTTGAATAGGAGCCGTTTTACAAGGTGTCCTGTATTCAGCATAGGGAAATATGATCACTCTAGTCTGAAGTAACTCAGGATTTGAGAGTGGAATATTTTCCACCAAGACTTAAAGTTGAATGGCAAAATTTAAAAAAACCAAACAACCATTTAGTTCCTGATTGCCCCTAAATAACACACAGGGACTATTCATCATAGTACTAGTAAAAACTTAGCCTTTGTTATTTCAGCAGATGTGGATGTGGTTTCTCTGCAATTTCCAGCCCTTACTTAATGTGACACCCCTGGCAATACTCTTGGTGGTATCATACTCACCATCAGTCATAGATCACCATCCTGGAGCCTGGACGCTGAGTACAGATATCAAGTACTGTACATTCCTTTATTCACAGCTTGTAAAACTTTGTAATTTTTTAAAATTTATAAGCTGTAGGATAGAAGATATAAATATTACCAAATTGAAAAATATTGTAGTTCTAGACTAAAATACTGATATTTTAATCTATTTGAAGATAACTTTTACTAGGAGTTAAAAACACGGGGCCTGATCGAACATTCACTGAAGTTAATGGAATGATTTCCATTGATTTCAATGGGGGCTTGCTCAATACCCTAGAATCCAATCCTGTAACCCGCTGTCTGCCTTCAACTCCTGCAGTCTGCTATGGGAACAAGACTGGGCTCTTACTTATGTACACACATAAAAGATACTCTTAACCCTTATCACATGTATTACCATGATCAGTCTGTCTCATCAAGTAGGATTAGTAAATTTTCATGTACTATTGAATTGATCTTGTATAAAAAAGTATACTAGATCCTGATTTTCAATGTCTTATGTCTGGAGATAAGGTGATAAGTGGGAAAAATTCTACATTTGAGCAAAACTTTGTATCTGTTCCTATGCTAAAAAATACAGATTGTGACTTGTGATATTTTTTAAACCGAGTAATAGCAGTGTTGTGTAATATAATATATAAATATGGTACATACTGCAATCCTTATAAAAATTGACCCCTGTATATCAACAATCATTGCTTGTACAGACATACAGGGCATGATCAGAACTCCTTACACAAGCAAAACTCCCACTGATGCGTGCAGGAGCAAGTCCATAAACAGGAATATCAGCTTTATGTGAGATATCACATGTAACATAAAAATATACTTGGCAGGCTAATAGGCTGCATTTAAATATAGAGTGTATTTATAGCCCCTAAATTACAAAATATGTTGCTTTTCTTTTCCATAGACACTGTGTTCTTCGACCTGGCATGAGTTATATGTGACATTGTGTTCTGAAGCTGACCTGCATTCCTTTTAAAACCATTTAATCACACACAGCTGACCAGCATTCCTTAAAAAAAAACCACCTAATCAAATGCATTTCAAATACCCAAAACAGTAATTTAATCTCCATATAAGTATGAGTGTGAAATCTGCAGTGTCCAAATATGCCATTTCCTAAGAGCACTGCAATAGTCAAATGTTTCCAAAATAAAACTCTTCTCTTCCTCTCCCTGAATCACACACTCCTCAGATAGTGCACAGACCGTTTTAGAGTGAATTTGAGCAAAGTACTGTTCCACATATTATGGCCTGAATACAAAAACTAGAATTCACTGTAATCAATGTTCAAGCTTCTTTTCATACATCTTAAAAACATAAATTTATTTTTTTTAAATTAACACTCATCCACCTTTGGGCAAGTGTACTGAATGAGCTGTGACATATATGAGAACAGATTATGTTGCAAGGGAATTATGGAACACTACTATACTGCCTTTCATCTCCAGGACACTACATCAGATCAGTACTTACTATTTGATGGCTGTTCTACGGAATACATCAAATGATGGTCTCAGTTCCATTCCTAATGGGCCAGGAACTGTGATTAGTGACTTCACTGGAAATTTCAGTATGAAGGCCAATGAGTGAATGAACATGCAGACTGAACCACCGCTCTTAATTCCTAGAGATGTTCAATCCAGAATGGGGTTTAGTAACATTAGTGGCTCAGTGCGGGAAGCTTGCCCTGCTGCTGTCTGTGCTATATTTATTCCGTGGATAACAGTTACCAGTAATGTCAAACCAGGATTTTTTACAAGCATGAAATTCACTTTAATTTACTATGCACATCTTTGGGGCTTTTGCAGTGTTGTCTCTTCTGAGACAGAAAACCCAAGTCTTGATTTATGTTTGAAATGTAAAAGCATACAGAAAATCTCTGGAGGGCCAGTGAGAAAGATATAGAGCAGGATAAGTTTAACAGGCAGGCTGGAAAATGTGTGTGAATAGTGATTAAAAAAAAAAATCCCAGACACTTCTGAGAAAACAGGGCAGAAGAGATTAAACTATGAAAAAGAGGGGAAAATGCATTTAAAGCAACTTTCACTGCAGCCAAACTATTACTTAGAGTATGGGTAGTGTTTTCCTGTTACATCACATTGAAATCACAATGGTTTCGCCTAGTAAGTTACCACTTGAAAACCTTATAACAAACAATTACTGTAATGTTTAAGCAGAGTGACCACCTGGCCCATGTTTGACAAATATACTATACATTCGGAAGCAGAGGCACAGCATGTAACTGCACTAATCCTCAAATAACATGAAATAAAATATGGTTTTCTAACAGAGGGAGTTAAAATTAGTTTAATGGAAATGTGTTCCATACATTGCAAGGGTGCCACCAACTCCATCTGTATCTACTGAAAGGAAAACATGATGTGTGCTTTCCAGGTTTTATACTAAGCCAAAACCCAAGATTTTATTTTAAACAGATGTGAACGAATTAAACCCAATATTTTCAGGTATTTTTAGTGCAATATGATGCCATGTGATTAATAGATTATACCATGAGATGATGTGTGTTTCCACGTTAAAGATAGCTTTTTAGACATCATTACAACTTGTGCCTGCTGCTGCCAGCAAATTACAGCTCTGCGCCCTATATTGCTACTTTTAGCACATTGGTGTTTTTAAACGGACCCGCTTCTGGAGTGGTGCGTGGCGTGACAGCAGAACCCCCCGAAGGAATTCCGTGAGCAGCACAAGGGCACGCGCCTGGCCCTTCCCGTTCTTTCCGTGCTGGAGGACCCGGGCCAGGCGGCATGGTCCCGAAGGCAGGCAGGTTTTCTGCTCAGCCCTCACCCCAGCTGACCCCCTCAAGGAGCGATCACTGATCCACTTGAGAAGAGGGACATCAAGCCCTAGAAAAACAAACACCCCGGAAATCTCCCCCCAGCAGCTCGGGCGGGGGCAACTGCCGGAGGGGGTGGTGAAGGACGCAGCGCCCGGCACCCCCTCCTGGCTTTGTCCCCGGTTTCAACCCCACTCTCCCCCGTGCCTAGGGGCAGCGGAGCCGCACGGCCCCTGCGGCGGGGATGGAGTAGGAACGGGGTGCCCCGCGCTGCACTCGGGTCTCTGTCAGGGGGGTGAGGGACAACGTCCAAGAAGCACGAGCGTGTGCGGGGGGCGAAGACGGGGCGGGCAGCCGGTGGGGCTGCGAGCGGCAGGGCAGGGAAGTGGGTGGGGCTCTCCCGACACTCAGGCTCGCAACGGGCAGCCTCCAGCGTCTCCGCCCCGCCCGGCGGCGCCTCGCCCGCTCATCACGTGGCGGTTCTCCCCAGCCCCCCGAATTCCCGGCGTGGGGAATGGCCGCGGCGTGACTGTGACGCAAGCAGCGGGCGGCCGCATCCCCGAGCTCGCCCGGGCCGCGTTCTGCCGGAGTCTGAGCAGCGGCCCCGCGGAGCAGCAGCACTTTGGCCAGCAGAGCCCCGAGGTGAGTGAGTGAAAGTTCCCTCGAGCCTGGGCCAGGCAGAGCCCCCGGGGCAGCGCAGGCTGCGGCTCCAAGTTTGCATTGGGGGCCCCACCCCCCTTCCCTCGCCGCCGTGCACGGAGAGGGGGATTCCGGGCATCGCATCCCTGCCGGCAGCGCAGGCAGGGGACGGCGCTGTTGGTCTCCGGGAGAGCAGCGCCTCGCCAGGCAGGGGTTAGGACGGAGCCGGTGTCTCTATAGTAACGCTGCAGCCAAGCAGTTGTTTTTAGCAGGGAGATGGTTGACACACAAGAGGCAGCAGCTTCCACCGCTACTGTATGGGGAATCGATGTTCTTCCCCGCTTGGCTGTCATCCTGTCTAGTATTGGCGTTCATTGTGTCTTCCCTTTAACGAGCCACTTCGTGCAAAGCGGGCACAGGATAAAGGCAGCATCGCATACAGGGGGAGGGTGGGGTGAAACGAATGCACAATAGGATAGTGTGGGAAGTGCCTGCTAACCCCTCTCCCCCCGTGCCCCAAAATCCAGCATTCAAGACTTGGACATCCTCAGCCACCTCTCTTGCTGGGTTACAGTGTGCTTTGGTTTTGCTGCTTGCTGAAATGTGGCTCCTTTGCTTTCCTCTCCTGATGACTTTCATCTGCAGGTGGTAAGTGAGGTAAAGGGTTATTGTGGCTGTTGCTGAAATTCCAGTTTGTGTTTATTTTAAATACAAAATAAAACAATGAAAAGGGAGAAGAAAAATTAGGAGGACATTACTGGCAGCCACACAATTTCCACAGGAAATGCTAGCATTCTTTGCTGAACTCTGCTTGCAGAGAAGAAATAGGTTTCAGAAATAACTATTGTTGGCAATTTTCAGTGTTCCTTGAACTAAATCCTGAAATATAACAGTCTATTCTGTGGCATTTTTGGCTTGCCTGTGAATAACTGGTGAAAAAGGAGTACCCTGTTGTTTCCCTCTTAAAAGGAGCAACAGAGCTCTTTACTTCTTATCAGCATATGACTGACAGATATCTATCTAGGAAGAAAAGCACTTAGCTCTGTAAAGAAAGAGAATGACAGCAGAAATAAAGAGCCTCTTCCCTCCCCTATAAAGTGGAGCCAGCCCAGGGCTGTGTGTTCCAAATAAAATTAGGGTTTTATATGAGGGATTTAATTAGAGCTAAAGCATATGCACAATGTCGGTTCTCCCAAAGTGCCACTGGGAAAATCATTTTCTGTGAAATTTGAAGCAAATGCAAATTTATTTGTGTTCTGTTCTGAGCCCGGACATCCCTTGTGGGAAAATGGTTTTGAACACTGTACATGTTCTACTGATACATATTGATAGTTAAAAGAAAATTTAAGAGAAGTTTGCTGTTTTTATACTGTAAGGAAATATTAGTGGAAATAGCATTTATTTCGTTCTAAGAACAGTAACTATAGATCTATCTGATAGAAGGACTGCATCTTAGATTACAGTTAAATTAATTCAAGGCTATTCTAATAACATAGGGTTGAAATTTACAAACTGTTTACTCAAGCTGATATCAATGGGAGTCCTTGTTTTTACTCCTACAATGTGGATGAGTAAGAGCTCTTAGCATATAAATTGGCTCTGAAATATACTAAGGCTTGATTTCAGTGTCGCCAGCTCATGATATTTGATGTTTGACTTAAAGCCTCAGCCCACGGAGACAGTTGATTGTGAGCTTTATATATATATGTGTGTGTGTGTGTGTGTGTGTGTGTGTGTGTATAGAGAGAGAGAGTTAGGGCTTCGGAACAGAGGCGGTTAATGCACACTATCTGGGAACCTTTAGTGCGCACCAGCAGGGCATACATAGACCAGTTAATGTGTATCACATTAGTGCACTGTGGAAATCAAAAATCACACCCCTGTAGTGCATATTACCCCACCATGTAAAAGGCCCTAAGTTTCTAGCCATATGGTTGCAAAGAAAAGCTTGGAAATATGATCCTAGTGCACCCTAAAGATTCCAAAAAACAGAAGGCAAATAAAAACAACTCACATTTTATTAGTCTTTAAAATGTCATGATTTTTAAGCCATGATTTTTGAGGGACCTAACTCATGATTTTTGAACATTAGGGTTGGCAGTACTGGCTCTTGCTTCCTTTGAAGTCAGTGGGAGCAGAATCAAATCCTTCAATTGGAAAATAAAAATAATTCCACTTGGTGCAGTTAGGCATGATTCTGCAAATGTGTATTTCTCTGGTCAGTCCAATGGCATGAGGTCCATTAGCAAACCTTTACAGGATCTAAATCAAGTCAGTAGGAATACGTGAGTAAATAGGCTGAGTACTGAGCAGTATTTAACCCAATGTATAGAGAAAATATATTTTTTTCATTATTATCCTTTTTAGTTAGAAAAATGCCATTTGTAATAGATCTATACAGACATTCTACTCCTCTTTGCCCAATCATTAACTCAGTCGTAACCCAGCAACTAAAAACATATTTCAGATCTTTATGAATTGCCAAGTAAGTCTTCGCTGCCTCTTTGAGCTTGGGAAAACAGATGTGCCTTGCAGCATGCCCTGAAGGTTTATAAAGTCTAACTGTTCAGAAAGAGGGAATGGTGGAGGGCAAGATCCAAAGCTGAGGGACCCTCACAAAGAATCTCCTGCTAGATGTCTTCTTAAATGAGTGGGTTCCAACTTGGGCACCCCTGCTGATATCAGCTGTGGCTTTGTGGCAAGTAAGTTAGATATTAGGTAATGCTCTCATTTGGAATAATTGTACAAGAGTCTGCTCTTTGATATCATTGATTCTCCTGGAATGGGGAAAAATCGCCAGAGTATGACCTAGCTTCTTGGACTGCATTTTGCCTTTAAGGTAAAGGAAGCTCTGTATAAGGAGCGGTGTGTGGGTGCATCTCATCAAATGGACCAGTAGGAGGCACTGTGCTCGAGAGAGGCACCTTTTAGAGGGATAGTGCTTGCTGTGGTTCCTTTTGTGTGCTTTGAGGAGAACTAATTTGCAACACACTTTTATGAGATGCAGCCACCCCCTCATGCTTCCAGACAGATCTGGTCGGTATAAGGTGGGTGTAGTGGAGCCATGGCTCAGTTTGCTGCCCATTCCCCCATTTGCTCCAGAGGAAGGAACATTTTGGGTGATCCACTGAGCATCCAGAGCAGTGATCCAGGAGGCACTAACATGGTGGCATACAAGGAGGGAAGAACCTTGGTTCTCTCTCTGACTGCATTAGAGCTAAGCACAATCTATCCCTTTGATTTTTACTCTGACTTGCTTGCTGGCATGCAGTTATTTTAATAAAGCCTTTATAATGAACCAGAGCTACCAACTTTTGCTGTATATAATTCAGAATACTTAAATATTTAACACAGCATGAAATAATCATTTTCACTGTCAAGATGAAAAATATGTCAAAGAGTATTTGAGAAGTGTTGTATCTTGAATGAAATGTGAACAAGTAGACTGACATAGTAAAGGGAGCTTGGAGCCAGTCAGTGATGGTGGTGGTTTGCCAGATACAAGGTATTTCTTTATCAAAGGAGTGAGGGATGGTTCACATGGAGCAGGTGCATCATTAAAAACACAAGGGAATAGTCCTGCAACAACAGGACTGTTGTCACTATTAAAATAGGATACATGCATCAGATACACTATTGATCCTGGGGTCACAGAGGAGTTCTTTGCTGGTGGGGAGAAACAGGCACATAAATATTCTGGTAGAAATTCCACAGCTGTTTATCTGTCTTGTAATTTCATCTTCAAGTATAAAGTTACCAGTGATATACAATATAAAGAAGCTACAGTTACCAAAAATAGCTGATATGCATTTCAACTTTCACAGGTTGGTTAGTACGGAGATCATGCTTTGCTATGCACGTCTTATTCTTGTTTTTTTTTTTTTTTTAAAGAACAGTTTAAGAAGTATGTAAATGCACCAAAATAGTTTTGTAAACAACACTATTATGTTTTTAACAGCATTTTTTATTTTTCTATATTTAATTTTAAGATGTAAACAGGATATTCTGAACTGTTCCTTTATCAATATTTCCCCCTCTCTCACATGGGTTCATGTTAGTTGTTTTCTTGTCCATGCTAGACTGTTGGCCTCTTCTCTTTATCTATATAAAGGGGAAAATTGTTATTCTAAACACATTTAGACTAACTTTAATCAAATGCTATTATTGCTGCTGTCGTACATTCAGATATTCTTCTCAAAGCATGTTCTTTAATTAAGCTGAGTACTAACATATCATTTTGGAAACTCATGTTTTGAGCACTGGATACAATATAATATTTGTGCTTGTTGCTAGGACCTGGGCAAAAACTGTTCTTGTGTTACAGAAAGGAATAGTCAGGAAATGGGTGTATGCTTAACACCATTATTTGATTTATTTTTACTTAAAATAGATTAAAAATGAGATGTAAATGCATTTTACGTCTAGTAAAAAAACAAATTTGAGTTTATACTATATCTTTGAACATGGTGCATGTTTTCGCCTAGCTACAGTAGAATTGCGATAACCTGGACTTCTTGGTTAGTGCTCAATATGTTTGAATAAATAGGCATTCTGATAATAGGAGTCAATCAACAGAGACAGTGTAACAGGGAAAGGTTGGCAGTTCAGTAGAAGAAGAGGGGCGAGAGAATCAGCTATTGAGTATTCTGTTGTATAGGACCTGTGTTACATAGCATCAGGATGAAATATTTGAGTAAAGTAATTTGGTTGGCATAAACTACATGAAGGTTGTTTGTTATTTTTTTCTCTGTATACTTTTTGTTACCTGTGCACAGCATATTAAGAGATCCTTAGGAAAAGGGGAACTGACTTTTAAATTATAATATGATGAGGGTAATTGATGGTTTAACATTCTGGCTATTAGAAAGACACTGGCAAAGTGGCTAGCCCCACAAATTGGCCTACCTTTGTAATTGCCCCCTGTTAATAAGTCTTATCTCCCCGCAGGTGCTGGGGAGGGGAGTGCAGCCCGGGGTTGCGGGGGGAGCTTGGGTGCTAGGGAGGGGTTGGTAGGGCAGGGGAAGGCTCCCTACCTGGCTTCTGGAAAGTGGCGACACCAGCTCCTAGCTTCATGTGCTGCCTCCTTTCAGCCCAAGCCCCAGTTCTGCAGCTCCCATTGGCTGGGTACGCAGCCAATGGGAGCTGCGGGGACGGAGGCAGCACATGAAGCTAGAAGCTGAGGGAGGGGAGTTCCTGTCTCCCTTCCAGGGAGCCGCCACCAGGTAAGCACTACCCCACACCCCAGCCCTGAGCCCCCTCACGTCCAAACTCCTGTTGCTGAGGGGCAGGGTTGGGGGAACCGAGACTGCCCCAGCAGCGGCCAGTGCGCCTGGCTCACCAGGTGCCCGAGATGTTCAGGTAGTCCCTGGGCCAGGCACACCGGCCACTGAAGAAGTCAGAGGTCACAGAATCTGTGACTTCTGTGACCTCCGTGACAAACACAGAGCCTTAATTATAGGATAAGAGTCTGTGTATATGCCTCTATTTGTTTAATGTTAGTCTATCAAGTTGTACTTTTGCTAATTTGTTGATGCTGTTTGTTAATTTCTGGAAGCAAGATGGCTCTGTTTACAAATAATTTTAATGAAAAGATTCTTGAAAATAAGATCTTCAGGGGTCTGACCATCTCAAGGATTAGTATGAGGCTACTAAGTCTTATACCTGTTGGTCATGAGTATAAATCTAACTTTTGTCCATGATTACCAAAAGCAGTAGTTGTCTCATAACCATTCAGTAGCCATGTGAAAAGCATTGGTGGTGTCAGTTTAATTCCAAGCAGATAGATTTTTCACATCAAAATTGGCACCTTGAAACTGGTATTCTCATTAGAATAAACCAAAGATTACATGGACATAAATAATGAACTACCAATTCTCCACCGAGAAGTAGTGCCTGAGGGTCTTAGCGTATTAGCAAATGGTATATTGAAATTTGTACTGTGATTTCCCACGTTGTACCCAATTTGTGGATAAATTGACCTGCAGTCTATCTACATCGCTGATCTTTTCATTTAAAATCAGTGATTCTTCTTACTCTAGGGGCCCCTTCAAACCATCCTCCAAGCTTCCATGGTTTCTCTTCTCCAAACCACTTCTGTGGACCTTAGTGCTGGTCTACACTAGGGGAGGGGATCTATCTAAGATATGCAACTTCAGCTACGTGAATAATGTAGCTGAAGTCAAAGTATCTTAGATCGAGTTACCTACTGTCCTCATGGCGCGGGCTCGATGTCCGCGGCTCCTCCTGTCGACTCCACTACCGCCGTTCGCGTTGGTGGAATTCCGGAGTCGACAGGAGTGCGTTCGGGGATCGATATATCGCGTCTCATCTAGACGCAATATATGAGACGCGATATATCGATCCTCGTATTGATTGCTACCCGCCAATATGGCCGGTAGTGAAGACGTACCCTTAATAGTGCTACGGGAGTTCTCCCATAACCGTTTACCAGGGAGTAAGAACTGAGACAAGGGCTTCTGTGCACCTGCAGTTCACTTTTGAACATACATATAAGTTAGACAAGCATGCTTGAGCACTGCACCTTTGGTGTGCATTTTGGCTGTGACTCAGCAAAGCACTTAAACCCTCAAGTCTCTATTCAGCAAAGCACTGGAGCATGTGCTTAATTTTAAACATGCATAAATTCCTTTAGTCGCATGTTTTCCCAACTGAAATAAGATGTACAGGAATGAGGCTTTCTGTTCACCAAGCCAGCTGGTATCCTCAGTCCACAGGATTGTAGTCCCATTCCTCAATACCATAAAGTCAAGGTAGTAGTTTGTAGAAAGGTGGATTTAAAATCTGCAGTAGTGGTTTCTGGATTATGGGATTCTTTGGTGAGGGGAACTAAAAAAGTCTGTGGTGAATTCAAGTAAATTAAAAAAATATTTGGTATTAGTTATTAAATAAAGCTTTGGGTCTGGGGGAGATATTGTAGACTGTGACAGCTGTTGAGGTTTTTGGCATCTAAGGAGGCATGAGAGAGAGGTTTTGGTACCCATGATGCAGCAGAGGCTTTGGGTAGCTCTATTTTCTTCCCAGTTTTAGGACAATGCAAAAATAAGTTTGGAGTGAGAAGTCATGAATTCAGAAGCCTCTGCCAGCAGC
Organism: Chelonoidis abingdonii; assembly: GCF_003597395.2. NCBI lineage: Eukaryota > Metazoa > Chordata > Testudines > Testudinidae > Chelonoidis > Chelonoidis abingdonii. The sequence goes on from NC_133774.1 coordinate 78,958,381, forward strand.
TAGCTGCCCCACAGTATACTGTTCCAGGCTCTGCCACTGCATCCAACAGGGATGGATAAGCATTTTACTGATGGTTTGATATTTCTACTAAAATTATCAGCATTGCAATAGTTGGTACTAGTGTGGCTTTTTACATTATCATTTAGGCTTCTGAGTTAACACCCAATGAAGCTGAATGGGAACATTTCACATCTCTCTTAGGGCATGTCTTCACTAGCAACATTAAAGTGCTGCCATGGCAGCGCTTTAACACGTCTATGTAGTCATGGCACCAGCTCTCCTAGCGCTATAAAAAACCCACCTCCATGAGGGAAGTAGCTACCAGCAGAGCTCTCAGCGCTGGTGCACTGTCTACACTGCCACTTTACAGCGCTGCAACTTGCAGCACTCGGGGTATTTTTTCATACTGCGGAGCGAGAAAGTTGCAGCGCTGTAAAGTGGCAGTGTAGACAAGGACATAGTATTATTGCATCATGCTCCCTACAGCCTTTGAAAGCTGTGTCAGTGTATATTTGATTCCTCTATGGAAATTTTTCTTCAAACCATAAGGGCTAGAGACTTTTTTTACGTAAAAGTTTAGAACCTGGAGTACAATTATGCAGCAGTTTCAAAAAGGGCAATTATGTGGCTGTTTATGAGGAAACATCAACACATGGTCTTGACTAAAGCAGTGACTTCAACTACACTGAAAGAACCTGTATTTATCTCATTTTATAGAAATGTTTGTTATCTTTTTGCATATATCAGGAAAGAGACCCACATTATAAAGAGCTGACTTGTGTTTTTTTGTTGTCAGTCAAATTCTCTATTATTAAAGTGTCCCATATTCTTAACACTGGTATTTTGTTCAAAAATATGGTATTTAGCTATGCTGCTATTTAAGACACTTCTTTATGGCAATAATATTTGACATTAATAGGTCATACACCAAAATTTGATATGGAGGTATTTGTAATGGAAATATGTTTGTCCTTCCATCCATTTAAAAAAAACCAACCAAATATAATTTAAGAAAGTTAAGGCAGAAACCTTAGTTTCTAAGGATGAGGATGAAACGGAAAAAAAGTGAGCTTGTGTAAATGTTCCATGAGCCACAAAAATATATTATGCAAAGACTATGGTGATAAATCAAAAATTAAGAAATAGGATGCAACAAAATGTGTTTCTGTGAAATAACACATGCTTTGGTGACAGAAGGTGAAGCTGAGCTTTTCAGGCTGGTGGAATGTCACAGCTTGTTTATATGCCAAGATAAAAATATTCTGTTTAGTTCAGGGGTTCTCAGGCTGTCAACCTCCACCCCAAACCCCGCTTGCCTCCAGCATTTATAATGGTGTTAAATAGATAAAAAAACATGTTTAATTAATTGGGGGGGGGGTCACACTCCGAGACTTGTGATGTGAAAGGAGTCACCAGTGAAAAAGTTTGAGACCCACTGCTTTAGATAAATGATTAAATAGAAATAAATTCCATTATTCAAATTGCAGTTGTGGTTAAAAAAAAGTGATTGTAAAAATAATACCTTAATGCTGTCATTACCTGCTGCTCAAGGAAAAATAACAGCACTGTTTAGTAGATTAACTAGGAGCAAGGAGTCCTAATGCTGGCTCTGACTCTTTGATGTTAAGTAAATCTTTCTGCCTCAGTTTACCCATTAGTAAAATGGAGAAAACGTGACCAGTGTGCTCAATTTACTCATTGTAAAGGGTGCTAATAGCAACATCTGTTTCCAGTGTGGGGAGCTGATAGAGACCTAACACATAGTTGTCTAACACTTTTCGTTAGCAATAACTGTTGCAACACTGTCTTGAAAAGCTCTAACACCTCCATTGTTTGCAGTTTGGATCGTTGAAATTCAGCAGGAACAAAGCACTGAGGTCTTTCTTTGGCCCATGAAATATATCTCTTGAACAAAGTCCTTCTTTGGCCCATGAAGTTCCATTCAAGTTTGGCTGATGTATAAAGTTTTGAAAATTGCTATTTTATTTCTGTTGCATTGTCACCAGAATTTTGGCAGCATGTCAAAATAATAACTGAATATGAACATTGAAATGAAAGTCCAGGCCCCTGCAGCAGCGGCAGCATGCACTGAGATCCTTGGAAGCAAGACAGTCTCCCCAGGAAGAAGTTGTAAAGAGTTGGAGATGGTCCATAGTTAGGGCAACAGCCTGGTACTTTGTGGACCTACATTCAGTTTCCTGCTCTGCTACAGATTTCCTTTGTAATCTTGGTCAAATCTCTTATGGCCAGATTTACAAAGGTATTTAGGTGCGTAAATGTGTAGATAAGCATCTACTGGGGTTTTCAATAGTGCCTAAGTAGGTTAGGCCACTGAACATCTATCTGCATCTCTAGGTGCCAAAACTCCTTTTTAAATTTGTCCCTCAGCCTCTCTCTCTGTACCTCTGTTCCCCATTTGTGAAATAGAGATATAGCATTCCTCTTCCTCATAGGAGTGTTGTGAGGGTAAATGCATTGAAGGTTGTCAGATACTCAGATGTACTACAGTAATGGAGATCATGTAAGTACCCTAGATAAATAAGATAGATAGAGTGGAGGAGAAAGAACTGGGCTGGGCTCCCCCCAACAATCTTTCCCTCTGAAAGTGCTAGGTGGGTAAGAAGGTCCCCCACTTCCTGGAACAAGGGAAGAGATATGGCCTGGCCAGGCTCCCCTCCCAGACTGAGTAAGTCACCTCAGCAACCCATTCTACCCCACCCCCTTGGGGGAATGGCCTTTTGCTGCCAGCTAATGTAGTTAGTCCTATATTTCAAGTCATGCTAAGGTTAAGGGAACAAATTTTATACATGGAACTGTTGTTACAGTTGCATTTTTTTTATCTTTTGCTTTTTTAAAAAACTACTAGGAGATCACATACAGAATTTTTAAAATGCTGTCATTTAGGTTACAGAGTCAAATACTGGAAAGATAGGAAATGCCAGAATTAAACCTGTGGTCCCATAATTCAGACCCCTTGTGTGTATACATTGCAGTACAGTCTTCAATCTGCCTCTTTCAGTGCACAGGCTGCACAATGCTCTTATAATGAATCAGGGTTGGGTGGTGGGCAAAATTGTAAGCTAACATGGGATAAAAGGGAAGGTCCTATCATGGACAGAAGTGCTGCTGAGCATCCATCTAAAGTCAGTGGGTGCCCAGTACCTCTGGCAGTGGTTAAGTGCATGTCTGGTGATATGGGCAGAAGATGGGGAGTCGTGATGTCCTGAGTTGTGATCTGTGTCTGACAGTGATTCCTTTGTCTCTTTATCTCAGTTCCTCCATTTGTAAAATGAGACTTATAATCCCCTTCTATTTTGTAGTGGAAATAAATTCATTAATGCTTGTAAGGTATTTAGATATTATAGTGAGGACACTAATAAAGGCAATGAGGAAGTGAATTATTTTGCATTCATTGCTACAGATGGATGGGGTGCAGTAAATGAGGCAGGGGCTGCTGCTTGAAGGATGAGGAGAAACATTTCTGTACAGTGGCTCTATTCCCTGAGTACTCGCCTGCTTGTGACTGAATGAGGCAGGGGTCCTGTGGAAAAAATAGCATGTGATGTGTAATTAAGACTGTATCTTAATGTATATGCGCAAGGGGCTGAAATCAGAAAGCACGCACAGCATGAATTCAGCCATTTTCGAACTTTCTACTGTTTGACTTCAAAACGTAGACAAAGTTCTTCTAAAGAAATTTAAAAAAAAAATTGTTTTGAGATTCTCTAATAGAAGGCAAAAAGTACAAATGATTATTATTTTATTTAAGTCATGTCTGCTGCCTGCTCAAAACAAATGTGTGTGTTTGTTTTTAACATTAGCAACACTATAAAGCCAGTATACTGTAGCTGCAGAAGTACAAGTTACATTCTCTTTCTCGTTAATGTAATTAAAAATTTCAGGTGAACTGTGATTACAGAAGGCCACGTTCTGATTTCAGTTATATAGGTGTGATTCTGGAGTAATTCCAGAGAGGTCAGTGGAATTATTCCAGATAAGGATGTAAAAGTTTAACCAGTTAACTGGTTTAAACAGTCGTTTAAACTCTGCTGCTGCTCTGCGCTCAGGATTCTGCTACTCTGCCCCATGCCCGGCATCCTGGCTGCCAGGCGCAGGACCGGCACAACTCCTTAATGGTTAACTGTTTAACCAATAGAATTTTAATAGGTAAACGGTTACCATTTTTAAACCCTATTTACATCCCTAGTTCCAGACTTTTACTGAGTGCAGAAACTATCTCATTATTTATCTATCTCATTTATTATTTTTGGTGGTCATAAAATTAACTGAAAATAACAGTATTTAACTTTTAAGCACTCCAGCAAACTCATACACATCCCTCTTATAGAAGGTGATGTATAAGGCTGGTCATTTGTTTATCATGACAGAAAATGACTGTCATCATTTAAAATATACTAAAATGAAGAAAAAGTCATAGCATATATTATTGCCTATAATATATAATTGTTTTGGAAATTATGAGAAAATGTAGATATATTTTACTTTGAAATACATTGTTTAATACTTTTTAATAATATTTAATTACTTTGGACATATAGAGTCAAATTTGTAGAAGTTAATCGAGCAATCTCACTGGGTAGTGGGTAGGTCTAAGTGACAAAGATTTAAAAAAAGCCCTAACAGTCATGGATGGTTTGGGGTTATGGTGTTTTTTTTTCTTTCTTTTTGCTTTTTTTTGGGGGGGGGGGAGAGGGGCTCCAAGGCCATGATATGCATAGATTTACAACCTTTATAATGTGCCTCCGTTCTTGTGTACTGCAAGCTTCTCACAAATGCTTTTGACCACACTGCAAGTAAATCTTACTAGCATCATTAGTAAGTTTCACTTGAAACTTGCAATGCAATGGTGTGTTTCTCTTTTTCCTTTGTTTATTAGGGTTTGCCAAATGATACTTACAGATGACGCCTGTAATTTTCATTTTGCAGATGGCAGAGCTGGCAGACTATAATGGAATAGGTTGTTCAAGTCAGAAAATGGAGTATGCAAAAGGAGAGGAATTGGTAATAACATGGCAAGACAGGGAAAGGAAGATGATACAACAGATGGGACAATATGAAAAGAGACTGGTTCCAGCAGTGTTGCTGACATGCAGTGCTTTTACATGCGAGCAAGGAGATACAGATGATTTTACACAAATTATGGATAAATTTGGGAGATACTGTAACACCTGGAGATATGTTATTAGGAGAGACATTATTTTAAATTAATAATTAATGGTAATATGAAGCAAAAATCATCTCAGTATTGATATAGGACATGCATTTTTGGCAAGCAAATTTAGATAAGTTAAATTCTAAATTAATAACTTTTAAATCACTGTTTTAATGTTGCAATTGTAAGTGAATGGCATTTGGCATTAATTCTGTTCCCAAGATATTTTAAAAAATAATCACACAAACCATTGCAGGTTTACAAAACATTGAAATTCTAATGTATGATTATTTAATTTGGCTCCGGGAATTTAGAAAACACAATGCAAGATTTAGGGAAATGTTTCAGAGGTACCTCTCTGTGACCTTAAAAAAATCCCCAACCAATCCATGCCTCAACAGTAGCTATTTGTATTCAACATGAATTGAGCAAAGATATCTTAATTATTGAATCAGTTAAAATAAAAGTTCTAGTTCAAATATCTATTCCACAATGTAAAAGGTATCTAAGGAGACTTCTAGATCTGATTTATGGTCAGTAAGAGAATTTCTGGATAAGGACATTGTCTAATGTTGGGAAGACAGACAGAAACAGACCTTTTATTAATTAAATCATCATTTTCAAAACATTTCAGCTATAATTACAGTATTTACCTGAACTTTTTACATTGTTAAGGCAACAGTTTTGGCATGGAATTTTTTAGGTGCGTGGGGAAAAAACACTAAGTCACAGAAAGGTCAGCAAATAATGTAGTTTTCACTACATCAGTATACCCACAAGCATAATGGAGGGTGCTGAAGGATGAGGCCGAGGGTAGGGAATTGGCGAGAAATCCCACCCGGCATTGGCAGCTCCTGTCCCAGAGGGCTGGGCATGGGTTATGTACGTTCATCAACCATTCAGGAGGCATGGTGTAAATGACACTTTACAATATGTTGTATTTCATCTAGAACAAGTAATGTTTGATGTAAAGAGTAATGGCTTATGGTAGAATCATACTAATTTTGGAAATTATAAATGTGAATCAAGAATCCTTTAGCGTTCAAACAGTTAATTTCCTCTGCATTTTTTGACTGTACTTTTAAATATTCACACAAGCTTCTATTGTTTCATTGCTTATATTAACAGGATACAGTTTGTCAGATAATTTAGGAGCACTGTAAGTTGATCTCCTGATTACCATCTAGTAGCTTGCCTTCCGTATTAAGGAAAAGGAATAAGCAGTGGCTTTTATGTGGAGCTCACTGTATTTCAGTTGCTAGTAATCTTTGAAATAATGAAGTGAACTACAGATAATATTGACATGAAATAGTACAGCATTTTATGTTCCTTTTTCAGTGTTCCAAGCAACCATGACTTGATCCATTTAAGTCTTTTGTTCGCTCTCAAATCGGAGTTTAATGGAGGATTTACAGAAATGTTGGACAGCACAAATATATGTGTATGATTGATGCAGTGTTCTGTATATATCATATAGTTCTGCATTATAAATTATTTGGTGTTTTAGTATTAAAAACAGATGATAACATATAGCTTCAGCATTATTATATATGCACAGGAGATGGATACAGTCAATTCCACTTATTAGCAACCTCTCTGTTCTCAGCAAAAAGTTGCTAAAATTCAAAGGTGTGCAGGGCTTCAGCCAAGGAAGGAAGTGCCCGGGACACACCAAGGCCAAGCCACTAGGGCCAGGCCAGGGCTCAGCAAGGTGGGCACAGAGAAGTACCCTGCAGCCCTATGGGCCCCAGTGTCCCTGCTCACTGTGGAAAGTCTCAGCCCTTCCTGTGGCTGTCCTGACCTCAGCCTCCCCTCCCAGATATAGGCAGGTTTAGGGGGTTGTAGCCAGGGCACACAGGCCAAAAAGCTGTTAATAAGCAGCAAGCCTGTTGCCAATATTAGAATCCCATTAACGTTAAAGTCAATGGCATGAGATTGGTTCCCAGCAAAATGTTCCTGTTAACCAGAAGTTTTAATATCAGGATTGCTATTAAGTAGCATCCACTGTATATCCATATATAGTGTGTGTGTTTGTGAATTCTGAGCATCCTCAAAACGTACTATAAATGTGTTGTTCATTCCTGCCAACAGCCACGAGTCAGTGGAAAATAATTGATAAAATCTGAAAAATACACATTCACAATTTATTAATATTAATCTCTAAATGCAAGTTGCAGATATTTACCCATTAATTTTATTTTTAGTGATATTTTGAAGCTCTTGAGAGTTCCTGTTTATGAATGTGCTGCATTGACACTGATATATAAAGTAGCTTAGAAAATGTAGATAAGTTAATAATAAATATTAATTTATATTATTAAGACTTACTGACAGGTTATAAAGGTTTATGAAGGATGGAAAGCAAGGTTGCTTGCTTTTGATTTGAGAATATCACTTTATGAATGCAACTTTTGAGTTTTACTTGCAATGTCATAAATTCAATCTGAAATCACAATTATCATGATATATGTATTTTTTTAAGAGTTGCAGTTTTCACTCAGAGTGACCGTTGCACTAAAATTTCATAGCAAGTGGAGAAAGAAAGTGTGTATCTTTTAAGCCTATTTTGTTAAGCAATATTTTCCGGTCTGTGTCCAGTTCTCGAGAATGACAAAAGTATAGATTTGTTCAGTTGAAGTGTTTTTGCACACTCAGATTTCAAGAGAGAACTTTGTTTGACAAAGTTTGTATATGGATGTGTTATTTTAACCTGGGTTTAGAATTATAATTAAATTACCAGTATTCAAAACAAATGTATTCAGAGATATTTTTGGTAGGCTTGTTTAAGAAAATATTTTTGTAGACTGTAAAAATTACAATGAAACACTTACTAGCTGTCCAATTTAAACATGAAGCATTGTACATTAATTGCTCAAAGTATATCAGTGGGATAGTTCCCACTGTATTATGCATGCTTTATTTTATTATTGATTGGTCTCGATTTTGCTTCTAACTTAACTTCTTTCCCATTCATATCTTCATAGGTACTATAATTCTTTCTTTACTTGGTTCAGTGTTTTGTCCTTAATTTTATTCTGATCATTTCTGTCTCATGTCTTTGATGTTTTTCCAACATTTAAAACAGAAAATGTATGCTCTCTTGAAGAAGCTGTATCTTGTAGATTGTTGAGTGCCTTTTGTGAGTTCAGAGTTCATATTTGGGACCTTTTTCTGCAATATGAGTAATCTGTTTTTTATCTGAGTAGTCCCATTCATTTCAATGAGATTATTTATGTAAGTAAAGTTTCAGTATCAACCCATTGGCTTGGATTTGACTCCTGCTGTCACGCTGCCTAGTATGGGACACAGCTCAGAGTGCCAATCTCAGTTCAGACTGCCAGAAAACAGGGCAAGCACCCCAAACTGGTGGTATATTCTTGTAAGATTTCACCAAGTCAGTAACAGATGTGTGCTTCCAAAATGCTGTACTAGCTATTATGGAGCCACAGATAGTCCGCTTCAGGCCCTCTAACCCCTCATACACCACCCAGAAAAAACAGACTTCTGTGATAAATTATTATTAAAACCACAAATCACATATATTGGGTTCTTCCAGTTCCAAAGAACCAGACACTCTCCCCAGATCAATATGTACTTCTGGATCTCACTCAAAAACCACGTTGGTAGACAATCTTTTAGTAAACTAAACTGCCACTATGTGTTGGACTGTCTCTGAGGCCTCTCTGCACAGTCTGCACCTTGGGTCCTCTCTAGTGTGGTAGACCCCTGCTTCAATGGATCTGGTGCCCAGTGCCTGTTCCTGTGCTGCTATGATCAGTGCCTCAGTGCTGTCTTTTAGTCCAGCCCTTTCCAGCCACTGGTAGGATTTCCCAATGTCAGCCACCTCAGCTATCTGTCGATGGTACATCCCATG
>NC_133774.1:78974303-78999512 GCF_003597395.2 Chelonoidis abingdonii
GTAGTGTAGACCAGGCCTGAGAAGACAACAAAATAGCATGTATTGTATTTACCTTTGCCATAACCCCTAAGTGGGGAAAAAAGAAAGTCGTTCTCTTTTTAATCTTTCAAACTGAATTTAGGGGATATTTAATAAAATGTAGCTGGGCTTTTTATTGCATACCCCACTCACAAAGTATGATCTACTCTTCAGTGCCCAGCCCCGTCTAAGAGAGGTGGTGATTTGGAATTAGTGCAGCTAATCCCAGAACTACTTCTTCATTCTTTGGCTAATGTGCAAGAGCAAGTCAGCATCTTGTCTCCTATAAACTCGGGTGGATTTTCAAAGTTTTGAACTGGGATGTGCACAGATGTCTTGACTTGTACAGTCTGAATGCTTTGACCCCCAGCTTAGTTTATTGTACTTGACTCTTTGAGTTGGCAGCACAGTGCACTGCAGTCTGTTACATGCTTCTCAGCTACATTAGCAGCCAGTCATTTTTAGTTGTGCAGTGTAAATCTGAAGTCCAAGCTCTGTAGCATATAAATCAGGCGTTCTCAAACTGGAGGTCGGGACCCCTCAGGGGGTCGCAAGGTTATTACCTGGGGGGTTGTGAGCTGTCCGCCTCAAACACCGCTTTGCATCCAGCATTTCTAATGGTGTTAAATATATAAAAAAGTGTTCTTAATGTGTAAGGGGGGTCGCACTCAGAGGCTTGCTATGTGAAAGGGGACATCAGTACAAAAGTTTGAGAAGTTCTGATAAAAAATACCATACATGAATTTATAATAGACTTGCTCATTCTGTGCACTTCTAGTTTTCCAAATATAAGCAATCTATTTTCCCACCTGGTAGGCCTATCAGCTGATTGTAATAGATCAAAAGGACTCTGTATACAGCTTCAGGGTCTTCCTGTTGGTAATAACTATGTAAATGATCCTGATGCATTCTTATAGACTTTTTTCTTTTTTTTTTTTTTTTTTACAGACCATGAGTAATGTTCAGACAAATGAGATATTGGAAAACATCACTTTACAAAATAGAATATGGTTTGTCTAGTACTTCAGTATTGTGTGCTATCACAATTTGTAACAATTGATTAAAGGGACAAGTCCTTACGTATTAGTGTCTGTAACATTTAAAATACTGCGGATGTGCCTGGTCTCCTATTCAAGCTCAGCCATAACTCCCATTCTTAGTAATGGGAATTCTGTGTGAATCTATAGCGAAATAGTGTGTACAACCAACTCTGGAAAGCTAACTTCACAAGGTAGCCTCTAGTTCTCCCTTCAGGGAAGGATTCTTGAGCATGTACAGAGGGAGAAGATGTGGCTTGAAGTTCTAGGCTCCCTGGTGATATTAGGTTTTGTCTTTGCCATTCCTAGGGCAGTTACGTAAGGAGCTAGTCATTCCATATAGGAGGACTCCTCAGAGAGAGAGAGATGTAGCTACATACTTTCCTACATGGAGCTTTCTGTGTTCCCCCTGATAGAGTTAAAAAAGCACAGAGTAGGGAATTAATTCTGAGGGCAGTGGAAATATACTGGTTCTTCCATTATGTGTCAGGATATGTGTAAGTGTTCATGCCCCTTATGCACCTGAGATCAGTGTTTGAATAGCAGTGTTCATCAGGGGTGCACATGTGCCCTGTGCCTCTGTATGAGGGCATAAAGAGTGGAGTGGCCCCAACCCTTTCTGTTCCCTCTTCTTACCTGTGGTAGTGAGACGGGACCTTGTGGGTGTCCCATCTGCTAGTCTATAGCTCCAATTAAAACTCTTCAGAACTCTTCTATTTCACACACGGTGGACTGCTGTGAATGAATGTGACCCATTGGGCCTGATTTTGGACAGTCAGACCCCCTTTTACACCCTACCTTATAGGGCATCTCAACATAGCAGACTCTAAGCTTTCAGGCTTCAGTCCCTGCCCTTCCTACAGTGGGCTGATCTCTTTAAAAAATGGGCACAGGAAGTGCCTCTTCTGCTTGGGCAAGAGTAATTTACTGGTAGATGCTCAATATACCCATCATTCTCTTTGAGAGCTTGCAGGTTGTGGGATACTCAACTGAAGCTTTGTTTCCTGGATCAATCAATGTCTGGCTCTTCAGATCCCAAAATAGGCCATAGCAGGTACCGGGCGGGAACCATCCATGACCAACCCATCTAGAAAATTTATGATGCCTAAAATTAGCATGGAGAAGATTCCAGCGGCGAACAAAGACCCAGAACTGAAGTTGATATCATTAGCATGGAAGCTAGCACTGTCACCTTTGGTACCGAAGTCTGGCAGTGAGAGAGGCTGCCAACTTGCGGAGAGAGATCCATGCTAGTTCTAATCTAGCTAGCATGCTAAAAATAGAAGTGGTGGGAGAGCCTCACTGCCCAAGTACAAATCTTTCCAAGATTCTGAGTATGTACAGCTCCAGAGAGGACACTTGTGCATCATTTTCTTGCTGTGAGCCTTCCTGCTATAGCGGTCTCCAGGCCACTTATATGCATTTTCACCAATTTTTCCTTGTCTCAAGGTCAGATGGGACAGGGCCCATCCTGGTAGCTCCATACTATCTGAGACACTTTTGGCCATCAAACCTATTGCAAATGTCCTGTCAGCTTCCCATCCATTTCCCAGACTGCCTGAACAAAATAGCTTACAATTATGGTCATGCATTGCACTCAGACCCAAAGTCTTTGCACCTGATTGCTTGGCTATTGGCTGATTGAGCACTGCTGACAGAAACTGCTCCTGTTCAAAACATTCTCATACAGAGCAGAAAGCTGTCCACTACAAAGACCTAGTCCTTGAAATGAAAAAGATTCTTCATATGGAAGCCTAACACATCTAGACCCAGTAGAGGCTCAGATGCGGGTGCTGGGGTGCTGCTGCACCCCCTGGCATGAAGTGACTTCTGTCATATACAGCAGAAACCAAAATGTGGCAGCGGAAAATTCATCAGTGGCACAAACTGCCCCTGGCCTCTGCTCTGAAAGAGATGGAGCAGGCCAGCATTGCCCACATATTGGAAGGAGATCGGACAAACATGTCCATGAGATGGGTTGAACCTGCACAGCTCCCAGGCAGCTTCCCCCATGAAATTTCCTGCCAGTTGTGGCTGGAATTGTAAACTGCTTCTCCAAATGGAACCTGGTTGTGGATTCCACCTTGAGGGCAGCTGCTTGTGTGAGTGTAAAAAATATCCCTCTGCCCCCATAGGAGTAAACTGACTTTAGTATGTTGGAAAATTTGAATACTGTCTGACAGCATTACCCAATGCTGTATATATTTCCAGTAAAGTTATGATTACACTTGTAGTTTGGTCATGTGCCAAGACTGATGGTGTGTTTTTATAGATGCAGAAAATTGTTTTCATAAAAATAGAAATTATAGTGCGACTACACACGAAAACAAACTTTCCTATGACACTGTTGTTTGCTTAAGAACTAAACAGTATACAGTTAAAACCAAATTATTTGCTCAGACTTTAAACTAAATCTAACCAATCACTGTTTTTCCTTACTTGTCTATTGTGGAAAACTAAATATTTGCTTTTGAAGCTAAGTTTCTGTCTGCTGAACATCATCTGCTAGCATTTTTCTCAGTAAATAGAAGTATTCTCACCTCTGTTCACTAGCTAGGCTCTTCTGTGGTTAGAAAATAGGCATACCACTTGCTATTTTTTTCGTGGGAGAAGTGGAGAATGTGAAGCTAGGACACATTTTACTTCCTATAATTGCCTTTATCAGATTGGACCTAGGCCTGGCACAGTAGCACTTCCTGATGGTCACAATGGCAGACCCTATCCTTGGGAGTGCAGGGACTGCCCCCTCTTAACACTATCTGGCATACAAACCACCCCAATGGAGGCAGGGACTAAGTGGAACTAGAGCTGGTCAGGTGGCAGCAGGCTGTCCCACCCAAAGGGGTTGGTTCAGTGTGTGCTCTCCCTCTGTATGCCAATCAGCTCAGACAGGAATTGTCTACTGAAGCATAGTCCCTGCTGGAGTGCCTGAGAGCAGGTTGGCTCTGTGCTTTGTCATAAACAGATAGCTAAGGGTTAATGTCTCTTTCACCTGTAAAGGGTTAACAAACAACACCTGACCAGAGGACCAATCAGGAAACAAGATACTTTCAAATCTCAAGGGAGGGAAGTTTTGGGTGTGGGTCCTTTGTTCTGTGTCTGTGTGCTCTCTAGGCTCTGAGGGTGATCACACTATCTCCAGGCTCTCTAATCTTCTGTTTCCAAGTTGTAAGTACAGGTAGAAAAACAATATAGGTTTTTACATTGTTTTCTGTATTTGCAAGTGTGTAGTTTGCTGGAAATGTTTAAATTGTATTTTTCTGAATAAGGCTGTTTATTCATTTTTTATAAGTTAACAGACCCTGTAATATTTTCATCTTGATTACAGAGACGATTTTTATGTCTTTTCTTTCTTTTTATTAAAAGCTTTCTTTTTAAGACCTGTTTGATTTTCTTTTCTAGTTGAGGCTCAAGGGGATAGGAATCTCTGTGCCAGGATTACTGTCTCTCTCAGGGAAAGACTGGGAGGGGGAAAAAGAAGGAGGGGGGAAGGTGAATTGTCCTCTCTGTTTTGTAATTCAAGGAGTTTAAGTACAGTAATCTTCCAGGGTAACCCAGGAAGGGGAAGCCTGGGAGGAGGTAAAGAGGGGGGAAGGGAAGTGGGTTATTTCCCTTTGTTGTGAGACTCAAGGCATCTGAGTCTTGGGGTCCCCAGGGAAGGTTTTGGGGAGACCAGAGTGTACCAGGCACTGGAATTCCTGGTTGGTGGCAGCGCTACAGGATCTAAGCTGGTAATTAAGCTTAGAGGATTCACCCAAATTTTGGACGCTAAGGTTCAGATTTGGGAATTATACCTTATGACACTCCCTCTATATGCCAGTCAGCTCAGATAGGAATTGTCTACTGAAGCATAGTCCCTCCTGGAGTGCCTGAGAGCAGGTTGGCTCTGTGCTTTTTCCAGTACAGACCAATGACTAAATGTAACACTCTGACCTCAACTGAACAGCAGTCTGATCAGCATCACCTTTTTCCACACAGAGATTTTGTTGTGCAGAAAGCAGAAATACAATTGGTATAGAAAAAGAATAAAACTACTGGTGTGTGAAAGGATGTTTGGTGACAAAGCAGAGCAGGATGGTTCTGAAACAATTATGAAAGGACAGGTTTGTTACACTTTGGTCTATCTTGTAGTTCTTTCACCATTAAAAAATTCTAGATGTCATTTGCTCATTTTTACTATTTAATTTAATGGTTTTACTTGGTGAAATATTATTTGTCAGTGATATTTTAGTGAAATAACTCTCTCAATTCCCATTTAAAAATTATTAGATGGCATATCTCTAGATTTTGAAATACTCAGCTGTGCAAACAGTTTCTTACTTCTTTATCAATCACCTTTAAAACTATGAGGTCACCCACCTCTCAGAAATCTTGTCTCCATTGAAAATAATCCTTTGAATTGTGCAGTTGCTCCTTATGTTCAAACAGGAGACATTTGATACAACTCTTCTCAGCTTGAAAAGTTCCTCCTCTTTCTCCATTGTTTCTCCTACTGTTGTCCAGTATTCCTGTATCTGGGTGAGCATCCCAACCAAGGAGGGCAATATTTGACTTCTTCACTTCCTCACTGCTTCTCCATGTGTTGGCAATAGTGATCGCTTGAGAACAGTCAGCCTGATCCTATGAATCCTCAATACATGCAGCTCCCATTGAAGTTACCAGCATTCTGTAGGCACTTACAGGATTGGGCCCTAACAAAAAGCATGTGTAATGCAAAGTAGAGGAATCTGAGTATTTGTGTGGAGAACAGAATAGTGGATGAAAAGTTAAAGAACGGCAAATTAAAAGTTCCTCTTACTGTTAGTTTTAGTATGGAGTCTAACCCATGACTTAGATTAGAATTTGTCAGCAGGACACTTGTGGTCTAGTTTTTAATTGCAATAAGAAGACTTGGTGTCTGAAAAACATTCAGAAAAATATTGCACTATTGCACAAGATGAAGGAAATGGCTCAAAGGGTAAATCTGACTATCTGTTGTCTTTTGAAATGGAGGGCAGCAGCTGCACACTTCTGCACAACCTTGTGTAGTCTTTTAAACATGTACAAAGTGGGTATAAAGATGTTGCTAAATCAAAATGGGAATGTTCTTGTACCCACTTAGCCCATTTGTAGACATCTAAACCAGTTGCAAGGAAGTGAAGAATGAGGCCCTTTTCTCTATTGTGTACCGTTTACATTTGAAAGAGTAAAGTAAGTTGGCCCCCATCAATACTGTATCCCTCTGGTGATGGGAAGAGTATGTGCTCTGCCTATTCCTGCATTGGAAGTATAGTGAATAAGATGGAAAATGGAGCATTCTTTCTAGGCTCTGCACACAAAAACCTTAGTAGAATGCTACCTGATTATCATGGAATCTGGCTATGATTCTAGTTCTGACACAGATAAGTAACTGTAGTAGATGATAAACGATGTATTGATATGCAGTTTTTCCATAAAATGAGCTGGCAAGATTATGACTTGATATGTTCAAGGCCAACATATTTAGAATAAAATGGTCATTATAGTTCATCTGCATACATCTTTTCTCTGAGTTCATGCAAAATGCTGGCTTTGTCTCAAGTGGTCCCTTCTCATAGTTACTACAATAAGTCCTGTTCTAAAGGATGAAAACTAGGAAATGAAGTTACTGAGGAAAATAAATCTTCTAGAGATTAACAGCATCTTCTTATCCGTCTTTTTTGCAACAGGTAAATCACATTGCAAGCACAGCTAGCATTGCTTATCTAACAACTTTGGATTTACACACATTTCTAATGGCTTTCAGAAGTTTAATAAAGGACTTGTGTTGATCAGTTTTTGCACCTTTTGACATGTCAGTCAATAATGATACAACACTGTACAATCAATTTCAAAACCTCTCAACTTCCTTATAAAAAGTAATTTCATTGACTTCTCAGATAATTTTGCTAGAAGGTTGGTTGGAGAGATTTTAAATGCATTAATTATACTTGTCATTATCGATATATTGCATAATGTTTTTTTTATCACATTTTGTAGCCTACCTAAGTAGCATTGGTGTGGGGTCCTAAGGAAGGTTTTCAAGAAACCATTTATAGATTTGTGAAATGATGAAGTTGTGCATATGGGCCAGAAATCAATAATGCCATGTACCTGTAACAGAAGACAGACGTTTGATGAGGAAGGTAAAAGCATGATTATTTTCATTTAACTAGCAAGTTGCTTGAAAGGACATATTACACAATCTCTGTCATATGTATAGACTCAAGATTATAAAGCCAGAAATTGATCACTGTGATCATCTTCTGGACTGATCTCCTGTATAACACAGACTGGAAATTCTCCAAAACAATTCCTGTTTGGACTAGAGCATATCTTGTAGAAAAAATCTACTCTTGATGTACAAATTGCTAGTGATGGTGATAAATGGTTCCAATGATTAATTAGCCTTTCTGTTAAAAATGTGTACCATATTTCTAGTCTGCATTTGTCTCACTTCAGCTTTCAGCCATTATATCTTCTTATACCTTATGTTATAGCTTTTTTTTTTTTTTTTAAAAAGAACTGTGTGAGAAACATGTCTGAGAGCCAGCTGGGATGTAGTAAAGATTATGTCATCTTTACCATAAAGAGCATCTTTTCACCAGTACCAACTTCCTTTTGAAAGACTGTAATAGTTGCTTTAATGAATGATGATTTATTTATTTGATTGATTGATTTGACAGATTAGTCTAAAAGGATATAGGTAGTAATACAGAGTGTACTGAAATGATAAGCATATCCGAATTGTAGCTTGTTTTGAAACAGTGGTTACACAAATTGCTTTTAATATATGTTTGTGTCCACTAAGTCCAGAACTACTTTCCCTACTGTAATTTTAAATGTGTCAAGCTATGGGATTTCCACTGTTTCCTGAGGGAGACTCTACAGTCTAATAGATGTCGTCCTTGGGAAGTTTTTTCTGATAGTAAGTAAGGTTTTTTCGGTTTGGTTTGATTTAATTTGAGCTCATTGTTCTTGGGGAGAAAAAACAACCTCCTGTTGACCCATCGTAATTTAATGTATCTCTCTCCTTACGTTTAATACCTTTCAGATATTTTTAACTTGTTCATTGTTTATTTTGGGGAAAAGTTATCTACATGTAACTTATTTCTAGAGCTATGTGAAGCTGTTGAAAATTTTTTTGATAATTTTCTGAAAGATTTTTTTGTTGTTTTCCCTTGAAAGGATATTGCAATCCTCTAATTCACTTTTCTGAAAATAGATTTTTATTTACTAGAAAAAATATTAAAAAATCAGTCTTTGAAGCGAATTCTCTTTGAAATAAACTCTCTTTCATTTTGGGGACCTGTCCTAATCACATAATGCAAATAGTTTAACTGAAGCCAACTATCCATGTAAGTAAAGCAAGCCTGTTTTCACTAGAAAATGAGTCCATTTTAAATGCAAAATGTGCCTATGTTTTTGTTTGGATCGGAATGAAAAAACTCCATACTTTGAGTAGATTTAATTGTGAATATTTCATGTACATCTTGTTGACTTGATTGCAAGTAGATAATTTCAAAGAGAAATTAATATCCCTGTGATGGCAGCAATATTTGAGAAGATGTAAACTTTCCGTATTGAATAACTCCACGTACCTCCTAGATTGAATCATTCTGTTGCAAAATCTTTAACGTGCTTGTTGAAGAAATTATTCTTGAGAACATGTGACATGTCAAGATAATATGGTAGGTAGGTATGTATATAGCTATAGTCCTGTTTTATGGAATAAGTGGAGGTTCTTTGTCATTTAAAGAACACTTTCCTAAACATGTTGAGGGAATACCCCACAAAATATGTTCTGTCTTGGGAGAGGGGGATAGAATGTAGTGTTTTAGGGGAAAAGGAGGATTTCTACTCCAAGATATTTTCCAACTGCAAATACATCGTGTATCTTTCTTTAACAGAAAAATGAGCAAGAGAAGTGTACAATGTATGGCTTTGCTCTCTCCTCCTCCTGAGCAACACTTCTCTGTTTTTCATACAGAGAATTATAAACCAAAGAATGCATACTCCATATTTATCACTAACCATGGCTTTGGAACCCTGTGTGTGCCTAATATAAAGAAATGTTGCTGAAGGAAGTGTTGCTGTGAAAAGGATATTACATAATAAAGAAGCACTAGCAAGTAGAGCTTTATCTTTGATACCCCATTGCGAACACTGCTTTTCTGCTGGCATGGGTTGATGGATGGGATGGACAGAAGACAAGGCAAACTATATTAAGCACCCAATGTAGATGGTTTGAATAGCCCTTATTAAAACTTGGAGCCAATCACACTTTCTGTAGTGAGGTTGAACACAGTTTAGCCTTGGCTTATGTCTGAGAAAAAACTGTGTTCCACCACAATTTAGGAGGGGAGTTGTATGATATCTTGTGTCAAACACAGCTGCAGCTACTGCCCTGTGTAGATATAGCCTGGTAGTCTGTTGAAAACAGTGGTATTATAAATGCAACTTATAATAACAAGAATACACTCTGCCCTTGTTATGTGTTCTAACGAAGTTTCTGTTTGGTCTCTCCCTTCATTTATATATTCATACATGTATCATTTAGAGAGAGTTTGGGTCATTTAATCTAGCTCTCATCTGCATGTCAATGAGGCTCAAAGTCTAAGAAAAGAATTAGCTGGTTGAAAATGTTTATACAAATTTTCTGCAAATGCAGTTGACATGAAAATTACCCTGTCTGAAAAATTGTCTTTTGAGCTATAGTGCAGCAAAGTAAGTGTGTTAACATTACATAACTGTGGAATATTTCATATTATCAATTAACAGTCTTGTAATAGTTCAAAGTGAATACAAACCTGAATTAATCAAATATAGCAAATCAAATATCTGTGTTCAAACAGATCAGCTGACCTTTTATTTATTTTGATACTTTCATTAAGATTTAGCATACAGGTTTTGCAAAGTACATGAACCATCTATGCTGTTTCAATTTTAAAATAATAGATATTAATTTCCATTCTCTTTGGTTTCTCTTCAGGACTAATTAAAACAAACAAGTTTATTTTTCTAGGCACCATTCCAAAATGTGCAAGTGCATGCATTCTGGTTTAATGCTTTGAGTGCGATTTTTCTTTTGCTTAAATCTCTAATGAAATACAGACATGTTTCTGGAAATGGATTGTATTTATTACTATCAATTTCAGATTGGTACTTGACAAACTTTGTGGTCTGTCTTCAAAAGAATGTCACAATTCAGTTCACTCCGTTGCCTAAACATTGACTGCTTTTTCAAAAAAATATATGAGTAGTTCAAAAGTTTTCTGAGAGGGGGTATGTGATGTGTCATTCCATATTCTTTATGAAAATATGCTTATGATATGAATTTGACATAACAGATACACATTATGCAAGATGGCTCATGTGAACTATCATTGGAAAGGTTATGATTTACCTAGTGCGATTCTCCTGCACCTCTACCTCGATGTAACGCTGTCCTCGGGAGCCAAAAAATCTTATCGCGTTATAGGTGAAACCATGTTATATTGAACTTGATTTGATCCACCAAAGCGAGCAGCCCCTCCCCCCCCCTCCCGGGAACGCTGCTTTACCGCGTTATATCCAAATTCGTGTTATATCGGGTGGTGTCATATTGGGGTAGAGGTGTATTCGTATGCCTGTATCATTTCTGTATCTGACATTAGGAATTTTAACTATGTATCTGGATTTCAGCTATGCTACTTTGGGTGATGCCCACTGTTAACACTTCAGGTACAACAACTGAAAAGCCAGACAGGGCGGATGACCCATCAACAAGGACAATGGACTGGAAAAGAGCTTAGTCTTCCTGTGAATGTGTGGATCAGCCTGTGAAAAATGGCTACAAGAGCCCTACAGAGACAAGTGGTCTTGTTGTGAGAAATTTATGTTACCAGTCTGCGTGGGGCTTCAGGTGATCAGGCTGAGGTTGCAGGATCTTTAGGGGAAGAGATGAAGGAGCACACCAAATGACTAAGTTTCAAGCTTTATTAATCAAATAATAGCGATGAGTGCTGGGTGCTCCCCACGTCACTCAAGGGAAGGAAGAAATCGTTAGCACCCAAGCCCTAACCCACTTTCATACTCGCACGCGCACAACCCAAGGCTGGCCAAGCCTGGGTGTAACGTAAGAAGAAGAGGGGGAAGGGTAGATGGAAGTTCTGTCCTGTGCACAGGCCGTCTAGGATCCACTGTTGATCTCCCACTTGCATCAGCTCTCGGGAGGGTTTTAAGCCCTGGGTTCTTCCGGGGGCGTTTTAGTCCAGGGATCCTTGTCTCCCAGGCTCTCTGTAGCAGTCTGAACCAGCCTTCTGCAGCTTCCTTAGGTTCCCCAAAACACGTCAGCTTCAGGGTCGCAAGACGACTGTTCTTCCATTCACTGGCCTTCCGATCTTTCTCGTTTTGCAATCCCCTCCAGGTCTGTCTGGTTCAGCTCTCCTTTCCTACAGGCTTTGGCTGTTTGGCAGCAGAGAACTTGTTTGTGTGCATTGGCCTTGAGCAGCAGTTTCATTCCTTATCTTCGAGCCTAGCTGAATTGTCGAGTTAACCCGTTCCTCCCCCTTCGGCCTCTCGCAACCTGCAGAGAAATCTTTTTCATTCTACACTCACACCTTCAACCCTTCCCAAAATCCTTTCCCAGGCATATATAAGCATTAGCAATATACAATGCTGGTGCTTACCCAGGGAACCCGATGGGGAGTGGGGGGGAGTTTTATTGTGACATTGTCACCTGATACTGAAACATTACTTGGGACTTCTTGTAACTTTCCACTGTAAGGGAAGGGAGTCCAAATTAAGAAACAAAGGACTCCTACCTTATGCAAATCCTATTTAAGGGTGGGCACTGAGGTAATCCAGATAATCAGTTCTCCCCTGCTATCCCACTCAAGATGACTGCTGGAAACAGCTAAGACTGAACAGGAGGGAAAGAACTGGTCCCAGGCTGGAAGGGCATCTAGCCTGTGAAGAAGATTATTAGAACGACATTTAGAGTGAGAACTTACATGTAACCAGTTTCTTTAGTGTATTAAGCTTAGTTTGTGTACTCTGTTTTATTTTCTTAGTAATCTGCCTTGTTCTGTCTGCTACCTCCTTAACTACTTAAAATACACCTGTTTATAGTTAATAAATTTATTTCTGGTTTATAATATAACCCAGTTTATGTGATTTCTAATTGGGGGGGGTGAGAAATTGTGCATACCCTCTTCCACATTGAGGGAAGAGGCAAATATATTATATCTTTGGGTCTGTGCTCCAAGGGAGGTGGACATCTGAGTGCTGGAGCAAGTCTCTTAAGCTAAGTCTCTCCAGAGCTGATCTGCAGCTGGGTGTGACTCTGCCTGTGTGTATTAGAGAAGGTTTTAAGAGCCTGGCTCAGCAAGACAGGTAAAAGGGGGCCCATGTTGGCAGAACAGGTAGACTTAGTGGTATCTCAGCACATAAGGAGTCCAACCCATCACAGAGTATAAAGGTGAATTTTTTTCTTTTTAAATATTTAAAATATGCAGTAAAAGCTTGTTCATGAGAGAACATACAGGAATAGTAATGAAAAGCAGGCAGAGAAGACCTATGAAACTCCAGCTAAAGGTCAGATACTGTCTCCCACTCATGTAGGGTAAAATCTCACCCCTCTGAAGTCAATGGCAGAGCTCCTAGGGGTTTCTGCAGAGCCAATATTTCACCCATTGAGTAATACTTTACTTGTAGAGTCAGGGTATATCTACATTTTAAAATGGTACGTAGCGCAGCTGCAGCACTTCAGCGTGGACACTACATACATTGGGTTTTCCCATTGGTGTAGGTTATACTCTTCCACGAGAAGCTGTAGCTAGTGCTGTCTGCACTGGGGGTTAGGTTGGTATAACTACATTTCTCAAGTGTGAATTTTTCAGAGCCCTTGGAGATGTTAGCTGTACCGATGTAAATTCCTAGTGTAGAACAGCCCTAAGTAAGTATGCAGAGTAACGTACTACTCAGCATAAGTAACATCATCAAGATCTTGCCCTTATGATCATACTTTACACCCATTCCTTGCTTCTGGATATGCAAGTTTTATACAAACTGAAAATTGTCTCTCACAGTAACCATTAAGGCTATGCCTACACACTGTTGGCACCCCAGGTGTCCTAGCTCACTCCCCGTCCACACTGGCAAGGCCTGTAGAGTGCTCTGACTCCGCAGCTACAGCGCTGCTGGTACTCCATCTCGGTGAGCAGAATAACGTTTGCTGCACCCCTGCTGGAGCACCATGGCACCAGTGTGAATGAGGTGTTGCTTACTGTGCTGTGATCAGCCTCCAGAAATGTCCCATAATCCCCTTAAATCAAGTGGCCACTCTTGTCATTGTTGTGAAATTGGCTGCAGGAATGCGGAAATGCCCTTTCAAAGCTCCGTTTTGGAGAAGCCGGCTGCTTATCAGCTCCAAGAAAAGCAAACATTTACTGTTTTGCTTTGAGTGACAGAGAGAGGCGGGGGAGGAACTGGAGGGGTCTAATTTTACAAGACAACATGCTGACACACACTCTCAGAACCTCAAAAACCCACTCTCTCTCCCCGCACATACACACAACACATTCCCTGTCACACTCCACCCTACCCCACCCCCCCATTTGAAAAGCACGTTGCAGTCACTTGCATGCTGGGATAGCTGCCCATAATGCAGTGCTCCCAGTGCTGCTGCAAGTGCCGCAAATGTGGCCACGCCAGTGTGCTTGAAGCTGTCGGTGTGGACAGACTGCAGCGCTTTCCCTACTGTGCTGTATGAAGGCGGATTTAACTCACAGCACTCTATATCTGCAAGTGTAGCCATGCCCTAAGTGAAAATCAGTCTGTGCCCACACTGTGATGTGTAGTTACATGCGGCAGTGAACAGCTTTGGTAGGAGGAGGTAGCAAAGAAGGGCTCCAACAGTGGAGACCCGCTGGAGCCATTCTCTGTTGCCTCCCCTGCCAGAGTCTTTCTCTGCTGTTGGATCCTTTCCCTGTGGCGGGGAAGACTCTGGCAGGGAGACACTACACTGCTAAAAATAGCAGCATAGAGTGGGGAGGCTCTGCTTGGTGATGTAGAGAGCCCTGAACAGAATGTACATACCATAAGGGTTCAGGCATGTCTTTACTCAGCTAAGCCGTGCCTCACAGTCTACACAGCTAATTATGCCTGTGCTAGGGTTGTGGAGGATTTCCCATGCAATGGGTGGGGTGGAAGCTTTGTATACCTGAGAAAGTCTTGAAGATTACATGAACGCACACGCTTTTCTTGACCTACTTGGAGACCCCTTAGCGCAGCTTCTTCCTTTCTCGCCAGTGGCTGGATGGAACTCTCTGTAAAGTTTTACTGAAGGGGCCACTGCTCTACTGCATAAAACAATAAAGGCCTGCCTGTCATTTTTCCCCTCTGCAGTCATTGCTAAACTCCTACTAATTTCAATAGAAGCAGAATCAGGCCCAGAATTTTCCATTCTCTCTTTCCAGAGCTGAATATGGTGTTTCTGCAGGATCTTGTGGCTATAATTCAGGTTTTTTACATTTTTTTTTTTTTTTAAATAGCAGCTCTTAATTGTTTGAGCATCAATATGCTCGGTCCCATTTCAGTCTCAGCCCTATCGGTAAGATTTGTATAATGATGAAACTTGTGTGCTGATTAAAAGCAGTGCTTTCACTCTGACTTGCTTCAGAAGTAATAGACTATTATAAATGGCTGCTGTGAACTCTTGAACTCAAGGGAACTTCTGAATAAATGTGATAAGGGATAAGGTAATCCTGGTCTCAGAATTCACTCCTCCAGTGAAGTAAATTACGTCATTTTCAACCCAGTTGTTCATTTTTCTTACAATACATTGTTCCTTCAAATTCACCTAAGGTCTTCCAAAAGAATAAAAATGGTATTTTAATTTTGAAGTTGACTGTGTAGATAATTTCTCTTGTACTATGTATTTTTCTTGGCTTGCTTAAAAGGGAGAAAAAAGTAAATAAAACAAGCTAGTACTAGAGAGACGCTTAGTCAGTGAGAGAGAATCCAGATGTCACACTTGACAAGTAATAGAAACAATGTTATTTAACATAATTTTTTTAAAAAAGAAAAAACCTTGTGAGATTCCCAAAACTCAGAAAGATGAGTTGAACAGTACACTAGAGGATTGCACTGTAGTATTACGATCCCTCATTAGCAGGGCCGACTCTACTGTTTTTGCCGCCCCAAGCAGCGCGCCGAATTGCCTCCGCAGTCGGCAGGGGCAGTCCATGTGCCGTTAGGGTGGCACACATGTTTCCGTGGCGGCAGCAGTTCGAAGGCAGCTTCAGCTGGAAGACAGCAGCTGCGCCACCACGGACAGCTGAACATAGAAGCTGCCGCCGAATTGCCGCCGCGGAAACGCACGTGCCGCCCTAACGGCACACGGACTGCCCCTGCCGTCCGCGGCGGCAATTCAGCGCGCTGCTTGGGGGCAAAAACACACGGACTGCCACCCCTTGCAGATTGCCACCCCAAGCACCTAATTGGGATGCTGGTGCTTGGAGCTGGCCCTGCTCATTAGACTTCCTACTTTCAAAATAGTGTCACAGTATGTCAGGTTGTCATTTTATCTGAATATGTGAAGCTGAAATAAAGTACTTTAGCTGCAAATCAACTGTCAATTTGAGTAACAACTTCTGAGTTTTCATTCCCAGGCTGATCTATTCAAATCTTTAATGATGAAACAGTCATTTCACCTTAGAGTTGTTGAGGACAATGTTATTTATAAATAAGTGAGCTTTATTTTTTTGTGTGTGGTTTAATTAATCCCTACTAGGAAAATAGAACTGTAAATAAATATACATGACATACAAATAGAGCTGCAAGCTATAAACCATTAATATTTTGTATTGTGATCGCACCCAGAGTCTTTAATTAGTACTGGGACTTTATCGTATTAGGCATTGTATCAGTACTCTTTTATGATTATATACTTCTTTTTATGTTTTGCACCCAAAACTCCAAGAGGATTTCAATATATGGCACTTAAAGCCATACTTGGACCTCCTGCAAGCAAAGTTTTATACAGCGCCTCATTCAAAGCTTATTGGGAGTCTTACCATTGACTTCCCTGAGGTTTGGAGTAGGACTCTGCTGCCCATGTTCCCCTTGTTTCATTCTGTACTATACTTCACCCTCACACACACACACACACACACTGCAGCAGTGCTCCTTGATGTGTGCTTTCCTTCAGGCTCAAGCAGCTGGATGACTGAGATTGCCATTACAGTGCCAAATTCATCCTTAGTGAAACTCTGCTGAAGCCAGTAGAGTTCCAGCAGGGATTAATTTGATCCAGAGTCCCAGATAATTTCTGACTGCTGCCAGAATTTACTGAAAATCTGCCTTCCGGAACAGTTTTAATTGGGTGCTGGGGTCTAAAGTCCAGGCAGAATAGACTGAACAGAATAATTTTTACTGTTCTGTTGTTTTGAAACTGAAGAAGCTTGGTTATATTTTCTTTGCTCTTTGAAAGGGCAAGTTGACATTACAAAATAAATCAACGAAAATTAGGTAATTGTTGCGGTGGTTCATGTCCACCCTATGTCCTCTGTCGGTGTACAAATCCTCACCAGGAGTGCTTCCACCAACTTAAATGTGTGGGGCATTGTGGGGCACTGACAGCTGGAGCACCCCGGCCCTGAGGCTGACAGCTAGAGCATGCCCCCCATCCCCACCCTGGGGTCAACTCCCCAGCCACTCAGAGGCCAACAACTAACAGATGATGTAACTCTGTGTCTATAGAGTCGCCATAGCTACATCAGCCTAAGTACTATACCTCTTGCGGAGGTGGTGTTATTGAGTTGGAGTAGTGGGTGACTTACATTAGCAGGAGCAACATTGTAATGTGAACATTTACAGAGTTAGGTCTACATAAGCTGCCTTACATCGACCTAACTCTGTAATGTAGACCAGGCCTTACTGTTAGTCACGGGATAAAGTTGTATGACACTCATCAGGTTTTAAGTATTGCTTTATAACAGGCATTCATTTGTATTATATACCTAATATAAAGATCGTAAAATCTTCCACTATGTCTGTGAAGCTTGTTTATCTTAGAACTGCTGTACATATCTAATGCTCAAGAGAGGGCAATAAATTTATTTTTGATCTCAGACCTATAATTGTGTAAAGTAACAGTCTCTAATTAAAAACCAACCGGCATGGCATTCTGGATTTAGAGCATAAATCTTTAATATTAGTTTTTGAACATATGCACTTAAGGAAACCTAGTCTTTTGTCAACCAAAAGTATTTACATTTGAGTTACTTGATTTGATTTGAAAGTTTAAGTAAATCCCCAAGTACTTTAGCATAGTAATTTTGAGATGTGGAAAATAGCTTACTGTTAATCCTTCAGCTGCATTTCTTAAAACAATGTGTCTGCTGCTTTTTTCTTTCTGCCTTCCCTTCGACTCCTCTTTTTCTTTACTCTGTCAACCTCTCTCTCTCACCCACCCACACCAACACACAGAATATGTAAAGAAGAGTAAGATGTGTGAAGTGGTAGGTCACACTAAACCAGGCCCTCTCAGAGGTCCAGAGAGGCTCAGGCCACTTCCAGCTTTTGAGGCCCCTAACCACAATAAAAATAAAAAAATACGACACGTGAAAACAAAATAAGGCACCAAAAAAAGAGTGAGACATAATCTGAATATTTTTTTTATTTAACAAATGCTTTTCTAGCCTTTTTTTGTGCAAATGCACTAATTATCGAGGAAAAATGTAGCTTTCGTGCGATGTCACAGCTGATATTAAGCATGGCGAGCCCATTCAAATGCTCTTGTCCCATAGTTGAACGGTGATAGTTCTTTACCTGCTTCAGCACATTGAAGGTGCGTTCACTTGAAACCACTGATGCAGGCAAACTGACAAAAATATGCAATACAATTGTGATATTAGGAAACACCCCAGTGAGTCTAAGTTCGAGTATTTCTTGAAGCAATTCCTTAAATTTGCAGCTGTAAGCTGAGAGAGTGTGTCACATTTTGATCCGATAGGGATGCACATGAAAACAAGTTGCAAAACTTATCAAATGCCAAAAAAATTAACACGTGTCTAAATTTGAGGTCCCCTTTGAGCTTGAGGCCCTGGCCAAATGACCCTCCTGCCAGGATTCCAGTTTTCAGCTTCAGCCTCAGGAAAGATGTGGTAGTTAGTCAGTGCACCCAAAGATTTTTAAGTAATAGTTGTTTTTCCAGCAGGTAATAATTTAATTAAATTTCACTTGTATTTTTGGTTGGCAAAAGCTACCAATAATAATATTTCTCCGTTCCTTTTTCCTTTTTACCATTTTGTCACAAATTTGTCTCTATCTCTGTCCTTAGCCTGTATTTTTGTTTTGTGTTTGTAGGCAACAAGATTTAAGTTCTGATAAATCAGTTTTATTTGGGGGAAGGGTAGCAAAGAACAACCTAATATTTTGGGGAAACAATGAATGTTTCTCATACCTGAACAGGAAGGGGAAGGTGATTTTTAGCAAAACTGCATAACCCCTAAATTATGTGATGTTTAGCATTAATTACAACACAGTACATGTGAGAGATTATTATTTTATTATGTATTTTACAAATATATTTCCATCTTCTTTAGTTATGTAATATCCTTGTGCTTTCTCACAATAGTAGTGCCCATAAAATAATAAATATACTTATTGGGTACATACATATGGAGTGCTGTGGTTTATGAGGTTTTTTTCAGTATTGCATTCCATCAACAGACTGGATTATTTTATGGGTTCTTCTCAGCTGTTGAAGTAATATGTATGTGAACCATCTCACCGCACAGATGACATTTTTACAGGAATTCTTGAAGTCCAAAACGTTTCTAAGGAGCAAAATGCATTTGGGAAAAGAGACCAGTTAAAAAAACATGGAACTTTTTGCTGTCATATCAGAGATGATAATTTCCTTTCTCATCTGATTGCTGTGAGCTTGGTTAAAAACATATATTGTTAATCTGTTGTATCAGTAGGTGCATCACTGGACGCTAGTGAATGTCACTTGTACTTATTTTCAGCATTGCATTTGTTAATCTTGTAAGAAATTGATGGTAAATGTTATGAAGATTGTTCATACCTCCTGTGGTATGTTGGATTCACCTGGCTGCAAAGTTCTCCTGTTCACAGCAGCACTGACTGACTCTTGCCATATGGTTCACAGTGTTTATCGCATTGCTCTGTTGTGTTAAACTATAACAAGTAATCTACCCTTGAGTGACACTCCAAGCATGCACCAGTGCAAATGTTTTTGGTCATTGTTTTTGCTATTTGGGTTGCTGGTATTGCAGTTTGTTGTACAGTTTTAGCACATATGAAAAGAATGCATAGCTGGCTGCAGGAAACAAAATTTACCAGTGTCCTAGCGATTTTATTTATGCAGAATGTAAGGTTGAGTATAGAAATAAAAAGTAGAGGTTTTTTTTTTTTTTCCTATAGGAAAATATTTGTGGTGGTTATTGACCTTCTTCCCTTGCTAGTTTTAATCTTTTTATGTTTTCAAAGAGCCCTTCTGCTCTGGAATCATGAGAAGGCAACATATGGTGGCATTTGGATTGGGAATGATGTTGCAGAGACTAAGGTCGTCAGAGCACCTGAAGTTGTATCACTGATGTTTTTTGTTTCTGCACTCTAGATTTCTCGCTTTAACCTTGTTTATTACCAAAAAGACCTAGACTCCTGTTGTTTTTATGCCGATGATCCTCACAGTTCTGTCTTCAGGTTATTCATGAATCTATCAGTCCTTATAGTCTTAAATTGAGTAATTACAATTGAAGATAAAGCTGCTGTCTTTCTGTTCCTAAATGAAAACAAGTCGGTCTGCTGGACCAAAATTTGTTGTGCCTTCTCCATACATTTAATAAGAGAAATGAATTTATTTCTGAAGGCCAACAAAATTATCAAATAGTTTTCGTCACTGTAAAATACTTCTTTCCAAGACACTTTTTTGGATATACTGCAATCCAAAGAGGGATGGATTTTAAAAGTAAAATAAAGAAAAACTGGAATAATGTTAATAATTGAAGCAAAACTCTGGTAAGGCACACTTTTGGTAGTACATCTCGCTGCAGTATAAGGATATTGTAGCTGTAGACACTGTTTATACCTGTTTGTGTGTACCCAGTCTATTATGTGACTGTCCTAAATTTTGTATCTTGTAATTTATTTATTGCATATTTAGTCGTATATTACCTCACAGTGGGCAGGTATGTGTCTGGTTCAGATGAGGCACACTCTTCTAGGTTCTTTGCAGATGGATTTGGGAAATTTTTGTCACCACTTCATTGCCAAGTAGGTAGAGCCAAACCTTGGTAAACACATTTCAGAATTCATTGGTCTTCCATCCTAATATGTTCATACCAAGAAAGCCATTGAAATATTAACAATGCTAATGAAGGTAGTTGCTGAATTTGGCTTTGATTAACCTCATTTCTGATCTTGTCCTGCCACTTAATATGGACCAACAGATGAAGACAACAAAGAATCAAAATGTCCCTCTTCCATTTTAAGAGGGGCAGGAACTTCCGAAAGAGCCACCTCCCTTCAACCAAGAAGAGATCCAGTTCACAGTCCATAAGCTGAAATCTCAGTTTGTGACATTTCACCTGAACTGTTGAAGACTAGTGAGAATATTATTGTACATGCCTGTGTAGGCTCTTCCAGACCATCTGGCACACTTTTATATTATCCCTGACGAGTGGTGTTACTTTGCCTCCATTCAGAAAGGACAATATGACTGAGTGTAACAACTATAGAGGCATTATGCTGTTAGCGGTCTCAGGGAAAGTCTTCACTTCTGGGCTGGTGTCTCAAATCAGTGATCCACTTTGTGACAAAGACTGGGATACTCAGTGTAGCTTTAGACCTGGTTTTTTTTCCATTGTTGACCAGATCTTTACCTTGGGACAGCTTTTTGAAGAGAGAGTTCAGTGGTTCTCAAACTTTTGTATTGATGACTCCTTTAACATAGCAAGCCTCTGAGTTTGAGCCCCCCCCAATACATTAAAAACACTTTTTAATATATTTAACACCATTATAAATGCTGGAGGGAAAGCAGGGTTTGGGGTGGAGGCTGACAGCTTGTGACCCCCATGTAATAACCTCTCAACCCCTTGAGGGGTTCTAACTCACAGTTTGAGAACCCCTGAGATAGCTGAATTTAATAAGACATGCACAACACTTTGTATAGACTTCTGTCAGGCCTTTTATTTAGTGCATTGAGCAAGTTTGTGAGATCTGATGAGGCAATCCAGCATCCCTGGGAAGATAATGTCATTGATAGAAAAGATCTGTAATTGATTTAAGCTCAGTTTTCCATTCTATGTCAAATATACACATGGCTTCCTATCTCCATGGAGTTTGGCAAAGCTGTGTTCTGTTATCATTGTTCAATATTGGCATTGATTGGTTGATGGATATGCATGAGGAGGCATCATTCAGAGGCATTGAGCTCAACACCATCCTTCTTTGAGATTTTAAATATGCTGGTGACATTGTCTTATTGGCTCAGTTTGGCTCTTGGCTGCTGTTATTCACCAACCTGATCAGGCAAAAAGGAGTGCACTCTGGTCTCCATTATCATATGGCTAAAACTAATCCCTGGCCATTACCATCAAACAGCCTCAGCTACAGATGATAATCAGCTCAATATGAACCTGCCTGGACAGGACACAGAGCCGGTGGCAACTGTCAAATACTTAAGTCATGTCATAGACAGTACAAGAAAATGCTTGAAAGATGTGGACACTCATACAGCAGCAGCTGCTCCCATATTTTGGGCCCTTCTGTAGCCTGCTTGAGGACTTTATAATATTGAGCCTGTTATGAAGCTGCATATCTATAGAACCACAGTTATACCAACTCAGTTGCATGGCAGTGAAATGTGGGCATGGAGGAAGTGGATTGATGTTTTTGATGCTCATTTTTTTGTAGTTACTAATGGGGTGTGTGCCAATGGGATGATAAATGAGTATAGATAAGTTAGGTAAAGGGGGCCACTCCTACTTCATGTAACATTCCCTCTTCTCTCGGCCTCCCCCACTAATAGTTGTTTTTGCTCTTACACTGCCTTTCACCCCGCATTATAGCCTATGTCCATAGGTAACAATCTGTGCAGAATAAAGGACAGTGCACTGTTGCACTGCCCTTGGATCAGTCTGAGAGGCTGAGACTCAGAGACTCATAATCTCCATCCCTCTTCCCCTACTGTTTTGTGGAAGGAGTGAACTGCATTAGGTGTGTACTCAGAGATGCGTATGCTGTCAAATGTGCCATTATTACTGTGTCGCTGGGCACGTTGTCAGGGGCAGAGTCAAGGCTCTGTCATTTCCTGCCCTGTTCTGCCTACCACCAATATAGTGTGGTACATAGCAGTTCTGCAGAACCTGCTTCTGAACCTGCATAGTTTCCCATAATGCAAGTTGCTGATCTAGCAAAATTTGGCCACCTGTAAGTTGGCACACTTAATGAATGCCAAATTGATGTACAAAATGGAGCAGGAAATTTTTCTCATATTATGGGATCTATGCTTGCAAGAGTAATTTGGTTGTTGTTGATACAGTTTGACTAAAACATCTACAACTAATTATTTTACCATGACTAAGCTGTAATTTCCCTCTAAATGTACTGTGTAACAGCCATAACAAATGTACTGCAGTCTTATATGCCCATTAAGAAACAAACAGTCGGAAAACTCTGAAGACCTGATCACGTCACCCTTACTCACACTGACTAGTGTCTTACTATGTGAGTGCACTTTGAGCATCAATTTGATATTCAGCAAGTGAACAAAATGAGTGCAATTATTCTGCCCAATAGTTTCCTATTATACACCACCTTCTGCTCCCTCATATAAAGAAGATATGGCTTGTTTTGTATTATTTTACCATTTTACACACACCTCCCTCCCATTGTCCCATCTATATGTAACCCAACCCACCAACTAAGTCACAAATGAATTTATTCCAAAGTCTGTCTTGAAAGTTGTCCTCGTTTTGTATTTTGCTCCTTGAACACAAAGTTTTAATTGAGGTAAAACCTGTTATGTGTAAGTGGAAAATATGTAAGATTTGTATGTTTCTAAACAGTTGTCTGTAGATTGCTGTGAGGGAGAAATACATTAATACCTGAGTGTGTTGGGAGGTGGGGGGGAGTCTTTTTGAATTTCCATAGAAAACCTGATACTAAATGATCCTATATTTGCAGTAATTTGATGAGAATCAAACATTCAGCTTTTCAAGCTTAAAAACTGTTTTGAATATATTTCTCACTTCTGCTTTTTATAATGTTTGAAGAGCAGCTGTTTTAAGATCAACTTTTAGTTTGTGGAGGTCTGTCTATAGGAGATTAATGACTACAATTTTTTATGCCAATGAATATAACACCTGCAGAATAGAGTTTTGGGTTGTTGGTTTTTTTTTGAACTTGTTAGAACATTGCTAACCAAATATTACTGATGCGTACAATGATTCTGTTTAGACCAGCTCAGCTTAATTTCCATTATTTGTAAATGCATTGTTTACCAGTCGTCAGATTGATGAACTGGTGCTGGTATATTTTTTGCTTCAAGCTTTTCCTTTGTCACACAGAAGTGCTGGCAGATTGAATTTGCTGCCATTATAATGCTTAGCACTTAGTGCCTTACATCTTAATTGTTATTGTTAATGCATTATCATCTTTCTTTGTTAGCTAACTTAAATATATTCTTTTTTTCAGCATTGTACTTGTCTTCGGTCAGGATGCATGCCTTTGACAAGCTGGAAAATGATTTGGTTAGAATTAAGAAAATTGAGTACTTTATTATCCTAACCCCTTTGGAATGTGTGAGCTCTGATTCATGCACAGTTTTTCTTAAGCTATTTTTTTTCACTGTGAGGAACTAGTAAAGAACCCCAAGGATTGGTACCTGTGGGTATAGATCAGTTTTTGTCTCCAGGCCCCCCCCCCCNCCTGACCCATCCAACCCCTCCACGCCTTGTCCCCTGACCACCTCCTCCTGGGACCCCTGCCCCTAACCACCTCCCTGGGACCCCACCCCTATCCAACCCCCCTGTTCCACATCCCCTGACTGCCCCTCTCCCCACAGAACCTCCGCCCCATCCAACTGCCTTCTGCTCTTTGTCCCCTGACTGCCCTGTGGGACCCTCTGCCCCTTATCCAGCCCTGGCCCCCTTAACATGTCACTCAGAGCAGCATGTCTGGCAGCTGCGCCACCAGGCCAGAGCTAGACACACTGCCACTCTGCTCAGCAGGAGCTCTCAGCCCTGCCACCCAGAGCGCTGCCCGCACGGTGGTGTAGCTGCAGGGCAGGGGTCAGGGGCTAGCCTCCCCAGCTGGGAGCTCAAGGGCCGGGCAGGATGGTCCCGTGAGGCATAGTTTGCCCACCTCTGATCTAGAGGGTTGTTACTGTTTAAGGACTTGCTCCTGCAACTGACTCTGTGTGCACAGCCTCTTTGACTTCATTGGGGCTCTGCATGAGAAGAGGGTTTCTGTGGGTATGTCTGCGCTACGAAACTACTCCGCTTTTACAGAAGTCAATTTTTGAGAACAGGTTATATAAAGTTGAGTGCACGTGTCCATACTAAGAACATTAATTCGACGGTGTGAGTCCATAGTACTGTGGCAAGCGTCGACTTTCGGAGCGGTGCACTGTGGTAGCTTTCCCGCAGTCCCTGCTGCCCATTGGAACTCTGGGTTGAGTTCCCAATGCCTTGATGGGGCCAAAAATTTGTTGCAGGTGGGTATGGGTAAATGCGTCAGTCAACCTTCTCTCAGTGAAAGCAACGGCAGCCAATCATTTTGTGGCCTTTTCCCTGGATTGCCCAAGCAGACACCATAGAATTGCAAGCATGGAGCCCATTCAACCTTTTTTCACTGTCACTGTATGTCTACTGGATGCTGCTGACAGACGCGGTACTCCAGTGCTACACAGCAGCAGCTCCTTGCCTTTGCAAGTTAGCAAAAATGGTTACCAGTCATACTGTACCATCTGCTGCTTTGCAAGTTGGCAATGATGGTTACCAGTCATACAAACCTCGATGCCAACTCTGCCCACATATCTACACCAGCGACACCATCACAGGACCTAACCAGATCAGCCACACCATCACCGGTTCATTCACCTGCACGTCCACCAATGTAATATACGCCATCATATGCCAGC
>NC_133774.1:78999850-79137994 GCF_003597395.2 Chelonoidis abingdonii
GGATTAAACAAAGACTGTGAATGGCTTGCCAACTACAAAACCAGTTTCTCCTCCCTTGGTTTTCACACCTCTACTGCTAGAACAGGGCCTCATCCTCCCTGATTGAACTAACCTCATTATCTCTAGCTTGCTTGCATATATATACCTGCTCCTGGAAATTTCTACTACATGCATCTGACGGAGTGGGTATTCACCCACGAAAGCTCATGCTCCAAAACGTCTGTTAGTCTATAAGGTGCCACAGGATTCTTTGCTAGTCATACTGTAGCATGTGCTACTGTCATGGGTGCTCCTGGCTGGCCTCTGTGAGGTAGATTGGGGGCACTTAGGCAGACATGCTTCCCTCTTCCCCCACCCCTCCTGGGCTACCTTGGCAGTTATCCCCCCATATGTGTGATGAAGTAATAAAGAATCTGTGAATTTGAAACAACACTGACTTTATTGCCTCTGCAAGCAGAGATCAAAGGGGGGAGGGAAGAGCAATTGGCTTACAGGGAAGTAGAGTGATTCACCATTCTGCACTTGCTCAGCCTATAGTTGAACTGCTCCTTACTACTGTCCAGGCTTCATGAGCCATGGGAGCAGGGGTTAGGCTGAGGTAGGTGCGACTGCGCAGTACTGCCGACTGGGAGAGCAGCCTGAGGCAGAAGCCTCCAGTTCACATGATATTCCAGGCAGGACTGAATCTCTGTTACACAAAACTTAAAGAGAGAATGACCTGAAGTCATTCCCTTTTTTTTTTTTTCCAGGCTCCCCTGACCCACCTCGCCAAGGCCAGCCAGGAGCACTCATGTCTGCCCAAGCGCCCCCAACGGACCTCACCGAGGCTGGCCAGGAGCACTCATGGCTGCCCAAGCATCCCCAACCGACTTCACCGAGGCCCGCCAGGCAAGAAACGATTTTTTCCTGTTGCTTTCACAGGGGTGAGGAAGGCCTGACGACATGAACCCAGAACCACCCGCGACAATGTTTTTGCCACATCAGACATTGGGAACTCAACCCAGAATTCAAATGGTTGGCAGAGACTGCGGGAACTGTGGGATAGCTACAGTTGTCAGTCGCCTCTCCCTCTGTGAGAGCAACTGCAGACAATCGTTTCGCGCCTTTTTTCCATGCAGACACCAGAGCACAGCAAGCATGGAGCCCGTTCAGCTCACCACAGCAGTTATGAGCATTGTAAACACCTCACGCATTATCGTGCCGTTTATGCAGAACCAGAAGCTGAAAAATCAGGTGAGGAGGCGACAGCAGCGCGGTGACGAGAGTGATGAGGACATGGACAGAGACTTATCTCAAAACATGGGCCCTCGCAATGTGGATATCATGGTGTTAATGGGGCAGGTTCATGCTGTGGAACGCCAATTCTGAGCCCGGGAAACAAGCACAGATGGGTGGGACCGCATAGTGTTGCTGGTCTGGGATGATTCCCAGTGGCTCCGAAATGTTCGCATGCGTAAGGGCACTTTCATGGAACTTTGTGACTTGCTTTCCCCTGCCCTGAACTGCAAGAATACCAAGACGAGAGCAGCCTTCATGGTTCACAAGCGAGTGGCTATAGCCCTATGGAAGCTTGCAACACCTGATAGCTACCAGGCAGTCAGGAATCAATTTGGAGTGGGCAAATCTACTGTGGGGGTTGCTGTCATGCAAGTAGCCAATGCAGTCACTGAGCTGCTGCTGTCAGAGGTAGTGACTCTGGGAAATGTGGAGATCATAGTGGATGGCTTTGGTGCAATGGGATTCCCTGACTGGTGGGGCGATAGACGGAACGCATATCCCTATCTTGAGACCGGACCACCAAGGCAGCCAGTACATAAATCACAAAGGGTACTTTTCAATGGTGCTGGAAGCACTGGTGGATCACAAGGGATGTTTCACCAACATCAACGTGGGATGGCCGGGAAAGATTCAGGACACTTGCATCTTCAGGAACTCTGGTCTGTTTAAATGGCTGCAGGAAGGGATTTACTTCCCAGACCAGAAAATAACTGTTGGGGATGTTGAAAAGCCTATAGTTATCCTTGGGGGCCCAGCCTTCCCCTTAATGCTCTGGCTCATGAAGCCATACACAGGCACCCTGGACAGTAGTAAGGAGCTGTTCAACTATAGGCTGAGCAACTGCAGAATGGTGGTAGAGTGTGCATGTGGATCTTTGAAGGGTCACGGACGCAGTTTACTGACTTGCTCAAACCTCAGCAAAACCAATATCCCCATTGTTATTGCTGCTTGCAGTGTGCTTCACAATCTCTGTGAGAGTAAGGGGGAGACGTTTATGGTGGGGTGGAAGGTTGAGGCAAATCACCTGGCAGCCAGTTATGCGCAGCCAGACACCAGGGCCATTAGGAGAGCACATCAGGAAGCACTGTGCATCAGAGAAGCTTGAAAACCAGTTTCATGAGTGGCCAGGGTACAATGTGACAGTTCTATTTGTTTCTCCTTGATGAAAACTCACCCCCTTGGTTGACTCTAAAATACCCTGTAAGCAAACCGCTCTCCGATCACAGATTGAAAATAAAGTCACTATCATTTAAAAAGCATGTATTCTTTATTAATTGATTATAAAAATAGGGAGATAACGCATAAGGTAGCCCGGGTGGGGTGGAGGAGGAGAGGAAACGGGAGGGAAGAGGCTACTTCAATACTTGTTGAATGGCAGCCTTCTGTCCACTGGGGTGGAGTGGTTGGGTGCCTGGAGCCTACCCCCCGTGTTCTTGGGTGTCTGGGTGAGGAGGCAGCTATGGAACGGGGGAGGAGGGATGGTGGTTAAACAGGGGCTGCAGCGGCAGTCTCTCCAGCTGACGTTCCTGAACCTCCACCAGACACCGGATCATGTCACTCTCCTGAGGATAACACAGAGAGATAAAGGATAGATGTTGCTTGAATGCCAGCAAACACCAGGACCATATGCTGCCAGGCTTTGTCATGCAATGATACCAGATTACTTGCTACTAGCATGGCATGATAAAGTGTCCTATCATGGAGGACGGAATAAAGCTGCTCTCCCCAGAAATCTTCTGCAAAGAGTACCTCCAGGAGAGCTTCATGGAGATGTCCCTGGAGGATTTCCGCTCCATCCCCAGACACATTAACAGACTGTTCCAGTAGCTGTACTGGCCCCGAATGCATCCCAAGCCCTCAGGGCAAATTAATCATTAAAAAATGCTTGCTTTTAAGCCATGTTTTATATTTACAAAGGTACACTCACCAGAGGTCCCTTCTACGGCTTCATGGTCTGGGATACCGCCTTGGGAGGGTTGGGAGGGTATTTCAGTCAGGGTGAGAAAAAGATCCTGGCTGTTGGGGAGAATGGTGTGCTGTGTGGTCTCCTCAACCTCATCCTCGTCCTTCTCCTCCTCATCTTCCGAATCGACAAAATCCTCAGGCATGGCGACTGAGAGTACCTCATCATCGGAGTCCACGGACAGGGGTAGGGTGGTGGTGTCAGTCTCCCCTAGAATTGCCTGCAGCTCAGCATAAAAGTGGCATGTCTGTGGCTCTGTCCTGGAGCGTCCTTTTGATTCTTTGCATTTCTGGTATGCTTGTCTCAGCTCCTTAAGTTTCATGTGGCACTGCGTTGAGTCCATGTTGTGGCCTCTGTTCATCATGGCCTTGGAGATTTTTTCAAATGTTTTGGTATTCTGTCTTTTGGAACGAAGTTCTGATAGCACAGATTCGTCTCCCCATACAGCGATCAGATCCAGTACCTCCCCTACGGTCCATGCTGGAGCTCTTTTTCTATTCTGGGACTGCGTGGTCAATGGTACTGATAAGCTCTAGATAGTTACCTATGCTGATCAGCTCTCCACGCTGGGCAAACAGGAAATGAAATTCAAAAGTTCACAGGGCTCTTTCTGTCTACCTGGCCAGTGCATCCAAGTTCAGATTGCTGTCCAGAGCGGTCACAATGATGCACTGTGGGATAGCTCCCAGAGTCCAATACCGTCGAATTGCGTCCACACTAACCCTAATTCGAACCAGCAATGTCGATTTCACCGCTACTTCCGTTGTGTGGACGGGTACAGGGTTAATTCGATTTAATGCTGCTATATACGACCTAAACTCGTAGTGTAGACCAGGCCTGTGAGTGTACAACAAGTTGCAGGATTGGAGTCTTGTCACATCCTGTTCATATTCAAGGTGGCTGTCCTGCTGTATTAGCTGAAATGGGCACAAGCACGTGCACAAACAACCCCATGATACATAGCCAAAAACAGACAAATTAAATTAAAGGTATTTGGAACGGTACTGCAATTTCAGTCCAGCTTAAATACTTTTTCAGTAATGTTGTGACCATGTGAAAACTTTTTAAAGGTTTTAGATTCTTTAATATATAATACCTCATTTTCTGTATTTTTAATAGGACTTTGCTGTACTGACTCACCCAAAATGTGCATAGAAGAATAATGGAAGCCCCTGAATACCTTGATTTGGATGAAATAGATTTTAGCGATGATATATCTGTAAGTATAAATATTCTTTGTTTGTTTAGAGAGAGAGGATTGAAGTGGCTCGATTTCTAGCATAAGATACACATCTCATTGTCATTAGAGGCCAAAGCAGGCTTTTACCTTATGCAGAGGCTACTTATTTTGCTTCAAGTATATATGAACTGAATTCAGGTATATAGAAAAAATAAACAATGTCCCCATGTGCAAGAATGAAAATCAGATTTCTTTTCCCCCAAGGGAAACATAAATCTCTGAAAGTAGCGCTTGGGGCCCACACTTTGCCTGCATTTGTAAAGATAATCTGCAAATCAAATTAATACATTTATTTTACTCATGCTGAACTGCCTTTATTAACTATTTGGGCGAATTACCCATCGAGTGATTATCTACAATCACCAAAAGAATAGTTTTAAATGAATTGAAAATAGTGCCATATGCTATCCCCTTCCCCCATCACCATTTTATTTGTGTAACTTGCTACTCTGCCACATAGGCCAGCTCCAGGCTTCAGCAAGTTTCATTAACAGGTTGCAATTTGATACGTTTTGAGGTCTTATACTGCAGCTAGAGCCAGCAGGACTTCCAGGGAGTCTAAAGAGAACATGGTTCTGTTGCACCACTTCTCTCCTCATCCGTTACTAATGGACTAATGCCCCCCACCTAGGTATGGAATTCAGAGGCATACAATGTTACTTTTGGAGGCTCCGGCACTAAGCTCTGTCCTTGAGCTCAGGATGCCGGATTTCTGCCTCAAGAGGTGGAATAAGTTGGTGGTTAAGTTTCTCCTGAACATTTTATTTTTAAATCTTTATTTGTATTCATTTTCATGCAGTTGCAGTTTATAATCTTCCTCTTCCTGTTCAATGGGTAAATAGCAGCATGGTGACTTCAATCACCTGGATCTGCTACTGTAGCATCTCCCCTGCTGGGCTCCTCTGCCCGCACTCAGACATGGCAGAGCTAGCTTGCAAATACTTGACTTAAATCTAATGAGGTATTCCCTATGTGAGGCATCACTTACAACAGCTACAGAGGGTGAATTATACCCTGCCTCTTCCCAGCGACCCAACACACTTGCTCTGCCAGAGTACAGGGCTCAGACTTGGACTGGCATGTCTGGTCTCCACCTTGCCCCAAGGAGACACAAATCCAATCAGAGGCTTCTGAGTTTTTCAGGGAGAGAGTCTAAGGATGAGGAGGAAGCTAACTGCAAAAGACTTGGGCTGGACAGGGGGAAGAAACCCAGAAATGATCCAAAGTCATCCCCCGCCCTGTGGCTACTGAAGTGGGCCCTTTGTTCCCTGAGGAAAGAAGCCAGGCTCCTACAGAGCTCCTTTTCCTCCCACTGAGATTCAGGAAATTTTCATGATATTCATGGATAAGTCCTGAAAAGTCCAGAGACCCAAAAAGGATCAAGCAAATGTGTCCTTCACAAGGCAGTAATTAATATTATTAATTAACAAGTGGGGTGAAAATCAGGGTTTTTCTCCTTTGCCTTCTTCTCCAGAGGGTTTGTTTACTGGGGCTTTTCTACATAGAAGCTCTCATAGTGCTCTGTATCCTGCTCATGGCCTCATCCCCTCCCTGCAGCATGTCTGGGCATGCTGAGAAGCCTGTTCCTCCTGTGGAGCCCTGCCTCAGTATGCAGCCTAATGGGAATTGTGCCTGTCCAGCTTTTAGCCCGAAGTCCCTTGCTCTGCTTGGGAAAGGGACTCAGATTTCAGGAATGGGAATTGTGCCATATGATCAATAGCCCTAAACTTTTGCTGTGCCACGGAAAGGGGCTGAGGCTCTGGAAAGCAGGAAAGGGTCTCTGTCCTGCCACCTCTCCCTCACTCTGCATACTGGCTCCTAAGCTTTACATTCTTTTCAGACACTCCTCATGAAGCCATGTCATCATGGGATTACAGGGGGGTAAAAGGACTGAGAAATACAAGACCGAAAGATTAGGGATAGCATTGGTGGAATCTCTGGACATGAACTGGGGGACCCAGGCTTGAGCTATGTCAGTGCTGCAAAATGCCAGAGTTTGGACCCAAGTCCCACTGAGACTTGGACTCACCCCACTCCACCTCACCCCAGATGTTCCTAGGACCTGGGTCCTGAGAGCTTGCTAACCCAAGTCAGAAGGCTTTTACATGGATAGTAAGTGGGATTGGGCTTATACCTGTCTGAGACCAGGTTTACAATGCAGTATAGGGGTACTGGCTCTTCCAGTCTAGGTATGTATACCAGTACCCCATCTCTATTGTGCGGTCCCCATCCCAGGTTACTGTGTGTGTACTACCTCCTACCTATAAACAGCGAGAGGAAGGAGTACCACACATGCATCACAGAAAAACAAAACAA
The DNA here is from genome assembly GCF_003597395.2 of Chelonoidis abingdonii. Classification (NCBI taxonomy): domain Eukaryota; kingdom Metazoa; phylum Chordata; order Testudines; family Testudinidae; genus Chelonoidis; species Chelonoidis abingdonii. The sequence continues at coordinate 79,006,648 of NC_133774.1, forward strand.
AGTTCTCAGCGTGACAGAGACAAAAGGGCATTTGTATATGAGTGCTTATAATTCCTGAAGACTTTCTTCTGAACAACCCTCTGCACCCGAAGTCTGAAGTGGCTGGTAGTAGTCACAGCAAGGCACAGGTCGCACATTACACACTTATACCCATACATAAACAACATGCCAGTCAGTACCTTGTATGGAGAAACAGAACCATTCATAACTGGAAAGCAGCTGGAAAGGATCCATAGCTACCCTTTCTTCAAAATCAGGAAGAGCTTTTGATCCTAGAGCTCAAAATAAAGTATGGCTCTGACCATAGTGTTACCATAATGACAAAGATTTGCAAAGATCCAAAACTTCATTGCATCATTCATTTCTTGAGGGGCCATCAGTAGCCAGTTATCTCCGGTGGCCAGGGTTGCTGATGCCATGCATCAGCTTCATCCTGAGTGGGTTTCTTAAAATGTACCTACAGAAGTTTCTTCAGAGGACATAGAACTGTGCACTTGATGCAGTGACTCCTTCATTCAGACCAGAAAACCTACATTTAACTCCCTAAGTGTTGATCATGGATTCTTCATTAACCTCTGATCAAGTCTGGTGTGCAGACAGAATTCAGAATATTTCATGAATTGATCTGGTCAAATTCATAATTCACGTGTGAGGGGAAAGCTCCTTGGGGGGCAGGGGCTGCCTCTTTTGTATAGTGCCAAGTGCAATGGGGCACTGCCCTCTAGATGCTTGTGATACATATATTATAATAATCCCAAAGTTTTGGTGCTCTCAGCCACGCTAGAGTTTCTGCAGGAGATTTGGTTGGAGCCCTACAACCAAGCCCCTTAGAAACGTGGGTATCAGCCTTAGCAGCATTTTTCAGCCAGGCACATGGGATCCTCTATTTGAGTATGAGGTGCTATGTTTAATCACAATGACAAACTAGACAAGCCTGTGGCTGGCCTTTCTAGCTGTCATTACCTCTGAAAGGCAAGTTTTGGAATTAGTTCTTATATCTATGCAAAAACCACACTGCTCTTGCCACGTGCAAAAGTTTATTCTTGTAGCTTCAGAAACCCTTTCTGTTCAAGCTAATTTCCTCTTTCCACAGTTCCTGGGAAATCGTCGTCCTATCATTTTGTTGTAATCCTTGAGTCCTAGCACTCCAAACACACATCTCAAGTGTGTGTGTGTGTGTGTGTGTACACACACACACACACCAGTTGTACCCTATTCATCTCATTCCATCTGAAACGCAAAGGCCTTATTGCCTCAAAGTTGCTGCAGGCAAGATATAAAAATTCTGCACCAATTAGCATGCTATTATATATGGGAAACTAAAGTCCTTAGAGGCACTAGGGGAAAGTGTATGGGCCTTATCTGAGAAGGTTTGTAAAATAAGTTTCCATTCCTCTGAAGAGGCATGCTTTGGTAGGAAGAAGCTACTGGGTTGGTTCCCACATAACTCGTTAGTTTGCAAAGCTGTTACTTTATAAGGGGAAGCTTCTGTTCCTACTATTACTCTACTATAATAATTAAATTCTGCTTATCCATCCCTGTTTCTGGGATTCACTGTTTGCTTCTTCCTATGAGTAATGAGTGAGGAGAGAGACTTTTAATGAGAGATGTCTTATCTGATAATTTTCTCTCTGTTAGTAGCTTTTCTCCAAACTCAACCCACCCTCGTAGCCTGACCAGAATATAAGTTGAAGTTCTTCTCTAAAAGGAGACTGTGGGTTTGTCTACACAAACAATTAGACTGTGCAAGCTGGGATCTGAATCTGCCCTGCACTAGCCTACTGCAGAGTAATTGTCCATGTGCACCTTGCGGGTGAACACTAACAGTTCATTGGCGCACTTTGATCAAAACACTTCGGAGTGGAACTAGCTCAAAGCACTCTAATGAATTGTTAACCCACAGCAGCAGGATCCACAGGGACAGTTAGATTGTGACAGGCTAATGCAGGGTAGGTTGATACCCCAGTTTTCCACAGTCTAATTGTTTGTGTAGACAGGCCCTTAGATATAATATATTGTCTCAGGTTAATTTAGTACATTTCATATGAACTTGCCTTAATGGTAATAACTGGTTGGTGGAGTGTTTCTACAGTTGTGGAATAACTCTTTTGATGGCCTGAGCTGAAGGGTGGAGCTTAGTCCTGGAGCATCCAGCAACTCACTGGACTGCTTCCAAATTCCGTAGGGAGGGGGAGGAGGGAGTATTAGCATATGAATAATTAATTCTGAGAGAAGCTGCTAACAGAAAGAAAATGATCAGGTAAGAAATGTCTCAGTCCTGGTGTTCTTGAAATACTTGCAGCTGTAATTATTGTGAGCAAAAAAGCTGTTCATGTTAGGTGCACACTTGACAGTTATTACAGGAACCACTAATGGAGTTCATTCCTCCCTCCCTAATCATATCTCTGCCATAAGTGTTTCTCTTTTATCAATAGAAAAGAAAAGTTGTTTATATGCTATATGTCTGGTGAGTGAAGGCACTTCAACACACAAATATTTCTGTTGTAAGAGAAATTTATTTATTTGATTTGTAGCTCACCTTTACGATACAAAGTGCAGAGCCCAAGCTCTCTTGTCAGACAACATTATAAGCTCTTGCAAAGGATTTTATTTTCTTTCTAGCATTTTGAAAGATGCTTTCCTTTTAAAAAAGCTCCAGATGCTTTACTCGCATGCAGCTTCCTTTTAAAATTGATTTTATTTTTACCTATTTTATGTTGACTTTTATTTAAAGGAGGGGGGGAGGGAGGTGTTGAGACACCACAAGACAATGATCCAATCTTGAGAGGATAGTTTATTCCAGGGCACTGTCTTGTTATGACTGTCCCATGTTAGATTATGTCCTGTAATCTCTTTCTAGGCCCAGTTTTACAAAAACATAAAGCAGAATAGATGTATCCTCTTCTTGCCTCTCCCATTTTGCCTGATGCTACTAAATGATGGATTTAACTACCAGTTTCACTGTTGTACAGCTTAGATTGCCCACGCTATTAGGAAGTACTCTGACCTTCTGCTGAACCTTTGAGCTAATGGCATAGATTATAGAACAAGAAATATTATTCCTATCCCCAGGCAGGAGAATGAAGGAGTTGATGTCAAAGGCAAGATTAACTTGGGAAGTACTGGCTTTTCTACTACTCTGCTCATCTCTTGTGTGGTCAAATGCTTGAATAAACAGACTTTGCACAAGGAAAGCGTTCAGGGATGGGTACAGGGGACAGAATTCTCCCTTCTGTCAATCCGCAAAACACTTATGCTGCTGCCCCTCTAATCCCCAGTTACCTGTGTGCATGTGACCAGCAGTGGCTAATTCATCTGGGTTGTTTAGGGCTCGCTGTCAAGCTCTCTTGGCTTTCTGAAACTTCCGGTTTCACCTTTATGCTGCTGTGGAGAGAGCAGCTCCAGAGCACTTTTATTAACCGTTTTCAACTTTCCTGCTACACTTCCTGTTCAGATCTGTCATAAACAGACAGTTAAGGGTTAATGCCTCTTTTACCTGTAAAGGGTTAAGAAGCTCAGTGAACCTGGCAGACACCTGACCAGAGGACCAATAAGAGGACAAGATACTTTCAAATCTTGGTGGAGGGAAGTCTTTGTTTGTGCTCTTTGTTTTGGGTTTTGTTCGCTCTTGGGACTAAGAGGGACCAGACGTCCATCCAGGCTCTCCAAATCTTTCTGAATCAGTCTCTCATATTTCAAACTTGTAAGTATAGTCAGGCAAGGCCTGTTAGTCTTAATTTTGTTTTCTCAGCTTGTAAATGTTTCTTTTTGCTGAGCGGATTTTACCTCTGTTTGCAGTAACTTTGAACCTAAGGCTAGAGGGGGTTCCTCTGGGCTATACGAATTTGATTACCCTGTAAAGTATTTTCCATCCTGATTTTACAGAGATGATTTTTACCTTTCTTCTTTAATTAAAAGCTTTCTTTTTAAGAACCTGATTGATTTTTCCTTGTTTTAAGATCCAAGGGGATTGGATCTGGACCCACCAGGGAAAGGAGGGGGGATGGTTAATTTCGCCTTGTTTTAAGATCCAAGGGGTTTGGATCTGTGTTCACCAGGGAATTGGTGAAGTTCCTCAAGGCCACCCAGGGAGGGGAGAGTTTTGGCGGGACAGGGAATTGGTGAAGTTCCTCAAGGCCACCCAGGGAGGGGAGAGTTTTGGGGGGACAGGAAGTGCTCCAGACACTGAAATTTTTGGATGGTGGCAGAGTTACCAGATCTAAGCTAGTAATTAAGCTTAGATGTGTCCATGCAGGTCCCCACATTTGTACCCTAAAATTCAGAGTGGGAAAGGAACTTTGACAAGATCCAAAGCAGATAAGTAGTGAGTGGAAATTGTTACAATCTGATGGCTGTTCTGTGGCCTATGTGAAGTGCTATAGTGGTCTCAATCCATTTCTCAGTGTACATTTCTGTCCCAGATGAGATCCTTGTGAGTCATCTTGGCCAACAGGTCCAGATCTGAATGGCCACAGAGACTACCTTTGGAATACTAGAGCTGTTTTAAACACAAAATAAATATTTTTTAAGTCTTACATGTGTGTATAAGTAAATAGAAACTATAACTTTCTCTCCCGTAAGATGCTCATTTTTGAGACTCTTAGACTGCCATCATTTAAGTGCCACAAATCACAGATTTATTTGGGTGTAGTTTATATATGAGTAGGGTAATGTTACTCTTGTTTACATTGTACAGAAATATCATTCTGTCTAAAATGATGATAGGTCACCAACTAGCACATCTTCACTTACTACTTCACTACTATTATGAAAGAGCAAATGAAACAGACAACGGAAGAGTGGGAAATGAATAAAAGTGGGAGCACTATGAAACTTGTAAATTGCATTTAATCTCAGATATACCTTTAAAAATCAATACGCTTAAATTTAACCTTCCCCCTTTCCCAGTCACTCCTATGGGGCCAGATAAAATTAGCCCTGTTAGTAAGTTGTATACTGTTCTAGTGGTCCCTTTATGGTTTCTTAGTAGTTTAAAATACAGGCTGCTTACTACACACTCATGTTGTGCAGTTAAAATTATTATTATTACTTACTCTTGCAATACAGCAGTAATACCAAATGCCTTGATGTGTTAGGTATTGCACAAGCACACAGGAAGACAGTCTGTTTCCCAAAGAGCTGTGTGTGGGTACAGGGGTCTCTCTGCATTGTGGCACTGCTGGATTGGAGCTGGGTTTGAAAGAAGATGCTACATGTGACTTTAAGTAACAGTAAGAGGTAATTAAATACAGTAATAAAATTTTATGTTTACATAGATTAGCTGTTGCATTCCTTGATGGATTTGAAATAATTTGAAAGCCTTTTGTCTTCTATTAATAGAATCGGCTGTTCTAAGTGGCTGCTTACCATTGGTTGACTGACTTCTTGAGCAGTAGGCAGAACTAATTATCTTCTTCTAATTTCTACATAGTGAGACGAAAGGCAGAAGGCTGTTAAGACTTACAAACTCTTTTAGATTCAAACAAAAGACATGTATCACTTATAAAACCAATAGAAAAACAACAACTGTCTGTTGTTAAAAGTGAAGAATAAAATACAGAGGGTATGTCTATATCAAATGGTGCAAACAATACATGTGAGCATGAAGTATCAGAATAGGGCTGTAAATGGGTTAATCATAGCCAGTTGGCCCATAGTTTATCCTCTTGGGAAGTAAATTATTTCCTTATAGTCAAGCCATCAGTCTGCTATTTTCTTTTCAGTTATGGGTGCTGTTCTTTGTGTGTTGTTGTTTTAATGTTTACATAAGTGAATTCTGTGTTCATTAAAGGAAGAATTTGAGAGCACTGACATAGCATAGACAAAGTTTTTGTGTAAGCTTTTTGTTTTCATTTTTAATGTCAATAAATATTCATCTGTTATGCTTAGGCAGCCATTTGGATTAGACATGCGGCATAAACAAATGAATTAATAAAATACGTTGTAAGGCTGCTCTGCTAATTCATAATCTTGTTCCCGACCTGCAGCACCCACAGTGTGTCCTGGACACAGATTGTGAATTTACAAAATTGTGGGTAAGAGTTCTGTAAATCACACAAAAACCCTGAAGGGAATAGTTAAGAGTTGATTACCTTACTCATTTTCAATTGCAACTCAAGCTAGGGTTTGTAACCTTGTCTCTGGAGGGGAAAATTGGGTGTTTTTCATTTTACTATGGAAGCACCGTATGTGGTGATGCTTTCTATGTATTGCTTTACTAGTTCTAGATCACTGTTTAAGTAGCAAGCCTTGAAAAGTGTCATGAAAGAGGAATGTACGGTTTTAAACCATGAAGTAGTAAATTTAAAAATGTTTTAAAATTTACTTAAAATATTTTAACTTATTAATACACTGGTGCAACTGTAATCTTAACTCTGGTAGTTAACGCTAATCTTTTTGAGAGAATATTTAATATACAGAGTTACAATACAATATACCAGTTAAAGAATTTAGTATCAGTCAAGAATTTTGAATGATAGGCCAGAATTTGGAACTAAAACTTAGTTGTTTTTTGTTGATTTGATGTGAATGGAAGACAATTGAATTGCTGCATTTTCCAGAATAATATTTAAACAATAATAGTTTGTTCTAGGAAAAGTTCTACAGTGTTTAATAACTGAGAAAACCTTAATTGTAATATGGATAAGAAGCTATCAGTATCATCTAGCTAAAAACAGAGGAGTTAGGAGTTTAAGATGAAAACAAAGGCACTGGAGACCCAATCCAGTGCCTGTGAAATCTGTGAGAGTTTTGCCATTGACATCAATGGAAGCAGGGCAAGGTCCTTGATGCTTTCAGCGGTCACTATGGACCTGATCCTGTGAGGCTGTCAGTGTCCCCACTGAGGTGCTGAGTGTCTCTTGGGAAGTGATGAGCATCTCAGTTCCAATGTAGTGGAAGTTAAGGATGCTCCATATGACAAGTGAAAGATTAACAAATAGCCATTATTGTCACTATACATTTCCCTTCATTTTATTTTTAAAACTGTTTCTGTTATATCTCTGTGCCGCTGCATTTAATTTTTCTTCCATTATTTTTCTTTCTGCTATTATTGGGCTGGCAGTCAATTTTAAACTTGAATGAAACTGCCTAGAATGTACCTGCTAGATATTCTGAAGATTTGCTTGTTTGTGGGTGTGTATATTTAGAATTCATTTAATACAAAGTTTTAATTCAAACTTTAAAAAAATGTTAAGTGCAAACATTTTAGAATTTCTGTTCCATAAGATTTTGTAGTCATTATTGCTGGAATAATGACTGGTTAAACAAGCCATGATCATTTTCAGTAATGTGTGACCACAGATTTACAGCTTCTACTAGCAGAAAAACTGGGGTTGTCTGGATTCCCACTGAATTCTTAGAAATCTCTTGCCTGCTGTTATTAATCTCTTTCTAGTAGTACCATTTTTTTTTCCACAAGTATAAAGATTGCAGATTAAGACCTGATCATGTGGTTTGCTGAATGCCATCTTTTTCAGTGGGGGTGGAGGGCACTCAGCACCTCTTAGAATCTGGGTCATCCCTGGTTGAAAATAAAAAAATACTACTACTAAGCAATCTAGTCTTGTAACATGCTTCTGTTTTGCAACTGGACTTTAGTGTAAACCACAAGATAACTCCTCTTCTGAGTTAGTGAAGACCAGGATAGAGTGTGTCTGCTGTTTAAAGAAGGAGAATCCTCTCTTCCTCACTCTGCTGCTCACTCACTGTGTGCACTGGGGTGTATGACTTAACTGCTTCTTGTCTCGGTTTCTCTTTCTCTAGTGAGGTTTAATAATATATATTTCACAGAGGAGCCGTGAGGCTTAATTAATGTGTGTAAAGCATTTTAAGATCCTTGAATGAAAAGTGGAAAATAACATCACTGAATTATGTGTAGCAAACGTGGCATTCTGGTTAAAGAATGGGAGCCCTACAGCTATCGACACTGTAGTTCAATCCATCAGATAACTTGGAAATTCTGTCTGGAAGAAAGGTTAACAACCATTGGTGGACCAGGACTGGAGCTAGAAAGCTAGAGAAGAAAGTTGCTGGGAAAGGTCTGCTACAGGAAGCAAGTATTGTTACCTCCTAGCAGCTCTGTAGTTTCTAAGCTGAAAGCCATGTCTCTGTATTGACCACAAATGCAGATAGCAGAAATGTAAAAGTGCAAAAATATTTCTGAGAACAGAAGTGGGTGGGAGGAAAGCTGTTAATGAAATCAAGCATACGTTGTTAAACATCATCATCAGATTTATAACACATTTAATTGACTTTTTTGTGGGTAACTGAATATATTTTAATACAGCATAGGACCGACAAAAAGTTTTTACTTCCAGAAGTGGAGAAAAAAGACAGAGAAGGAATGAGTCTTCACTTTTGAGAATGCCTGACAAACAGATAACAGTGGAGTACAAGAGGCCTAATTCTAATTTGAATTACAGACTGTATAATAGTTTAACCTGCGCCAGCTGGTGTTATAGAGCTACCATATTTCTTGGTAGCTTCTTTTAAGAATCTTACTATGCCAGTTCAACATCCTTGTTTTATCTTTATGGTAAAATACTGAAATGTACAGATCAGTGTTTGACTTTTCATGCAACAGCAGCAATAAAAAATACATGCAGTTTATGTGTGTGTGTTTTTGTATTTAATGGTATCCTTCTCCCTTCACATATCACTTATTGTCTTAGAGTATATCTACACTGGAATTAAAACCCCATGGCTGGCCCATGCCAGTTGACTTGGGCTCTGGCTAAAAGGCTGTTTAATTGTGGTGTAGAAGTTCGGGCTTGGGCTGGAGCTCAGGCTCTAGAACCCTATGGGGTGGGAGGGTCCCAGAGCTTAAGCTGCAGTCTCAACCCAAACATCTACACTGCAGTTATACAGCCCCTTAGTGTGAGTCAGCTGGCACTGGCCAGCTGCAGGTGTCTAACTGCAGTGTAGACAGACCCTTATATTGTGAGCAGGAACAAAATATTTGTGTGTGTTTGTACTGCCCCCTAATATAATGGAACTTCTCCCTGGGTTGGGTACTCCGAGTAGCACTGCAATATAAAAATTAATTAATAAATTAAAGTTCTAATGCTGAGACTGCTTAGCATCTGCAGTTCCCATTGATATAGTTGCAGGTGCCCAATGTCTCTCAGGATTAGTAGGCCCTAAAGAAGAAAAGTAAATTATAGAGGGGAGCTGTGTTTGGGGGGTGGTGGTATGTGTTTGAAGTAGCCACAGTCCATGGAGTGACTGTTTTACTTGAGTTCACTGGAATCAAACAAGTAAGTTATTTCTGTAATTGGTCACCTGAGATTTACTTTGTATCATGCAGAGGCATATTGTCACTTGAACTTTAATTTGTTTCAGACATGCAATTGGCAAACTGTCAACAAAAAAACAAAACTGGTATGACAGTTCCTTTTTTGTGTGGAAAGCTGCCATGTTTTTCTATGTTGTTGTTCGGCTTCATCTGTCAATAGCAGACTAGCTAAAAATATGCCTTCCTTTATGAACATATGGTTTTCATACATTCCTCAACATTTTGTGCTATATTAATCCTAAATATTTTTTACTTTACTTTTGACTGTTTTTAATAGCTCTTTTAAATATGCAAAATCCATTGATTTTTTTTTTTTTAAAAGGCATAATGATTTTTTTTTTTAAAAGGCATAATGATTTTCAGATACGCGTTGGTTTGAAAGGAAACTCTTGTGACACTGTAGCATTAAATTAAGGGTTTCTTGATATTGAGTAACCAGATTTCTGTTTGTGGGAAATTGTATTTTTATGAAGTTGGATCATATGGCAGATTGAAGGCATTCCACAAGATTATAAGGAAATGATTGTTGCTTAGTCGGATTAATATGTCATCCTCCCTCCACCCCTTTAAAGTTGAATCCAAAGAATAACTTGTTGATCAACATCAGGTGTATCCCCTCACATCAAAGTGCTAATACATGTTTGTTTTAATGAAAGCTATTCATGGACGCATAGATTTATGTTCTTGTTTGCCTGTGTGTTGTGGGGAGGTGTCTATTTCTGAGATTAGATCTCTAACACACTAGCATATTTTTTCATATAGCATTATATAAATCTGAATTTTACCTGCTATAAAACAAATTATGTTAAAGAGAGGTATGCTGGATCTTGCAGAATCAAACACCATAATATATAGCACAGGCGACCAAAGTAGTCCCTGGGTTTCTAAAGCCCCTGTCAATTTTAATATGGTGGTACCACCTGTGGAAATGATGAATATATGTGACATGTCATCTTAACCCAAGCAGTTATACTCCACAAGGATGACAAGTCCCAGCAAGAAATGCTGATATCTGATGGAGTGCTGGATGCTGGGATGCAGTTGCCATCATAGGCAGGTAGCAACTGCTCCATTTCGTGCAGATTAGGGGTAGCTTTGGGACTCAGCTACATAGGACACTTGGAATGAGAGTGTCCCTACTACTATTGTGTTTTTCTTTTGTATAATTTTGGGAATGAGCCAATTTGTATTTTATATGCATTTTTCCCTCTCTCTATTTCAGTACTCGGTAACTTCTCTCAAGACTATCCCAGAATTATGTAGAAGGTGTGATTCACAAAATGAAGACAGATCAGGTATGCTGCCCACTTTTGTTCTCTCATCCTCTTTTAGGCTGCTTCTTAAAGTGCAAGACTTGACAGCCTTTGCTTCTTGGCAGTGTTCTGCTGGTTTTGTTTTCTTTTATTTTTGTACTGCTTTCTGGAAACATGGATTTTTTTTTTCCAACAGATGTTAGGTCATTAGCACAAAAAAAAAATTCCATAAAAGGATTTGGCTATATAAACGTAAGGTTTCATCTGAGCAATCCAAACCACAATATATGCAACAATTTACTTGAAAACCCAAGAAACCATTGGTGACAAGATATAATGATGTAGGCGCCAATGAAAGAATGTTGGATACGTTTACTCTGCCTATGACATGACCAGTTTGAGGGATGATATTTTGCCAGGGTCTGAAACCCTATCAGAGATGCTACAAGATAGATTCTACAGTACTCTACTCTAAGACATACTGTAACAGTTAAGATTAAAGCAAAGTTTTTGAGTTTAATAATGTAAACTAAATGAAGAATCATGGCATATAGATGAGAACCAGCTGGAGACCTTTACTCCCCCCCACTGACAAAAAGTGCATGCAGTGTTGTTTTTCACTTTCTAAATCAGATTAAGCCTCTTCTGTTTCTCTTTTTGTGATGAACAAAAATGAATTGATGAGAGTAATACTTTACTGTGGAGCTATGAAAAGTTTTTTTATGCTTTCATCTGATGCTTTAAGTGTGCTTTCATTAATATTGTTGAATCTAAAACATTTACAGCAGAAACCTGAGACCTGAAATTCATGGGAAGATGGACCATGCCAGACTTTGGCAACCCTTATTTCTGTAGTTCCTTTCACATAGTTGTAAATTACCAAGGTTTGTAGATAAATTGCAGCTTTCTAATAGCTGCTTCTCCTGCCAGAATCATTAAGGGCTAGATTGTCACAGTCCTTATGGCAGCTGGACTTGAAAATAAAGGGAAGTAAAGCCTCACTTACTTCTCTGCTCAGATTGTGACTGGCTGCAGCAGAGAGGGCAGGGTCTATTCAGACAATACTTTCTGCTGCAAACAAGTGGGTGAGGAAGGGGCGGGAATGAGATGTAAACTATAATGATCTCGGGGTTCATTAAACAACAAACTGGTGAATGAGAAAGGAATAAAACCTCTAATAAAACAAACAAGAGAACTGCTGTGATGAATTGCTGTATACAGCTACATTGTGTTCTCAACCCCAGCTTCCAGGACACCTCTCTAAACTACTATATTTACAATACTGTCCCTTATGAGGGATCGTCACTAAATTATAATCTTCCACACACATATCACTACATAAACTGCTCCACAAAAAGGGGATAAAGCAAGAGGGAGGAGGGTAGGAATTGCAATAAAGTCACAATTCATTCTCTAGTCTCCTCCCAACCAGAATGGTCTGCGCAGCTCCCTTTGAAGAAATAATATTTCTTTTTATTTTCAGAGAGAGCCTTGCAAACATAAACCAATAACAAGGTTGGAATATTTGTTAAGCCTGCTTCTTCTTAGAGATCCTGGGATAGTCACAGCCTGCTGTGCAGCTGAATTGTTAACTAGGTTCCATCTGTAAAGTCCCTTTTGCTGTCCGTTGTCTTCCAATGATGCCCACTGAGTTACTTCTTTACACACCAATTGCCTTAAATGGGGTTGGATAGATGCAACTACAGGCATTTCTGGAAGACAGACGGTAGCGCCAGGGGACCCCTACCAATGGAAATTAACTAAGAGTTCTGTTGAAAATGCTTGATCCAGAAAATAATACAATTTACTTTCTCAGAGCTGGTAACCATTTCAGTCCTAAAGGTTCTGTAGGATTGAAAGTAGCATGACCTTATTTTTTTCATTAAAAGTATAATGGAATATACGCAGGGAGCAGAACTGTTGAGTGAGAAGATATCATTCCATATCCTTGATGGGCATAAATAGGTATAACTCCATTGAAGTATCAGTAGAACTACATCAGTTTATATCAGCTGAGGTCATTTTTACATAGTTGCCTTCGAGAGAGAAACCTTAGCTTTTCTTCCTTAATTTCCCTATTAGGAAATAGAGATAATAATTACCTGTCTTCAAAAAGAGTTGGGATTAAAAAATTAGTCAGTGACTGTATAGCACTAAATAAGTGACAAACTTTAGGATACATGCACACATCACGGTCATACAGGGACATACGAGCTCCTAGAGTCCTGGCTTAAGTGAACAATTATTGCAGAACTTTAAAAAATGTTAGCAGTTATGTATGGACTCAAGAACAAGCATTTGGGTTCATCCTCTCTTGCAGCAGGAGACTACAAGTCCCATCTATTCTCCTTCACACACAGGTTCACCATTCAAACAATGGGGTTTTCCTGTTACTGCAGCTTAGGAGGCAAAATCAGGCCTGTTATGTATGGGGAAATGGCTTGATTCCACTCACTGGGAAAAACCCAGGTTTTATTCTGTTCTACTGTGGTCTCCTGTCCTTTTGACTTCCTGATTTGCAGATTATAGGAAAACTATTAATCTCTCCAAGAGTTATTTATTATGTATTATTTCCACATAAAGAGAAAATATGTCCAGCTCCTACGTAAGATAGTAAAAATGTAAATGAAGACAACCTGATATGTCTGCACTCCATTGACAATTTTAAATTATAATTATATACAGAATAACTGTGCGATATTAGGAGAAGTGTTGGGGCTCCCCTGAGACCTCTTCCATTCAGTTCTCCCAAAACTCAGTTCGACTCCAATCTCATCACTCATGTTCCTTTGTTTGGTAAACAGTAAAGCTGCACTTAGTTGATTAGTCTCAAACGCAGGAGATGGAAGCACACACAATATGAACTCTACCTTATTTTACATTTAGACTTGTTTACTAACACGAGAATGTTCCTGCTGATCTGAGCTAGCCATCCAAACTCCAGCATACTGCTTGTTATAAGAACTTAACTTTCCATTCATTTTCCCAGTCATGCCCAATAAGAAATAAGGCAAGTTACTTATTTCAAGCCAGGTCTACTAGAAGCTGGTCCAGCCCTCCACCTCAAAATCTCATTACTTACTAGGCTAGCAAAATAATAGCTACTCTGCACTCAAGACTTTTCCTCTACCTCAGTAGTGGTGCTTTTGATTAGGTGTGCTGCAGAAAAAATAAACTGCCACTTTTTTTGCCTCCAGCTGTGGGTTTGAATAGGTTTTTTGGTTGTTTTTTTCTTTTGTATTTTAGTTCAGCAAGCTCAATCAAGGGGTCAAGAATCCAGAAAAATATAGATACATTTTTATTTTATATTAAAAAATGAAAGATATGTGTACAGCAAAGTCACTCCAAGACAATTTGAACTGAATTGTATCACCAGAAGCTCTTGTTGAGACTAAAATCCTGTGTTATGTCATTGCCAATCTGTTATTCATGGTGTAAGAATGGGGTTTAGTCATACCGTTTTCTTCACCCATTTCATCTAAATGTTTGAATAATATGGTGGTAACATGAGAAAGTGTTTGGTTATATTGATTTTAAATTGCTCTAATTACCTTTAATCCTAGGAAAACATAACATTATTTACCAGTCAACAGGCTTTCTCATGGATTCCACCCAAACTTTTCAACAGATCTTTTTTTTTTTGTCCCTGCTCCTTCAGGGCCCATCATCATCTGGATTTCACTTCTTATTTTCAAAAATCCAATAATGTATCTCTTTTTTTTTTTCTCACTGTCCATTCTTTTGGTCAACAAGGGGCCAAAGAGTCTGAGAGAAGAATCCCCTCCAGCTGGATTTTCCCCCTGGTGTAAAAGGGTTGGATCTGTCACCTCCATGGCATCTTCTGGCCCTATTGTCTCCTGAAGGTCAAGGATCTGTGCCTAAGGGGAAATGCATTCCTTCGTCTCTCACCTTCTCCCACACTCTGCACAAATTAACAGAGTTAATGCAAAGTGAAGGCATTATCTTTTCTGTGACCCTCTTACCAGCAAGGAGTTACTGTTTAATGGGCACATTGCTAGGACTGTGGAGTCTGAGAGAAACCTTACAGTTCAGTAAAGCTGCAGAGGGCCCCACAGTCAGTCAAGGGGTAACCTTCTTTCCGCCCACTCTCAAATTTTCCCTTCGCTCCAAGGGGATTTGAGAGGTATCTGGGCCTGGGGATATTCGGTGTGATGGTGTAATGACTTGCACCCAGATGGGGTTCTTTGGGCAGTTGGCCTTTATATGTCCCAGTTCATTACACTTATAGCATCTTCCAGCTGACGGGTCACTGGGTCGAGGTGAGTTACTGGAGACTGGTGAGGTGGAAGAATAGGGTGTCTGTGGCTTTCCTTGGGTTGTAGGTGGGGTTTTGGGTTGCCCTCGGTTGTAGGGTTTATTGTCGGTGTGCCCCCTGGGGTTTTCATTCCCCTTTACAGTAGCTTTCTTGCTTTCTGCCACTTCCATCCATTTGGCTCCAATCTCCCCCGCCTCGGTGAGATTTTTGGGTTTTCCATCTGTATGTACCCTGTGTATTCCTCAGGAAACCATCCAGAACTGGTCCAGTTTGTATGAGAGTGCAGTTCCGCAACATCGAGATGAACATGTGGGTTTCCTGATATCCAGTGCCCCTTATAGATTCTTTCCAACGTAGAGGCGTGTTGGAAATGACCCATTCTGGTTCCCACTTTGCGTTTCCTAAACCCGACGGCCATGATCCGGGTTATTTCCATTGCTGTACTGCTGGTGAAATACAGGTTAAAATCGTTTCATGTTTGTCCTTTGACATTCACGGCCACTTCTGCTAAAGGGTCCACCTGAGTTGACCTAGCTCTACACTGGTACTGTGTCTTCACGCGATGCTTGTACCCAATCTAGGCTCTTCAAATTTTCTAAGGCCTCAGTGTCACAGCGCTGACTTGTATGAGGGAATTATTTCTGTGCGCTGTTGAGAGACTGAGTATTGCAAAAGGTGCGTTAGGAGTGATTGTGGTTCTGTTGTCTGTATGCGCTGTTCTAATGCTTCCGTCATCGCTTTCGCATCTGTTTTTCCCTCTCTTGTCACCTTCTTTGTTGTTGTTTTCCATTTCTTGCGTTTCTCTCTCCTCGATTGGATAGGCTGCAATCTTGCAGCTTCGTTGTTTTATAAAGCCTTTCCATCTCTTGTTTGTGAAGGGCCTCCCATCGAATCGCCATCTGGTGTCTTTAGGGAGTCGTATCGTTTGTCCATATCGCAACATGTGCTGCTACTGGTTATCGTTGGAACAATCGACCTGGTTCCTGCGGTTCTTGTGAAGGAGGTCCCTCTGTGAGGTATATGTTCTCTGAATGTACTGCTTGTCTGTTGTCTCCAGAGGCCCTGCTAGCAACCTGCTTTTTAACACTCTCTTCATAGTCTAAGCCCTTCTGAATGCCAATTTAACTAGTCAAACCGACTTTATTTCATGTGTTCGTGTGTGGTACTATCCCATTGGAATTCTATTCTAAGAAAGAACCCTTTTGTCACCTAATTGACTCCGTGCTGAAATATGCAAGCCAAGCTGAGCAGAAGAGAAGACCTAGAAAAAAAAATTCTCTCTCGGCGGCTTTTAGAACCACAAACCCTTACTCCTCTGCTTGACAATGCCCTAGCAGAGAAAAGAAAGAATAATATCCTCACTGCCTGGATCTCTTAGGTCAGTTACTCCCAATCGCTGCCGATCAGTCGAAGTAGCTTCCTACTTCTCCAGATTTGAACTCTTAGTGTTCATTTAAACGAGAACCAGCAAGAACGCTCTAAAGTTAATTACGCAAAGCGTTAGATCTGACTATACGCTGCCAACCACTGACCAAAATTCCAGTGTCTGGCGCCATCTGGTCTCCCCAACCTTCCCTGGGACCCCAACATCTTTCAGATGCCCCTGATCGCCAACAAGGGATGAATAACCACACTTCCTCTTCCTGCCTTTACTTCCTCACAGTTTTTGCCCTTGCCCGGTATGCTAGGAAGTATTTTGCCCGCTTCAAGTCCTGATAACACAAAACACGAGAGACAATTTACCTTCCCCTCCTTCTTTCCCCCTCCCATCTTGTCCCGCTAGAGAGACACGTAATCTGGCATCAGGAGTATTCCTATCGCGTGTCCGAAGAACTAGAAAAAGAAAAGTCAACGAAGTGTTTAAAAAAGATAACTGGATATGAAAAGAAGAGAAAATGTACAAAAATATAATATCGTGTAACAAGGAAATACAGGGCTATTGCTTAAAAAGAAAGATATGAATAAACAGGCTTATACAGGAAAGTAGATCCAGAGTTAAACATTCCAGCACTACATCACTTAATGATTAGCAGAAAAACCAACACAGCCTAATTGTTTTCTACCTTTGTACTCACAACTGAAACGGAGTATTAGAAGTCTTGAAGAAGAAAAGATCCTCTGCAATAGCTAAGCCAAAACAGACACAGACCCAAACATTCCGTCCCTGAGCTTTGAAAAATCCAGTTTCCTGACTGGTCCTCTGGTCAGGTGTTTGGTTCTCTTTGTTAACCCTTTACAGGTGAAAGAAACATTAACCCTTAGCTATCTATTTATGACAAGTAAAGCTGCAGGGGGCCGCACAGTCAGTTAGGGGTTCCAGATCCCTGGGTTTCCACAGGATTTAAGGGGGAAAGCACATCCCGTTCTGTGGGGAAAGGGTATGAGGTAAGTTCTTGTCCATCCAGTTGTCCTTCATGACACACAATGATTCAAGGAGAACTCGGGGGTATGTCTATACTACAACTGAGAGTGAGCATCCAGTGTGAGTAGACAGACTTGCGCTAACAGAGCTCAAGCTAAATTGCTAAAAATAGTTGTGTGTACATTGTGGCTTGGGCAGCAGACCCCCCAGGCTTGCAGGAGTCTCTGCCAGAGCTCCAACGTCCACAATACGATTTTTAGTGCACTAGTTCAGCTTGAGCTAGTGCAAGTCTGTCAACCCAAAGTGGAAGATTTGCTCCCAGCTGCAATACAGACATATCCTGTAAGGTTTTTCTGTCCCATCCTACCTCATGGAAGGGCTGTTCATGGCCAGGGTAATTAGATCCAAGGACTTTTATGGCCCTATTTATACTGAGGCCAACTAAAGTTAAAGGAATCCATTTAAACATAATTCCAGCTAGTTCCGTTTCTGTCATGGTGTTGCTAACCCATAGATCACTTGATTTCCAGTGTTTTCTAAGCAAGAATGATTTACTTGAGCAGAAATTGTCTCTTGTTGCTTTTGTTGTTCAGTATGAAATTGCGTGCTTGCTTTCTCATAGTAAGTGAACGTTGGGGAGACAGGTAGATTTGATAAGGCCGTTGCAGTTAACAATTCATGACATCTGTGCCCAACCAGCTTTGCTGAGCTAGTTGATTGCATCTGTTAGCTGAGATGACTCTGATGTTGTTAAATAGGTGTCTAGAATGAGAACAGCATCCTACTTGAGATCTTTATTCACTTACTGATGAAAGCCAACTGACTTCTTGTCCCCTGCAGTGAAAGGTTAGTTCAGTAACCCTGTATGCTACTGTATCCACTGAACTAAATTAAGCATAGTTCACAAGAATATCCAGGGGATTGCTTTCCTACTGGGGAAATTATCAGTAAATATTGAAATTTTCTATTCCTCCAGGTTTGGTGCTCTTATTCCCAGGGGAATTCTGCACCAAAAAATTATGCACACAATATTTTAAAATTCTGCATATTTGTTGTCAAAATAATGCAATATAATCCAGCTAGTTTCAATTATTTTGGTAATTTATTTAAACTGCAATACAATGGATGGAGAATGGGAGTGGGGAGCATTGGAGAAAATCATCAACCCCCCCCCACCCCTCATCTAATAGTAATGTAGGTAGTATTGACGCATTGCTTCAAATTATGTCAACAAATATATGCAGCCTATGCTCAATGTCACATCAGACAACTGAAGAACAAGTGAAGGCTGGGGACTCAAGCTCACAATTTATACTGGCTACTGACCATGTCCAAAAGGTCAGTAGCAAACAGTTCATGAAGTACATTTTGATAGGACATTTTTTCAATCCAAAAATTGAGACCAGTTCTCATCACTAAAGACCACAAGCATTTATAAGGCCATATTGTCCTTTACAGCAAGGCTCCTTTACACCACTCTGGCAATGTAAAGGAGCCTTAAAATTTTTATACCTGTTTTATACTCCTGGGGAAATTTACTAAGAACAATGGGAACAATTCTCTAAGTAGGCAGGTTGCTATATTCTCTTGTGCCTGAGGGAACAGAGCTTGTCCCACTCCTACCTCTTCGGAAATACCCCAAAGCCCTGCCCCTCCATGCCAAGAGTTGACAAGTGTCTCTATCTCTCTCATATACACATGGCTACCCAGCCCCCCTCTCCCAGGTGGTGACTTACATCTCTACCGGCTGTTCTGGATGCCCAAACCAACCTGTCTGTGTTACCTGACATTGGGCCAGCTAGTAAGCTTAGGGAGGACTAATGACCCACCAGAGTTTGTCAGAAAGCAGCATGTTTATTATACTGATAGCTAAGCTCAAAAGAAGCGGGGGAGGATCACACTAACAGTCACACACTCACACTTCCAGGACAGGCACGGCACTGGAGATGTTAGGATCCTTTAAGGTAAGTGTTCCACAGCACAGCAATGGATGGTGCAATGAAGGTAAGTCTTCCCGAGGCATGATGGCATGCAATGTGGCGAACCACTGGCCAGGCAGTCTGTTCAAAGGACCTTCATGGGAGGTACAAGTTTGTGAGAGTGCTCCTGAGCACATGACCCCTTCCCATTTTAAGGACCTGCTCCTCATGGCCTGTGACTAGGGATGACTTGGTCGTGTCTGGTTGGTCACACTCCACCTCGGGCAGTGTTTATGTGTTGGGTGTGTGAGTGCTGCCTAATTAGAGTGCCAGACACCTTGTCTACCTGGGAGCTCTTCTGATCTTCCAGCCGTTCAACCAGCCCATTCATCCCACAAGCATTCCAGGAGGGAGGGGCAGGGGGGAAGCCACTTCACAGGTATTCAGAAAGGGAGAGGAGACAAAAGCAGGAGGAAGGGGAAGTATAACAGACCTTTTGAGCATACAGGTTATACATAGCATAGTCATACAGAGCACACAGATCACAGCTGCTCCAGCAACACTCTGCACTGCCAGGGAGTGGGCATATGACCCCTCTTGCAGCTTCCTTTGGCTTTCCCATCAAAAGTAATTTTTCTGCGGGTAAGCAAAGAAATCTGCAGGGGCCATGAATTCTGCACATGTGCAGTGACACAGAATTCCCCTAGGAGTATGCTCCGCACAACTTATGCATCAAGCTATTTGGTAGTTTACCAATATGTGACTTATATTAAGGTAAAATTGTGATTTGGTGGCAGTTGTATTTGTAAGTTCTGGGTATTTATCATGCCTCCTAAGTGTGTCCCAACTAAATATGTTTGAAATTACTGGAATAAATGAATGATTGGATAATGTCAGACTGAAAAAAAGGGAAGATACACGATTATGTTCAGATAAACAATCATTAAAATAATGAGTGTATAGTAATACAGTTATACTTGTGATATCTCTTCAGCCTAAAATCTGTTCTTTTTACCTAATTTCTTCCTCTTCGTTATTTTCTAATTGTACTAACCTTTTTTTGTTTTTTTTGTTTCCCCCCCCCTCACCTCACCTGGTCACATCCTAAAATCAGTCTGGACAAGGTCTGGAAGATTCCAGTTCATTTATCATCTCCCTCCTTCTCTCCTCTATAGCCTATCTGTTGTAGCTGACAGCATTTGCAATGCTCTTCCTCTAGCCAAGCTAGGACAAGTGAATCCTACATTGAGGCTGTTGCTGTATGGATCATTTGGAAAAAGATGTAGAGTGAGCTAATATTAATGCCTATTTCTGTCATATCCTAGCCCCAAACCTTGCTTTGTCCTAATGGATAGGTGGAACTGAAATCCAGGAAGTTGAGAACACTCAGGATATGTCTACACTACGGGATTATTCTGATTTTACAGAAACTGTTTTTTTTTAAACAGATTGTATAAAGTCGAGTGCACGCAGCCACACTAAGCACATTAATTCAGTGGTTTGTGTCCATGTACTGAGGCTAGCGTCAAATTCTGGAGTGTTGCACTGTGGGTAGCTATCCCGTAGCTATCCCATAGTTCCCGAAGTCTCCCCCACCCATTGGAATTCTGGGTTGAGATCCGAATGCATGATGGGGCCAAAACAGTGACACGGGTGATTCTGGGTAAATGTCATCACTCAATTCTTCCTCCATGAAAGCAATGTCAGACAATCATTTCATGCCCTTTTCCCCTGGATTGACCTGGCAGGCGCCCATAGCATGGCAACCCTGGAGCCCGTTTAGCCTTTTGTGACTGTCACCATATGTGTACTGGATGCTGCTGACAAACGCGGTACTGCAGTGCTACACAGCAGCATTCATTTGCCTTTGCAAGGTAGAGGAGACGATTACCAGCTATAGCACCGTCTGCAACTGGAAATTGGCGATGACGGTTATCAGTCCTTTTGTACCGTCTGCTGCTGTCATGGGTGCTCCTGGCTGGTTTCGCTGAGGTCAGCCAGGGGCGCATGGACAAAAATGGGAATGACTCCCCAGGTCATTCCCTTCTTTATATTTTGTCTAAAAATAGTCACTCCTGCCTAGAATATGGGGCAAGTGTACTAGAGAACCAGAGAGCACAGCCACTCCGGATGAGAGCCCAAGAGATCCCGCAGGAATGATGAGCTCCATGCCATTCTAGGGGGTGCCCCTGCAGCAACCCCACCCGTTGCTTCCCTCCTCCCCCACCTCTCCTGGGTTACCGTGGCAGTGTCCCCCCATTTATGTGATGAAGTAATAAAGAATGCAGGAATAAGAAACACTGACTTTTTAGAGAGAGAAAATGAGGGGGAGGCAGCCTCCCGCTGCTATGATAGTCCAGGCAGTACAGAATCTTCATTAGACATGAAAGAGTGGGGGGCTGATGGAGCTCAGCCTCCAGCTGCTCTGATGATGATGATTTTCAATCCTTTTTGCACCGTCTGCCGAGAATGACCAGGAGTCATTCCCATTTTTGCCCAGGCGCCCCTGGCCAACCTCACCGAGGCCAGCCA
This sequence comes from Chelonoidis abingdonii, assembly GCF_003597395.2. Classification (NCBI taxonomy): domain Eukaryota; kingdom Metazoa; phylum Chordata; order Testudines; family Testudinidae; genus Chelonoidis; species Chelonoidis abingdonii. Next base: position 79,028,285 of record NC_133774.1, read on the forward strand.
GGAGCATTCACGGGATGATGAGGACGGTTTTCAATCCTTTTGCACTGTCTGCCATCAGGAAAGGAAGGGAAGGGGATGCTGCTGTTCAGCGCTGCAGCACCCCGTCTACCAGCAGCATGCAGTAGACATACGGTGACATTGAAAAAAGGCGAGAAACAATTATTTTCCCTTTTCTTTCAGGAGTGGGGGAAGGGGGTAAATTGATGACATATACCCTGAAACACCCGGGATAATGTTTTTGACCCTTCAGGCATTGGGAGCTCAGCCAAGAATGCAAATGCTTTTTGGAGACCGCGGGGACTGTGGGATAGCTGGAGTCCTCAGTCCCCCCTCCCACCCTCCATGAGCGTCCATTTGATTCTTTGGTTTTCCATTATGCTTGTCACGCAGCACTGTGCTGAGTCCTTGCTGTGGCCTCTGTCTATCAGCCTGGAGATTTTTTTCAAATGCTTTGTCATTTCGTCTTCTGTAACGGAGCTCTGTGATAGAACAGATTTGTCTCCCCATACAGCGATCAGATCCAGTATCTCCTATACGGTCCGTGCTGGAGCTCTTTTTGGATTTGTGACTGCGTGGCCACCCGTGCTGAGCAGAGCTCCACGCTGGGCAAACAAGAAATGAAATTGAAAAGTTTGCGGGGCTTTTCTTGTCTACCTGGCCAGTGTATCTGAGTTCAGATCACTTTCCAGAGCGGTCACAATGGTGCACCGTGGGATAGCGCCCGGAGGCCAATACCGTCGAATTGCGGCCACACTAACCCTAATCCGACATGGCAATACCGATTTCAGTGCTACTCCCCTCGTCGGGGAGGAGTACAGAAATCGGTATTAAGAGCCCTTTATATCAATATAAAGGGTTTCGTTGTGTTGACGGATGCAGGTTTAATTTGATTTAACGCTGCTAAATTCGGTATAAACGCGTAATGTGGACCAGGTCTCACCCTCACACACACAGGGTCATTCACAAATCAAGTTTCTCATGCCAGAGCACTTATGTCAAAGCACAAGTTGTGCTCTTTGAATCTGCTAGTATATTAAACTGTAAAACAGCACCACCTTCAGTTAAAATTGTTAATATATTTCACTGATGGTATTAATTAAAATAGAAATACATTCAGAACTGGTTCTTATTATCGCATTGTTATATATAGCATCCCTTTGTCTCATAAAGCCCCAACTTTGCTAACACTGGTGGAGATGAATCAGTGTGAACAACTGTGAGGAATTTTTTCAAAAATTCCATAGTGTAGACTGCGCCTCTTTGTCTGTATACTAAGTCCAAGACAGCTGGACCTGGAATAAATGAAAGTCTTAATTCATTCAAGGGGCTCTGATGAAGTAATGAACCATGAGAGGAAAGATAAGGCTTTTCTTTTAGATGGCAGCAGAATTCCAAATGTAAAATTATCCATATATTTATTCCTGTCTCTTCAGTGGTTATACAGTATATAAATGGTAACTTTAAAATATAAAGGGCTAGATTTTTTTTTAAATGTTGTGCAGGTTTCTGGTGAGGTACCACAGGGATCAGTGCTAGGCCAAGTCTTCATTACTGATCATGGAAAGGGAGTAAACACCACAATAAGAATTTTCAGATGGTAACAGCTTCCAATTTCATATCGAGTCCTGCAGGGGCAGAGCAGAGGTGCTTCATTAAGACAAGGTAATCTGAATTCATTCATCCGACGACAGAAATGAGCCAACTAAAACCAAGCCTAAAATAAATGATGTGCTCATTTACAAACCATGAAAACCTAAAGAGTTCATTAAAGGAGTTCATCGATACTTAGTCGGCAATGGTGATTAATACTCCAGATTTGCCAGACTTCAGCTGCGAGACTTCTGCTTCCATGCTAACATCACCTCAGATTCAAAAGCCCCAAAACACATTTCCTCACTTGCCTCCCTTGCACTTTCACATGTCATCTCCAGTCCAACCCATACAGCTAAATGTCATTATAGATTACATCATGACCCAGCTACTATCTTGGAAAGACAGTCATCTCATTAAGGAAATGATCACAGCTTTCCCAGTTCTCACTAGACAAGAAAGACCCAGGACCCTGATGTGACTGTGAAGATTCATGGACCCCTTCAAATTCCAAAACATGCTTAAGAACAGCAGCATATCATCATCATCATCATGCTCTAGTGTTGACTATTGGCCCAGTGGCCTCCAAGCAATACCCTCCTCCCCATCACTTACACAGACCTCCTTGGTTCTTTGACATATTGTATCAGATGAAAAGAGAGGGGTGGAAACTTGAATACCAATGTTGGAAAACAAAGGCTGAAACAGACCAGTCAAAACCGAGAGAATCTCTCAAAGCCTATGTTCAAGTAGTGTTACAGGTCAGGAAATCTGCCTTTCAGCCTCCATAGGTCAGCCTCTGAAGTTGCTAAGGAGGTATTCAAGGTGGTAAACCTCTTCATTAACCCTGACTGTCTGGAGTCCACAGCAGAACCAAGCATCAAGTGCTGCAAGGAACTATCATCCCACTTCAGTGAATTAATGACATTTTCAGAAAGGGACTTCTGAGACTCCATGGACATCAGACCTAGGCAGCTACCACCCAGTATCAAACCTCCTGTTCCTGAGTAAGTTCGTAGAGAAGTTTGCATACTGGAAAGATGGTCTAGTGGTTAAGGCACTACCATGGGCTTCAGGAAACCTTCAGTTCCTATGAAGTAGGGAAGAATTATCTCCTTGTTATAGTTGGGAAACAGACACACAGTATAATGATATACCAAAGGTTATGTAAGTGTGCGACAGATCTTGGAATTGAATAAGATCCCCTGGGTTCCAGTTCAGTGCCTGTATCATGATTTCTAGAGTAGTCAAGCAGTTAGCCTTTATTTGACCCTGATTGCCAATGGCTTCTGCATGACCTCATGAATGTGGAGAGGTGAGCAAGAGCCTTCTCCCACTGGAGCATCTGTGTAAAGGCTACTCACAATAGCAATCCCTGAGACCTCAGGAAATTAACCCCCCTACTGACTTCTGATCTCTCAGGGAAAAAAGTCCATGACAAGGGGGTGGGGAGGAGGCAAGATCATGGCCCTGTTCCTCTCTGCACAGGTCTGTGGAGTAGGGCTGGTGTGCACAGAGGATCAGCACTCTGTCAGTATAATGGCTGGTGCAAAATATGCAATCCCCATGCACAGAAAGCAGCATCAGAAGAGATTGTGCCTGCCTGTCTGATCAGTCTCACTCCCTATAGGGGCCTGTGGGTAAATGGTACAACCTTCTAGTCCTGTATTATGTGCGATATCAGTCCATCTTTCTGCTTAAATAAGTAGATATATTCATGAGTTAGAGGAAACATAGATAATTGTTTTGTGTTTAAATCTGCTTTTCTGTCAGCAATAAGTATAAAGAAATGTACGTGGACAAAATAGAAGGAAAAATGAGTAATGAGCAAAAAGTGGTTTTCTGTGGATGTAATGCAGGAAACAAGAATTAAATGAACATGTGGTGAATCAAAAACATTTGTAGAAAACAGCTTTTGTTTTCTCTTAACATCAGGTTTAATATTTTTACTATCACAGTTATGTGTAGATTTCAATTTTTAAGATTAAGAAGTGGCAAAGGTAGCTTGTTTCAGCACAGGAACAGAATAATGGATCTAAGCATAAGGAAAGTGATGACAAACAAAATGTTGATGCCGTTTTCTCTGTCAAGACCCTTCTGTTGAAAGAAGTGTTTTCATAAGACTCAGGCAGCATTCATTTCCATTCAGAGCCCTTAATGGTTCCTGTCAGAACAAAACAGCTGGAAAACATATGGTATCCATTTCCCTGTATCACTTGGAAAAAATTTCACATGTAAATAAAACCAACATAAAAGTGTAACACTTTGAACCTAGAATCTTATACAATACATAAATAAATCAGTACAATGCATTCTTTGTAGTGGCCCACTAAATTACTTGACTTGTTGTTATTTTCTTTGATATATATTTACAAGAGCCTCCAAAGAAATTAAGGCGATACTCAGACAACTCCAGTTACTAAGCAGTATTATCCTTTTGATTTGTATCTTTAATAATGTATTGAAAACTGTATATTGCTGATTCTTAGGAAAGGTGTTTGTTACAGATCACAAGTTGTATGTGATCACCAATTAGACCTCACTGATACACTACAGCTAGTAATAAATCTACCATGTTTAAAATGTGCCTCTTGAACTTTAGAATATGCTCATTCTTTATAAGCATTAAAAGTCACCTGGAAAGAAAATATCTAAGTTGATTTTAGTGAAAAAAATTTGGTGAATTTCCCACCTCCCCCACTGAAAATATAAATATAAAGGAAGCTTATTACTGGGGTTCCACTGATCCTGGGCACTGTGGTTATGATGAACTGGGGCTGTACTTTTTGTAGATAGGGAAGGGTGGAGGATTTTTTCTACTGACTAGAACTGGTTGAAAAATCGAGGCGTTCTGCATAAAAATTTTCAACCAAAATGGAAAGAAAATCAATAGTTTGAAATTTTCCATGAAAAATACAGAACTATTTCCCCCAAAAAAGCCAGATATTTTAATTGGGAAATTCTGACGTAATGCCTCATGGGAGTTGAGGTTCAGGTGCCTCATGCTTCCACTCTCCTCTACAAGCTCCCTTGGTCAGAGTACATTTCCTATGAAGCATCACAGTCTTCCCTATTGGTGAGAGGAAGTGGTGCTTCACGGGAGTCCCGTGCCTGCAATATGTAATGGAGCATAAAGTCAAGCTGGGGAGCCTGACCCATAGAGGAGAATGGGGACATGAGGCAAGGAATTACAGCTCCCTTGAGGCACCATAGTGGCATATCCAAATAGATATCTCATTTTCAGACAGAGTCCAAGAACTTTTCAGTTCTTTGATGAAGAATAAATTTTATCTGCAGAAAGAAGACAGTTTTTGTGAAAAACTTTTAGTCAAAAATCCAAATTTCCAGTGAAAGTCAGTTGTGCTGGGAAATTTCCAAACAGTCCTATTGCTGAACTCCCAGAAGAATATCCCACTCTTTCAATGAAGCTCAGTCAGATAAAAATGGCAGAGCATGGGTTAGCAAGGTTTTATGACAGGATTAATATGGATGCCAATGGACCTTTACCAATTGAAATTACTTGGGGTTTATATTTTTCTCATTAAATTTGGTTCAGTTCTTTTTGTTTAAGATGTATGTCAAATTTGAAAGGCGTTTCTTTCCAGACTGCTTAATTTTGGTATTACTGTAGCAGAAGTATGGTTAACTGCAAATCTGCTTAGATGTGAATGCAACATGTTTTCTAGTAAATTTCTGTTCCTTATGCTTGGTCTGGAATATCATATCTTCAAAGTATACAACAGGATAAACATGTACACCTGATACTAATATTCTGTTCTTACTCAAATTCCCTTTTTTCTGTAGTTTCAAGCACTAGCTGGAGCTGTGGAGTTTCAACTCTTATTGGAAATGCACAAAAACCAACAGGAATTGCAGACATGTACAGTAAGTTCAGACCAGTGAAGAGGGTTTCCCCACTAAAGCACCAGCCGGAGAGCTCAGAGAACAATGAAAGTGATGACCAAAAGAACCAGAAGGTGGAATACCAGAAAGGTAGCGATTCTCACCTTGCATCTCAGAATGATGATCAGTGTTCAGGAGATGGAGAGGGCCTTAAAAGTAAAAACATTGAGTCTGGTGTTTTACTTGGGGAACTGGAGCACTATGACCTGGACATGGATGAAATTTTGGATGTGCCTTACATTAAATCAAGCCAGCAACTTGCTGCTTTTACCAAGGTGGCTCCAGAGAAAAGGATTTTGGGTGTATGTTCAACAGTGAACGGTCTGAGTGGCAAGACCTGCTCTGCAGGAAACAGTGAGAACTTGCCAGCCAGCACGACACAGTTTTGTGTTCTGTCCCATGTGAAAAGCTCTCAGATGAGAAATGCGCAGTCCATTGTCCTTAATCAGCCCAAGCATTTAGCTGAAGAATTAGAGCTTTCCCAGTCTCCAGTTAAATGTAGCTCAGTCCATGAAACTGAAGCTCAGAGCACGGGCTTCCTCAACAGGACATTGACCGATCCTCAAGCTCATAAAACTGAGAAGACAATGCCAAACTGCCAGCTGAGGACTTTTCATCTGCAGACAGCCGTGACAGAAAACAAACTTGATGAACTGAACAGTAATATGAACTGGAGCTGCTCAGGAGGCCCAGAGGAAAGGGGCGAAGACGTGAAAAAAAATAAAAGTATCTTAAATATTGTGAAAGAAGGACAGATATCATTACTGGTAAGTGTCATCCTTTTCATAAAACATTTATAATAAAACGTATATCTGTAAGACAATACAATAAGTCAACAGTTGATTATGTGCATATCATACATTGCAACTTCATTTGATCCCCTGTAATTAGAAACTGAGTGCATGGGTTTCCAAATGAAACTTGTGGATTTTACGTATAAATATGATATTTAATCTTAGGTAGTCATGATGGACAAGATTTGTAATGTAGGTAATACACTGAAATAATATAAAATGCAGATGCTTTTCATCTTAAAATCTACTTGTTTACTAAATTAAAATTTATTTCTTTATTAAGTTCTGGCTTGCAGAATGTTTGCAGTTCACCTTGTTCAGTTATTTGTGGATTACATCACTTTCTACTCAGATGCTGGCCGTGGGAACAGAGGGGTTTCTGTTGTATTCTGATTATTATTCAGGAGTGTTTATGCCAGTTTGTTGCAGCAGCATTCACAGATGGGAGCTCACACTAAAGCTTGATTACCCTCTGACCCATATGAAGTTTTGTTTCGTTCCAGCTCTTTGATTAGAAACCATGAATAGGTGTTTCCAAAGTAACTAGTTGCAAATTAACATCATGATGCAGGGAAGGCAAGACTCAGGCTGTCAGAGTAGCAGTGCATGCAGTATTTTGTACTCTTTTGTTTAGCTTTACCAGTCTAAAGCAAGCGCAGTGGCACATAATTAACACAGCAACAAAGACAAAAGCAGAGTTATTCAAACACTCGAAATAGGCAGAGGAATAGATCACAATACTAAAAATAATAAAAACAGAATTCAAAAAACTGGAAGTAAAGAAATGCAGAGGATTTTTGTATAAAATACCTAATTGAATCAGATTGTGCTCTAGCTAATCTGCATAACCATATGATCTTGTCACTGTTACTCCATACCTTTTGTCCTCCCTTCTTCCTCTCCCTCCCGTTTATGAAAAACAGTTATGTTTTGTCTTAAAATTAGATTCAGGCAAGGATCATATATTGCCAAATGTCTGTGCATTGGTTAATCCAATAATTCAAAGCACTATTGCAATATAAATAATATTAATGGAACTAGCTAACAAAGTAGCATTTCAGAGCTTAATTACGTTTTTCACTGGACTTAATATAAGCTGCCACTTTTACCATGAACTAGGAAAAATCTGACCTTTTTCAATTATTTGTCTTCCTAGTGGCACATGAAACTGGCGGGGGCAGGGGAAGCATAGGCAAATTTGCTAAGGGGAGTCATGGACACTTTATGCCAAATTACTCCTAGAGATAGTGGCAAAAAAGAAAAGGGACAAATTTAAAAAACAGTTGAAATGTGAGTATATTCTGTCAGATAAAGTAACCAAAAACTATACAGAGAGGCCAAACCACAGGACATGACCTTTCTCTGTATATGGGAATCTTGTTAGGAACTGCTGAATCAGACCAATAGTCCTTCTAGTTTCTGATTACACCAGCACCAGATGCTTTAGAAAGTGTAAAACCCCTGTTATGGACAAAGGTACAATAACATGTGCATGGAGAATGGTTCTTCATAGGCCCATGTATTAAGTGTTTGGCTTGTATCCTGAACCATGAGACTTGATATCCTGTTTAAACTTTTATCCTAAATTGCATAACTGATATACTTTATTTTTCACTGTTCCTTTTTGCACAGCCACATCTAGCAGCAGACAATCTGGACAAAATTCACGATGAAAGTGAGAACAATCTGTTGCACGTAGCAGCATCACAGGGACATGCAGAGTGCTTGCAACATCTCACTTCTTTGATGGGAGAAGACTGTCTGAATGAGCGGAATAATGAACAGCTAACACCAGCTGGGTTAGCAATAAAGGTGACTTCGTTTTAAATAATCTGTGATAGCTATAAATAATGCTGATACTAAGATGATGATGTTATTTTCAATCCTTTTGCTAAATTAAAGCAAAAAGTGGGTATTTCTGTCATTAACTGATGTCACATAAATAAATAAAAATGTGTTTCTTTTAAAGAGGTAATGTCAGCCATAAACCACTGTATCATTTAATGGGTCATTTTTGTTTTTTTCACATGCACATTAACCTAACTTTAAATTAGTTAACTGCTATTAAGAAAAACCAGTTATATTTCAAGGAACTTTTATTCATATTACTCAGATTCAGACTAGTATTCCTTTACTGACTATAACTATGTCTTGTTTTTCATTCAGATGAGTATAGCATTAAAGACAAGTATGGGAAATATGTGTTGGTAAAGCATGACAGCATTTTTGGTAGTTTCTAATGCTGCTTTTTTCAGTGTGCCACATCTGAAGCTGAAACTTCTTAGATATCGAGCGGTTTGGAGTATCAGACCAAAGTTAAAATTTACCTCTTGCAGAGCACAGCATGCAGCCTGTCAGAAACTACAAAAATGAATGTCATCTGGGAAAAAGTTAAAGCTTATGGGAAAATCTATTATACAGTAAAACATGAAAGTTTATAGTGCTGTTGTGCTGTAGTAAAATCCAATGGTGTGCAGGAAGTTTGACAGTAAAACTAAACTGCCATCTTTCAAATAAGGAATTAAATTAAATCGATATCTAACTACTCTTGGCAAGTGAATTGCTTTTCAGAGTTATAGGGATCTTAAGCTGTGTCTACACTGCACTTTCGTCGTTAAAAATTTTTCGCTCGGGTATAAAAAACCACCCCCATGAACGACAAGAGTTTCAACGACAAAAAGCGGCAGTGTGGACAGCACTTCATCAATGGGAAACACTCTCCTTGTGATGAAGCTACCGCCCCTCATTGGAGATGGTGTTATTTTGTTGCCAGGAGAGCGCTCTCCCAGCGACAGAGTCACTACACTGCGTACCTTACAAAGGCACAGCTGCAGTGGCACATCCATGCCATTGTTAGGTACTCAGTATAGACATAGCCTTAGAATCACTGTCATGACCAAATTCAAGTTTGGATATCTACATTCTGTCTACCGAAAGTCCTCTTGCAGTTTCAGTTGGGTATAGTATTTTTCTTTACTTCTATCCTAACCTGTCAGATAGTGTTGCTGTACTCTATTAACTTCATTGTCTTCCTTCCCAGCATGGGTGGCTGTTTTTCAATAGTTTATTTTATTTATAAAATGTGTGGGCATCCTTTGAGATAAAAAGTACTATGTATTGTGACAGACCCAGACCAGTAGGGTACAGGAGTCTGGTAGAGGGCAAATATACTGGTCACTGGATGAGTAGTTTTCTGTTCTCTGAGTGACCAGAGCAGGGGCTGCACTAGAGTAATCAGGAACCTGCTAGAACCAATTAAAGGCAACAGGCTGCTAATGTAGAACACCTGCAGCCAATCAAGCAGGCTAATCAGCGCACCTGTTTAAAAAGGACTCACTCCAGCGGTGGCGGGACCAGAGGAGAGAAGTGCAGTGACGAGCAAAGGCCACAAGGACTGAGAGGGAGCAGGATTCTACTGGAGAACAAGGAGTACAAGCATTATCAGACACCAGAGACATCCTGTGGTGAGATGAAAGTTTTCGGAGCACCATGGGCAAGTACCCAGAGTGTAGCGTCTAGCAGCTGTTTACAGGAGTACTATAACAGCTGCAATCCACAGGGCCCTGCGGCTGAACCCGTAGTAGAGGCGGCGCTGGTCCCCCCAAACCCCCAACTCCTGACAACACAGAGAGTTGACCCAGACTTGGGAATGATCACTGAGTGAGCAAATCTGCAATAAGCGCAGACCAATAAGGTAGAGGAGGAACTTTGTCACAATATGTATATTTATTATACTATGCAGGCATGGGTACTGTACCATATAGGAGACTCAGGCACAAGTTCCACTAATTATAATGTGTTGTGCTTGTGTTGTCCTTCAAGTTTAAAATTGTTTTGGCATAACTACTAAATTTGACAGTCCTTAATCCCTATCCCTGCAACTCTTTAGGCACCCATAATTTATAATGGGTTTTATTCTCCTTGCACTTGTTTTATGCCAGTACAACTCCAATGGAGTTAATCCTGATTTACGCCAGTGTACAGACCCAGTGTCTGTGTATAGGAGCAGGAATTCCCATACCAGATTATTCTAATGGCTTAGCATCTTGTCTCTGATAATGACCACTGCCACATGCTTCAGAAGAAGATGTTTGTGCGATGCACCTCATTCTCCATTAAGGACTGAGTGAATTTCAGCCAAGCCATGTACTTTAAGACCTCATTCTGATTCTTTCGTGAGCTGGAGAGTTGAACTGGAGCAAGTGCTGTATCAAACAAGTCACACTGCCATATTGATAGTTTGTTTTAACTTGTGTGAAAACCCGCTGCACATTAGAAAGGGTGCCCTTGATGACTCTAGTGGTCTAGCAAACATTGTCATTTATCCATTTCTTTGATTTAAAAAGTCTCAGAATAGAAGATTTATTTCTGGGGTGGTAGAAAAGGTATTGTTTTGTCAAGATAGTTTTAAATTCGGCTGCATCTGAGCCAGGATCTGAGATGTAAGATTTCTTTTAAAGAGCCAATTAAAAGTATACATTAAAATATTTTCGCAGCTTTAATTATTTTCAATTAAATTGAAAGAAATATAAGAAAGTGAGTAAAGTAACTTGAAACTTTTTAGATAGAACATTACAAAGGTTTTACAAAAAGATAAATAAGAAATGGCAGAGAGAGAGAGGTCAAATTTTGTATCTCCTAATCTAGAGAGTATGCCTTTAACTGTGTGACAGTAAAAGTTTAATATATGTGGCCAAATCATGCTTTATCTATTCACACAGGTAGTAGTCGCATTGATTTGACTTCCAAATTGCTGGGACTAGTCTCATGAGTAACACAAGCAGAGTTCCATTCTGTACAGCTTGAATATTTAAGTATCACTTCATTTACTCTTGAAATGAAGCCGCATCTGTGGTGTCATTCAGCAGCCATTCTGTGCCAAAAACTCTGTACAACAGGCATTTAGAAGGGAAAGGGAGGAATAACTTATTCATGTAAATCTCCAGGGCAAATTTAAATAGGCAAAATGTTATCAGTATCAAGTTATAATTAGGCCATCCCACTTGGGTTAACAAATATGTTATCAGTAGATATAAACACAACATTCAAAGAAATTAGGATTATTTACATTAACATCAGCATGCATATATTATTCTCATTAGTATTTCCATATGTAGTAGAAGTGGGTTGGCATCTAAAATAACTGGAATTTTTTTAAATCCTTCTCTTCCTCTATTTAGAATGGTCAACTGGAGTGTGTACGGTGGATGGTGAGCGAAACAGAAGCCATTGCTGAATTAAGTTGCTCAAAAGATCACCCAAGCCTTATTCACTATGCAGGTTCCTATGGTCAGGTATGGTTCCATTTTAAATGAGTGTTTACTTTTTAAAAGAGACTGATTCAGTGTTTGCACAAGAATTCCCTTTTATGCTGTTCTTCAAGTCAAATGTTTTGCAACAGAAATTACATTCATTACTAAATGCAACTTCTCTTAATTATAAAGTATAAACTTTCTTAATTAATCAGAATGTTAAGGCACCATACAACTGCATATTTTAATTAAGGTGTTTTAAAATTTATTTCTCCTTCTAGTTCCTGCCATCAAGTTGTAAATTATTGGCTGTTGGTAGGGTTAAGTGACACATTAGGTTGGTACGTTTACTCTCTCACCTTTGGTAGAAGGGTTTAGTCATCTCATCATGGTCCTAATGGACTTTTGGCCACATCAGAAAACAACCAAGCAATCTGGTACAGTTTACATGCTCTTTCCAGGAGGCTACAAGCCTGAAATAATTTGCTAAAAGTGTGACAATTTAGGAATTAGATGCAATGGCAATTGTCAAGGTCTTTTCCCCACTTTGAACTTTAGCGTCCAAAAAGTGGGGACCTGCATGATTACTTTTAAGCTTAATTACTAGCTTAAAATTTGGTACGCTGCCACCAGCCAAAATATAGTGTTTGGCACACTTCCTGTTCCCCCAAAACCTTCCCTGGGGAACCCAGGACCCAAACCCCTTGGGTCTTAAAACAAGTAGAAATATCAATCAGGTTCTTAAAAAAGGAAAGCTTTTAATTAAAGAAAGAAAAGGTAAAAATTATCTCTGTAAAATCAGGATGGTAAATGCTAACAGGGTATTCAGATTCATATAGACTAGAGGGACTTCCTCCCTCCACCCCCAGCCTGAGATTCAAAGTTACAGCAAACAGAGGTAAAAATCCTTCCAGAAAAATACACATTTACAAGTTAAGAAAACAAACATAAGACTAATCTGCCTTTCCTGGCTAGTACTTGCTATTTTGAAACATGAGAGACTGATTTAGAAAGATTGGAGAAAACCTGGGTGTACGTCTGGTCCCTCTTAGCCCCAAGAGCGAACAACGAACAAAACAAACAGCACAAACAGAGACTTCCCTCCACCAAGATTTGAAAGTATCTTGTCCCCCCATTGGTCCTCTGGTCAGGTGTCAGCCAGGTTCCCTGAGCTTCTTAACCCTTTACAACTAAAAGAGACATTAACCCTTAACCATCTGTTTATGACACCAATGGTGCAAGGGATGGAAAAACTTGAATAACATCTGCCTAACTCTAACCATTTTTAATGTGCTTTTAGATAAAGCTCAATGTAAATTAACCTTATCTTATACTGAACCTAATCGACATATAAATCTAGTGATGAGTAACCTTAAAAGGTTCAGTGTTTGGATGCTTATTTGTGGGGAGCTCGGGGGAGGATACACTACTAGATTATACAGTCCTCAGTTACTGTAGGGTCCCCTTTCCCCAAAATAAGCCCTACAGTGAACAAGCCCCAAAGGACCCCCATCATTCTTGGATTCTGCAGTGACTTTTGTGGGAAAGAACTAATAGGCTGCTAACCCTGTCTCATTTCTCTGGTGGATAGGTTCTTCTCCCCCCAGTTTCTTCAATCAAAGCCTGATGGCCTTCACAGGGGGAGTGCACAAGCAGCCCTCATCTTATCCTATATAACTGGGAACAGCACAGAACCAGTTGCTGATTTTGCCACCGCTACTTTTTTCTCCTCTTACTGATCTCTCATTGAGACACTGCAGTTCTGCCTGTCTAACTGGCCCTATGCACGGAACTGGAAGCATTTCAGAGAATTCTACCATGGAGGTCCTGGACTTTAATTTATTTCCTAGCAGCCTAAATTGAGCTTCCAGGACCTCTCTCCTACTTTTCCCTATGTCATTGATACCTATACGTACTATGACCACTAGCTCCTGCCCAGCAGTGCCCATAAATCTATCTAGCTGTTTTAAGAGGTCCACGACCTTTGCACCTGCAGGCAATTCATCATGCAGTTCTCCCGATCATTACAAACCCAACTATCTCTATTTCTAATAATCAGATCCTGCATTGCTATTACCTATCTCCTAATAATAGAAGTCCCCTATCCCAGAGGGGAATCCTCAGTACAAGAGGATACCCTGAGATCATCTGGAAGGAGAGTCCCAACTATGGGATTGTCTCCCTCCACTTTAGCTTGATGTTATCCTTCCCTGAGATTTTCATCCTCCTTGGCAGCACTGAGGCTCTCAGACCAGGGCTGGGATCGCGCTATGTCCCTGAAAGTCTTGTATTTTGTATCTCTTTGTCTCCCTTAGCTCCCCCCATTTCAGTCAGGGGTGGATCCAGGCCCCAGCACACCAAGCGCGTGCTTGGGGCGGCTTGCTGCAGGGGGCACTCTGCGGTCGCCGGGAGGGCGGCAGGCAGGCAGCCTTCGGCGGCGTGCCTGCGGAGGGTCTGCTGGTTCCGCGGCTCCGGTGGACCTCTCACAGGCGTGCCTGCAGATGGTCCGCTGGTCCCGCTGCTTTGGTGGAGCCGCGAGACCAGTGGACCCTCCGCAGGCACGCCTGCGTGAGATCCACTGGAGCCGCAGGACCGGCAACTGGCAGAGCGCTCCCCGTGGCGTGCTGCCATGCTTGGGGCGGTGAAATGTCTAGAACTGCCCCTGATTTCAGTCACTCTGGTCTCAAGAGCCTGTACTTGGTCTCTGTGAGCCATGAGTTGCTTGCACCTAATGCACACATACACCAGCTGCCCACAAGGCAGGTAATCATACATGCTTCACTCAGTGCAATAAACTGGATAGCCCCGACTCTGCTGCTGGACTTCTGCCTGCATTATTTCTACTCATTTTGGTTGTTCTATGTTTTTTGAGGGGAGTTTATTGGCCTAAGTTTACAGTATGTTTGCTAGGTGTTTTTGGCTCTCACATTCCCTCTCTGATCTCCCTCACAAAACTCCCCTGTTCGCTAGCGCCTCTGATCGTTTGGGAGCAGGCTTTTTAAATCCTTGTTCTCACTGTGTTAGCCCCGCCCCTTTGTCAAGGGATACTAAAGGGATCAGGAATTAAAGTATCGCAGGCTAGAACCTCATTAGGAAGCTCTCAGCCTTGTCTCGCAGGCTTCTAGGCTCAGCACATAGCTCCCAAAACAGACGACACTATAAACTCAAATCAAGCAGGCACACAACAGACAAACTGACAGATTGTAAACTCGCCCCAATAATCACGTAGACACTCTTCCTTCACCTGGAGCAGCATGTCATGGAAGGATGCATATCATGACTGACATATGCTTAGAACTTTTTGTTTGGGGAAATTTAGATTTTTGTGTTTTTAAACAATTAGATCTAGCATTCTACAAGTGTAGGTTAACCTTAATAACTCTTGCAAGTGGATGATAGACACAAGCCTTGAAAATATCAGCTATAACTGATCAATATCTATAGTCTATTGCAGATGTGAATCACATTTATGATTATTTTACATTACCCAAATCTTATAGATTTTGGTTGTTATCATTCTTCATTTTCTTTGAATTACTTTAGTTGAAGAACATCTCTATTTTCTGTGCATTTTCAAGAATCTTCATCTTCAAAATACACTAAATGATTTCTTGGACACCGAAACAGCCTTTTGGCGTTCAAGAATTCATTTTTCCTCAGTATTACTCAAACATTCAATTAATTTATCTACATATGCCATTTGGGGGTATACTATTAAAGAGTGTAGTTATTTGAGACATGGAAGTTATTTTAATGTTGAAAAATATTAACCATAAGTTACCTAGAACTAAAATCTAGGAGCAAACATTTAAATGGGCTTGAACCTGGCCTCTAATTTTGTGCTTGCAATCCACTACTGATACAAATGGTAGCATTTAGTCACCCACTTACTTGATTTTTAGGTAAGTCAGATGATAAATGGGTGACTAAATAGCATAATGTGCATCATGCTAATTGGAGGCACGGAATTTGAGGATAGCTTCTAAAGTTTGGGTGTTAATGTTCACCAGAGCAGTTTATATAAGAACATTTCTAAACTATGGTTGTTTTTAATCCTATACAAGCATTTCTCTAAAATACTTACTGTACTTTTGTTTTCTGATAATTAAAAATTAAAAATAGTCCTTCACCATTGTTGGCCAACACTGCATGCATCCACAGAGATTGTTCTCAGGAAGAATTTTAAAGGGGATACATGAATTGAAAACAAGGTCTTACGAGAAGTGTCAAGCAACTTTAATAACAGGCAGTGTTACCACCGCCATCTCTAATAAGTTTTGCTTGCTTTATTTCTTTCTTAATTTTTTTCCCTAGGAGAAAATACTTCTGTGGCTTCTCCAGTTTATGCAAGAACAAGGGATTTCTTTGGATGAAGTTGACCAGGATGGTAACAGTGCAGTACATGTAGCTGCCCAGCATGGCTATTTAGGATGTATACAGGTAGAGTACTAACTACACTTATTTCAGAGAGCTCCTTTGAATTTATAAATCTGCAGATTAAAAGCCCCTAATGTCAAAATGGAGAACCTCATAGGTAAGAAATAAATCCTTATAATAAAAAGATACTTACACCATAAAAAAGCTTGAACAAGTAGGCTTCAAAATAAAACTTCTAAAAACTTACGTACCTTAAGTGCTAAACTTCACTCTGTTATACTTGTGTAAATCCAAAGTAATTCTGTTGTAATGAGACAAGAATTAAGGATTGAATTCCTAGAGAGTTTTTTTTAATTGATACAAAGAAAAATAACATGACTCCTTGTGCATTAAGATGAGACTACCCCTTAATGAGTTAATGAACTTCTAAAGAGCTGAAAGAGACTCTGTCAGGATTGATAGGAATACTCTGGCATTGACCTCCTTTGAAAGTGCTTACCTTTCTGATGCTTGCCATCTATTTCTCTTTCGAGCAAACCATTGCAACTATCCAGAAGGAGGGAAAAACCATGAACAGCCAGGGTGCAGGATCATTAGAAGCATTGTGCACAAGAATGATTTCTAGTGTTCAGTGCTGCTTCACTTCTTGTGTTAGGCAGCCAAAATTATTGACCGGATGACTAATGGATGGGGAAAGAATTAGTCTAAATGGATGGCAAAGGGATTGTGTGGAAAAGCAGAGTATCTGAGAAAGATATTGGTCAGAAAGGAAGGAGAATAGAGAGAAGAGGAAAAGAGAAGATCAGCTACGTGGGTGGAAGACAAAAACCAGAAGCCAAGATGGGAAAAAAAGATATGAGGACAAGAGGAAGAGAGAGACAGAGAAAATGTACCTGACCAGTAGTAGTATTTTTTGAGAGTTGTAGACAAGGAGTGCTAATTTCAGGAAAGTCATTTCAGGCATCTATGAATAGTAAGTGCAATAGAGGAAAATTGAACCAGCAGACGTTGAGGTAAGAAATCAATTGAACAGATTCGGAGACATAACCATTACAAGACTTTCCTGAATTTTCTTGTTAGTGAGATGCTGTCCTGCTTTGACAGACATCAGGAGTGTACCCTGCCCAGTTTATTGTGAGAGTCACATTAAACGAATCGGCGCACAGGCGCAGTCCCTATCTTAGTGTTTTTGTTGTTATTTTTCAGATAGTTGCAACGATCAGGTGGAAAAGAAATAGATGGAAGGAATGCGAAAGGTGTAGGACCTACCAGATGGGAGCACTGTCATGGTAGGTCAATGTTTAAGGCTACCAACTTTGACAGTGTCCCTTAGAGCTGTGCGATAAATTGTGAAAGAGCAGTGATTAGCAAATGATTTTGCATGGAACAGTAACAATTCCAGTCCATTCTGGGAAATGAAGTTAAATAGAAGCAAGATTAGTGTTGTTTCCCTTCTGAAGAGTGAACTTGAATAAACGGCCCTGAATTTTTGAAAATATTTTTTTATTTGATTGATAGATAGATAAACCAGTAGGGGAAAACCTGGCAATTACAGACTGGTAAGCTTTATATCAGTGCCAGGAAAATTGATTGAAATAATAATTAAACAGATTTTTTTTAAAAAAAGCACAGCTTCTGTAAAGGAAAGTTGTGCACTCCTTTCTACTAGAGTTCTTCGAGTGTGTCTGTCACCCCTCTGAGTCTGCCACACCTTCCATCTCTAACATGCTCCTGTGCCAAGGGACCAGGACAGAAAGCTAGCTACGTTGACCTTATTATACCCAGGAATTCCCTGTGCCAGGGGAAACCCATCTGAGCTGAAAAGCTCAGATTGGTAATTTCGTAGTAAGGCATTCTTGAAATCAGGCTAGTTGGTCATTCACAGAAAAAGACAGATTTTGTACAAGTGCATTTGAAAAAGGCTTATTGTATTATCACCAGAGGTGAAAGTAGACCGGTACGGGGTACCAGTAAGAAGTGGACACTGGCAGTGCTTTAACATTGCTCCCCCTTTTTCCCCCCCCCCCCCCACTCCAGGGGCCATCAACGGGGGGGAAGGGGCACGCAAATGGGGAAGCTTCCCCCGGGCCTGGTGATTTAAAAGGCCCTGGGGCTCCCAGCCACTGCAGCAGTGGCCAGAGCTCCAGGCCATTTAAATCATCGCTGGAGCCCCCGCGCAGCACAGGCCAGACAATGTGGAAGGGCTGGCTGGAGGAGGCTGACCCAAGGCCCCACCCCTTCCATCCAAGGTTCTGCCGCTTCCAGGGACCCCATACCGGTAAGTATTTTCTCTTACTTTCACACCTGATTATCACAAGCAGGATTTGACAGGTGTCCAAATGTAAACACTTCTCATTCACTAGTCTCAGCCCCAGAGTATACTGTAGATTTAAAACCCATTATAAAAGTTACATTACACAAAGTAACAAAAGGTGTAAAATCAAGTTAACTAGGGGACAGGAAAAGCAAGAGGGGGCAAATATATCATCTGGTCTCTCTGATCTGAAGGGGTAGCTCAGTATTCTAAATTACTCCTATGCCCCATTGTTAACTTTGATTGTCAAGTTAGGAACTCTGACTTACTGAAGAGTTATTTGTATGGATGATTTTTAAAAATAACTTAGACCAAGATTTTTAAAACTGTGTTCCTGAAGTCAGGGTTCTAAATTCAGTTTTAGGAACCTTAATAGGAATACCCAGCAGTTCCCATTGACTTGAAAATCTTTGCCATAGTTTATAGCAGAGATTTTAAAGACACTTACAGCTATTCATGTTCTTTCTACATCTTTGCAGACATTGGTTGAATATGGAGCAAATGTCACCATGCAAAACCGTGCTGGAGAGAAACCTTCACAAAGTGCTGAACGACATGGACATACCATGTGTTCCCGTTACTTAGTGGTTGTGGAGACATGCATGTCATTGGCATCTCAGGTTGTGAAGTTAACTAAACAACTAAAGGAGTAAGTGTCTAATTCATAAAGGTGGGATAGTGGCTACACCGGGATTGTTCTCAAAACAAGTCTCTCCCTTGTCTTCAGTTTATTAACTAGGTCCCTCAGCTACCTCTACATTAAAATTAGTCAATTAACACTTTCCCCTTCTTTCTCTATCCACCACCATACTCTTTCAAACTCTAATCAATCTTTAGCTTCATCTTTAGCTGCTTAGCTCTTCTACTAATCTTGGTGAAAATTTGCTGATTCTTATGTGGGCGTGGGTATGAGTGGCGGTATCTGTGTATTTGTGTGTGTGTAAGTAATCACCTTATACCTGTCCCCTTAAAACCTAAGGACCACATGATTTCTAATCTAATATTTCTAGTCACTTAGCATACATTTAGATCATTAAAACGGTTCTTTGCAATTACAGTGTTAGGTGTTGATGTTTTGAGGAATAATGAAAATAGTAGTTAGAAAATCTTTGGATCTTGGAAAAACCTATTCTGGAAATATTGTTTGTTCTGTTTTTTTCTGCATATGACCAAGTTTGAGCGCATCACTATGGCTCATAGCAAATGAATTAGCTACAAGGGCCTGATTTTCAAAATGTTAGATGTGGGATAGCATGACTATATTGTGTAAGCAGTTATTGTGATTGAATGTCCCCTTAGAGTGAATTTTCAGAAGCACTCAGTATTGGCCTAACTTGGCTCCCATTGAGGTCAGTGGTAATATTGGACCCAAAATGAACACTGAAAATCCAGCTCTTAGTGTACACTATATCCCATTTACACATGCAAACATGGAAAAATGGGTCACATGATTTATGCAGTCAATTAGAAACCTAATGTCTTGAGAATCAGGGTCAAAATGTTTTATTGAATATTTATTCTGCCTTTGCTGTTAAGTCCATGTGTATCTGCCACATAGGACTTTCTGTATATATAACAAAAAGACTATACAGTAGCAACTTGCCTCCTCTATCATTACAGAACACTTCAGTTCATTTGAGGTATTTTGTTTTTGTGTACATATATGCAAATGTGTGTATACTTGTATTATTGAAACATCTCAGTTAGTTACAGTTTACATTTTAAACACACACTGTAATGGTAATGACCCCCACGTGTCTTGAGCCTGCAAGATTCCTAGTCAAGTGACACCTCCCTGCTCACACCCAGTTGATCACTACTTGCTGACCAAATGGAGAGAACAAGAAACCAGAAGCTATATCACTGAGTCCTCTTCTGGGCCCTGAGTGAAGGAACACCAGGATCTCTAATTGGTCCGCACTTCCTATTCAAACCCAAAGAGAAGCACTGGAAGATGTCTGTCTGCACAGTTAGGCTCTACCTGGTTGCTGCTCGGACACCTCGTCCAGTGCTTCAGACTCAGATATGCCTGATTACTTGTATCCTGACCATGGCCTGATTCATGATGACCTGACTAGTGTCTGACCCCATCCAGATGAGTTCGTCTGGCTCCTGCCTGATTCCTGGTGTAAGCAGAGTCAGGATGAGCTGTACCCTGACATCTGGTGGTGAAGTATGGGAAGTGTGGAAAGAATGTCTGGAATGCAAAATCTCAAATATTTGCATAGGCACGCCTAACCCATCCCAGACTGCCTTTGACATTTCATCCCCAGACTGCCGAGCTGTGGGATTTGCTTTGCTTTGTGACAGAAATGACTCAACCTCAGTTGGGTGGTACTTGCTAGACAAGGACATGGGTTCCAAACCCTGTGAAGGAGAGAGTTGGGGACAGGTATTTGTGCCTGGTGGGTGCAGGCTCCTTGTGGAGCTAGAAGCACCAGTTGCACTCCTCCTCTCTCCACTGTGGAATGTCAGAGTTGATTTTTTTATTCCTTAAGACTCTAGATACAGGTTGCTGAGCTGAACTCACTTTGGGCTAATGGTGCACTAGCACTGGGGCTCCCCTACTATGTGCTGAGATCACTAAGAGCTGAAATCACAAAAGAGCTGAAATTACTGAGCTGGGAGCACTGAGTACTGTGCTAACTAGTGGGGAGCCTGAAGCTATACTGTGGAACAGAGCAGCTGGCGAGTGGAGCAGTTTATGGGGATGGCTGGAGCGGACCACGGACAGCTGGTGGAGTGGAGCGGCTGCAGAGGGAGTAGCTGTGGGGACGTGTGGAGCAGCCCACAGAGCGAGCGGAGCCGAGCAGTTTGCTGGGACAACTGGAGCAGCTCACGAGGCAGCTGGTGGAGCGGAGCAGTTTGTGAGGACGGCCGGAGGAGCAGAGTGGAGCGCGGCTAAGGTAAGGCGGGAGCAGTTCGTGGAGAAGGCGGAAGCAGAACCCACGGAGAGGCCAGGGCAGTTGGCCCTGGACCACGTAAGGTGCCCTTTCACCCAGGCTGGGGGGAGGGACCTCTACAGATAGACTCTTGAATTCTGGGTGGCATTGACCAGAGACTTTTGGGTTGTTGGACTTTGGAGTGATTGGACTTAAGACCCTAAGGGGAAAAAGGACATTGCCAAATGTACTTGGGGGGGTGGTTATGGTTTGTGTTATAACTCTGTTTGTGGTGTTTCTCCAATGGGATGCCGCATTGATTCCTTCCTTTATTAAAAGATTTTGCTACACTCAGACTCCGTGCTTGCGAGAGGGAAGTATTGCCTCCTAGAGGCGCCCAGGGGCGTGGTATGTAAGTGTCCCAGGTCACTGGGTGGGGGCTCGAGCCGGTTATGCCTTGTGTTATTGAAACGGAACCCCTGGATACTGAACCTGGCCCTTGTTGCTGCCAACTCAGAGGGGCAGAAGGGTTACACTGGTAACTTGAACATGACGCTCAAGAATTAAGTCGTTAAGCAGTGGATTAGATCCAGCTGCTTGCGTTCCTTTCCCCACTTCCTGCACACAATGAGAAATGCCTTCCAAAGCAATGAATTCAAAAGAGAAAAATGTTCTGTCTTGTCACACTTTTCATATGCTGTCTTTCAGTATTGAAAACTCACTCTTATTCAGATACTCATCTCAGTTGTTATATCTTCAACAAACTGAAATAGAAATAGAGAGGATAAATGGCAACCATCAGTTCTTTGTTTCAGTTCTCTTTTTCAGTAGAATTCTCTTTTATCAAGACTCACCGTACCTGTGCTGGATTTTACCTCTGATGCCTCACTGGGGAGGGAAGACTTAACCTGTCAGCCAGCAAGCAGTGGGCACATTTGCCCCCTTAGGAATATAACCTAGCTCAGAATATTTCCTGGCAACAGCAACAGGCACCTCTCAGACCCCCGGTTTCCCTTGAACTGTAGCACATAGAAAATCTTTAGAATCGTTAAACTTGACTCCAGATTGGTTTCTGTGTTTGCCCCAGCTGGAAATCAATCTGTGCTCTGTAGGAGTCTGTCTTTTCAAGCCAAAGGGCTTTGTTCCACTCAGTGTTGCTGCCTCTCCCCAATCCCTGATGGAGACAAAATGCTGTGAGCTTCTTGTGGAGCTGTCTTGCAACCTAGTCAGGCAGTGGAATAATCCATCACTGGCTTGAAAAAGCAACTTCTGCCTGCCTGTTTGGGTTACCAGCCTCAGCCCCAGTACTGGAACTCCAGCTCCAGACTTGCTGGAAGACTCAGTGACTTCCACTTACTTACTTACCAGTGTGTCTCATCAGCCAGGGACAAGTGCCTCTGTCTGAAACCCCCTTTATCTCCATCCATGAAAGCGCTGAAGAGGTTAATGGTGTCCTACAGATACAGCAGTTCACCTACCACCTTCCTTTCCAGCCACTTCATCTGCCTCCCTGGAATTGGCACCACCTTTAGCATGTTATCAAGTCAGACTGTCCCAAATACATGTGGGATCTGGCTATGTGAAATCAGATCACCATCCCTGCTGCTCAGCCTGACCAGCTGAACCTAAGAAGCTCAGGGGGCCTGAACCAGCTCAAGAAGCATCTCTTCTGATTCTTGTTTCAAGGACTGTCCCCAGAAAACGAGCACCTGGGTGTTGCTCTCTGCCAGGGGAAAGACTCTCTGCTACTGGACTAAACCCCTCCATGGTTCAGTGTTAAGGGAGAGCACAAAACCAGGAGTAAAACAACATTCAGATCAGTTTTCAGTTTCCCCTGGATCAGAGCAAATGGGCAAGCTCAAAGGCTAAGAGTGTCAACAAAAGGTCTCTAAGGTGGTCTCTGTCTCTCTCCAGGGAGAAGATATGACACTTAGAAAATAGGAAATGTCTAGAAGCCAGAAATCCTACCTATCATTCTCATCTTCAGAGTAAGGGGAACTCAGAATCCAGAAGAGAGAGATATTCAGGAAAATTCTTTCCACCATGGGTCGTAGGGAAAGTGAAACAACAAACAAGTACTTACCATCAGCTTCACTATAAAAAGCCCATCCTCCACTTCTCTGTCATTCTGAATGATCAATTCAGAATGGGAGCAGCCAACCAAAAGAGATTCCCAAGACAGTCACAAATTTTTCACAATGCCTACACAAAAAGGCCTCGGTTGTACTTCTCAAGGTCACCAAGGTTCTTAACAATTTGGTTAATCAGACTGATTTTCTCAGTAGTATGTCTGTGGCCTAAGAAACCCATGGACCTCTGATCAGAAGACACCCTGCTGCACAAATGAGCCAACTTTTTGACTCTCTGCTGGCATTAGCAGCTTTGACCTGTGTGTTGCTTGAGCTATCTTGGCCTGAACAATTCTGTCAGGCCCAAAGATATAAAATCAGCCCTTCCCTAGATGTCTTTGACAGTGTCCTTCCATGGCAGACTTCTCTGTGGACTCCCTGTGGTTTGCAGCATATGTATTGGACATAATACCATAGCTGGATAACACTAGTGGAGCTGGGGATGGGAATCATCTACCCAAGCCAAGCACTAAAATAAAAAGATGTAGACAAAAATATCCTCATGTCAGTGAAGCGTGGACTACAGGTTTTCATCAAAAAGCAGTCTGTCATTTTGTTCCCAGTGTTCATCAGATAAAATCAGGATTATGGTTTTATAATGTTGTGCAGTTGAAGCCAAACAAATAAAAATGATTATAAGATAAAATTTAAGCTTATAGTGTGCTCCGTTCTTTTTGTGTGTGGTACTCTGTTATAAAATATAAATGTGTATACAGATACTAGGCGTAAACTTTAAAATGTTATTCCATCATTTACTTATGTGTTTTATTTTCTGCTGTATAAAGTGTGTGGGTTTTTTAAATAAAACAATAGATCTTGGTACATTGAAACATTTTGCTAGTGTCTGGGGCCTCAGTTTGTTCCCATTGTCATCAGTGACTAAACTCTGTGACTTGATTAGAAGCAAGGTAGGGTGAGCTGTAATTATGTATCTTAATACTGAAGCTTATGATATTGCATGACAAAGTACTGCTCAAGAATATATGATCCTGTAATTTACAATGCTATCAGTGTGTGTGCATGCTTGTCTGTTATACTGTATTCATTATGTAATGAAATGAAGGAAATGTGGGAATGGAGTAAGCTTTAATAGTCTTAGTTTAATAAAGAATAAATAGATTGTTTGTATAATGCCTTTAAAAATAATTGAGGCTTGGTTGGAGTAACTGTAAGAAAAGATGTTCTAGTGAGAGAAACACATAAATAAAGGTTACAAGCATAGGAAGTATTTAGTTACACCTATGAAACAGTTTGCATTCTTTCAGGTTAGTTCTCACTGTATGTGATTTATGTTTCTTATTTTAATATGCTGAACTAAAAGTTGAGAAAAGGGTAAGAGGGGAGTGAATAGATATGTAGATATCAGAGAGTAATTGCAAATGAAAATAATTTGCCCAGAAAAGTGTGTGTCTTGGGAGTTTACTGTATAATCCAGTGTTGACAGATTGTGGGAGTGATTTTAAAATAGTACACAGAACTGTGTAGGCGAAGGGAAGGAAGGGGGAAAATTTAAAGGAAGAGAAGATGTATATAACTTAAAGTGTGGCTATGCTTTGAGAAGTAACTGTAAAATAGCATGCTGGGATCTTACCATTATTGCTTTAGTGCTTTCCAGATCCACTTGGTACATTAGAAGAAAAAAACATTTATTTTCTGTCAGTCCTGCAAATACAGCCTGAGATCTGAGAAGTCATCTGGATTCTTTCTGGCTCTGACATTTCCAACTATAAAGACTCTGTATTTGGAACTTAGTTAACAATTCTGTTGATGACATTTGAGCTAGGAAAGAATCCAGCTCACTGTCAAGAGCTATGTTAGTTCTGCACAACTAACAAGATTTAAAAAAAATACTAAAAATATAAAGGCAGTAGATAAGACCAAAACCGTAAAGCAGATAAAAAGGTAGTGCTTTTTGCATGGTCACTTTTAATGTATAAGTACCTATGCTTAAAGGGATAGGAAATAAAATCAAATGTGCTGAAAGCATTGTGAGTAAACAGCACTTTACACCACCTGTCTTGCACATTTTTTTATTAAATCTTTCTAGTTTTCTCTTTTGTGTGAAGCTTATCTGTAATAGTCTAAATAGCAAGCCTACAAATATGGGTATTTTAGTTAAGATGGTACCCTAATTTAGCTTATGTTGAATATTCACGGCTATATCAGGAGATAGCTTTGTCAGTGGATAGAGAAGTCAAAGCTTTCATCCCAGGAAACTTAGGTCCAGATTCTGCAGTCTGCTTAAGGCTACTTTGTAAGTAGTACACTTTGAACCATCCAGAAAGAACCAGTGGTGAAGTCCTTGTGAGCAACAATTTTGAGTCAGCAGAAAGGTGGCAGATGTGGCTCCACCACCTCTTGAGCCAGCCGTCCCCAACCCCCAGCAGAAGGGGATGGAGAGGATGGGACACAGTGGAGCAGAGTTCAGCTAATCATACACCAGCGTTAAGTTAGGGCTGCTCCTGTGGTGCCCTAATTTGCTCTCAGGTTGGGTAGCCCTGAATCAGGGAGCCACAAGAAGCTCTATGCAGTGTTCTTCCCCACCTTCCACTCAGGACTGGAGAATCAAGAATTCTGCTCCTAGAAAGTATCTTTACTTTCAAAACATAGATGAATCCATTTTCTTGTGGCCTCAGTCAATATAGTTCAGATTTGTCCGTGTCTTGAATATGTCCTGGGATTGCAGTAATTTTAGAGCAAAGGGAAGTAAATGTGCACACCAAGTACAATTCCTAAAGTTATAAATTGTAGCTCATGGCCACTCTTCGAGGCAGAGTCTTCATTCACTGGTTCATTTGAACTGAGTAAAAGGCTGCTTGAATCAAGATAGAGTATTGTATAAAACGTACTTCAGTCTTAAGGTATGTTTACACAGTAACTACACAGCCCATGCCAGCCAACTTGGACTTGCAGCGCTTGGGCTGTAAAGCTCTTTCGTTGCAGTGTAGCCTTCTAGGATCAGGTTGGAGCCTGAGCTCTGAGACCTTTCCACCTCACACGGTTTTAGAGCCCAGGCCCAGAAGTCTACACTGCCTTGAAACAGCCATAGGCCCACAAGCCCAAGTCAGCTGGCATGCGCCAGCCGTGGGTTTTTCATTGTAGTGTACCCACAACCTTAGTGGCCAGCGTTGCTGTATTAAATATAAGGCTAACTAATATAGTGTCAAGTTTCCTAGCAAGTTGTCAGTGAAGGCTTCAGTTGGGTGCAAACTTCATAAACTCCTGTTCTAGAGAACTGGATTTTTTAAATGAAGTAACAAAATTTTTCCAAGGTGAACTGCTCAAAGGGGTGAGCACCCAAGTGGACTCTCAGAAAAATACACACAACCAATATTTTTGTATGCACTTTGGTTGACACAACTTCTGCACACATTTGAGAACTTTGGAAAAATCTGTTCTACTACCCTACTCCACTATGTATTCTCTGTATGACACATTTTACAGAAAAAGCTATTCTGGAAATCTTATAGAGAATTTAAAAAAATGTATTGGGATTAGTTTTTATATTGTTCTACCTGTGTCTTAGTTACCGTGAGTCCAACTGCAAAGTGTGAAAGGAGAGAAAAATTAAAACTAATAAACTTAAAACACCTCTTAAAAAGGCCTTAAAATACTTATGTATACATAAAAATGTCTTGATGGTAAAATGTTGTACGTGGGAACATACCCTAGCAGAAGGAAGAACTATGTCTCCTATTGGAAAGCTGAGAGTCTCTCTTTTCCTATAGTTATGAAGCCTCAGTTTCTAGCTCTGCAAAGTTTTAAGATACTGGAGTTTAAATCTGTCATTGGTACAAGACTAAATGTCTGTCTTGAGCCATATAGGTACAAGATAGATGCAATTTATTATGGATGTCATCTTCATATTTTTGTTTATCTAGATCTCTCTCTACCTGGAATAAGTGTCTGTGTTCATATTTGCATATGTGGACTTTCTCTCGTTCTTTGCTAGGGTTCCACTATAATCATACGTGCAATATCAGTTATGCACAATATTGTATGTTTATTTAATTGTAATTGTCCAAAGTTCTAGACGTGCATGAAGACTATTTACAAAGCACATACAGAGTAAAACAGGAAATTAAGAGGTTGTGTATGTGCTATGGTTGTATTCTATTGACTGCACTGTGGTATTTTCACCACTGTCCTATGTGGGAGTGCAGGTACACAGTCTGCTCTGACCTTCAGGATGAAGTAGATCGTTCTGCTGATGCACTAGTCCTGTGTTGTAAGTAATGGCGTTCTCCCTCCTCTTGACCTTCCTGTGATTTGCTCTGCAGAGGGAATAGGAGTGAGCAATACCTGTACTCCCCAGAGCTAGAGCCTCCTGCACGGGGCATCCATTCCCATCCCATGCACAGCTGAGCAAGAGCCATCGTGATCTGAGCTTAAGTTTGCTGTGACTTGACAGTTTGGGATGTTAAGTTGGCACTAGATGGATTAAGCTTTGTGCATCACTCAGCTCCAACAAACTGTTGCTTAAAATTCTAAACTTGCAACTTACAGCAGTCACTACCAGTAATAAATAACTTATATTAACTAGGCAGCTTTCAGAAGGTGCTATACAGTGACCACAGGGTTCCCGTAGGGATTAGAGGCAATTTACAGGAGTACAGAACCTCTTTGTCCATATTAATATTTTTATATGCTCTGTATTTGCATCTTCAATTATAGATGAACAGAGACTTTCTTCTGAGTGTGATGTTGAATGATTGGTATCATTTAGCCTCTTATACAGGCAGCCTTTAAAAATGGGTTTAATGGTTTAATATTTCCTTCCAGGCAGACAGTAGAACGTGTGACGTTACAGAACCAACTCCAGCAGCTTTTAGAAGCCCAGAGATCAGAGGGCCAATCACTACCAACATCCCCAAGGTAACAGTTTCCAGAAGTGGAATTGTAAAGTAGTGTAACTTGGAGCCTTTTTATTGCATAACTATTATCAGGAGAGATCATGGTCTATCTAATCATTCACACATTAAAAAATAGTAAAACATCTGCTAAAACTCAATATATTTCTTTTTCACTGCTGATTTCAAGTTCACATCTTTTTTAAATTGCCAGCTTGTAATAGGTGTAAATACTGAATGCTCTTAGAAAGAGGTAAGCAGAACTAATCATTCCTGTTCCTCACCATATAAAATCTGATTTATTGTGGAAGCCGAGTACATTTTATATAAGATGAATCACAGTGAACACAGGAAACACCTGGTGAAGTTGTAAAGCTTCACTTTGTGTACCATGTATGCCATTGTAACCTTATGCTAGCTATAGTTCATAAAACCGGTTGCTAACAAAAAATGCTTGCAGATTAATATGATTTCTCATGCTCATTACATGTTTTGCCCATACTAGTTACTGTTAAAAGCCACAGAACCAGAAACATGTATAATTTAACATGTCAGCGCCTTTTGCTAAAATAGATCACTTGACATTAGTTGAATAACACTAAGGAAGAGGAAGGAGACAAGACTGGGACCCTGCAGACCTGGTTTATGTTTCTGACCCTGCCACAGGCTTCTTATGTCTTTGGCCAAGCCAATTATATCCTGATCCTGCAAGAATTTAAGTATGTGCTAAACGTTACTCAGTTGTCAATCCAGTTGACTTCAATGGGATTGCAAAAGGGAGTAAAGTAACACACATAGGGTATGGCTACACTTGGAAGTGTGAGTGTGGTCAGAGCGCCAGCGCTGGGAGAGAGCTCTCCCAGCGCTGCACGTAAACCACATCCTCTACGCTGGGAGCCGCGCTCCCAGTGCTGCGGCACTGATTACACTGAGGCTTTACAGCACTGTATCTTGCAGCGCTCAGGGGGGTGTTTTTTCACATCCCTGAGCGCGAAAGTTGCAGCGCTGTAAAGTGTGAGTGTAGCCATACCCATACTTAAATGTTTGCAGGATTGTTCCCTTAATCTCTTTCTCACTCAGTGTCTTTATCTGTAAAATGGAGATGATACTTTCCTGCATAACAGGGGTGTGTTATGGAGCTAACTTCATTTTAACATAAGCTCTAACGTCAATGGAAAGAGTCACCTATTGATGTCAGTGGACTTAGGATCAAGCCCTTAGAGTGCTATTTATACAGTGTCTAATAAGTTGTGAGAACCAAATACTAATCATTAGTATTTGTAAAGTGCACTGGATGGGGTATTATACAAGTGCAAATCATTATTATTTATAATATTTTCTGAAGTAGAAATAGATAGTGCAAATACACCTTCTGAGATTGGAGAAGTCTTTGTATATTAGAGGAGTGGGTTGGTGGGTGAATTGCTTGGTTGGTGTATCTTTTTCAAATGGGAGAGGAAGATTCATGCTCTGCATCACTCACTAATTCTAACCACTAACCTCCTCCTCTTGATCATGTGGGCAGAGATGAAAGTGGCTCTTCATTTTTTTTTAAAACTCTGCTTTCATGGTGTTCACTGTTTTCCTTCCAGTTACAACTCCCTCACCCATCCCATCTTGCCATGTCAATAGCTCTGCTCATTGAAGCACATTCCAAGAACCAAAGGAAGATCATCAGAACTAACCTTCTTTCACCCAAGTAGTTTTTGCATGCACATTTCCCAGGAGGCCAGATAGAGCTTTAATTTGTCTATTTCACTTATATACTAAAACATTTCTTAATTAAGATGAAGTGATTAATAATAGTATATTAATTTAGTACAACAGTATTAGGATTGTGAAATGATTAGAACTACAGTTATTTGAAAAAAAGAAATTCACACCTATACTGCCCCAAATTAACCATAACTGAGTCTTTTTGCCAGTGGCTATGAGTAAAAGCAGGGTGGTGTTTGGTTTGTAATCAGGATATGGAATTTGTGGACTCTAACCCATGCCTCAGGGAAGGAGCTCTGTAACATAAATCCTTTGCAAACCAGACTTAAGATTGTATTTCCTCACTTTCTAATATTTTGGGTTTTTTATTAGAGTAACGTCCTAATAATATTGAACTTAATTAATGTATATTTACATCCTTTTCAAGATAACTATAAAGGGGAAAGTGTGAATGGCCCTAGCTTTTTATATAGTCTTACATGGTTTATTGTTAGTGGTGGGTGAAATCCAACATGTGTGAAATGCACCTCTGACTAGCACAAAGCATGTTTGTAGTAATTAGGCCAAGCTATCTTTGTATTATGACTGGACAAAATTAGTTAAAAAGGAGTGTTTTTTTACCTTTTTGAAAAATATGTAAGAAAGGTCTATAACTGAAAAACAGCTGTTTCTTACAAATTTTCCTCTGAAATTCTTCTTTGGAATTCAAGTAGCCGTACACAATTTGTATAACAGGCTACTTGTGAAACAGGTTGTAAAGAGTTTTTCTTTGTCAACGTTAGCAGAGAAAGGGAGTCAAAATCTAGTTTAGAATGGAAACAGAATTAAAGCCTTTACTGCAGAGCCCCTGCAGTTGCTCTATAATAATACATTCTACGTGGAGAAGGATCAAGGGACTAAGAGGAGCAGTATGCTCAGACAGATGTGCACTGGAAATGGCAGCACTGAATTTTATATCTGTACCTATTTGACTGTGGTGTCCTGTATTGAAAATCATTTCTTTTTTTTTTCCTTTAAGTTTACCATTGTCCCTCGTTTCTGGCAAACCTCAGTGGAAAGCCTCTGGTGCAGATGATTTGGCTCTACCAAAAAGTAAATTGAACACCCAAGATGGGATTCAGATTCTTGGCACCGTGGGAACTTCCAGCCATACTCGGTCCAAGACAAAAGACGAGGACTCAGATAAAATCCTGCGCCAATTGTTGGGGAAAGAAATCTCTGAGAATGTCTGTATGCAGGAGAAGCTGACATTGGAATTTCAGGATGTTCATGCTTCCTCCAAGAATGTAAAGAAGATTTTACCAGAGAAAAGGGAGCTGAAGTTAGCCAGACTGAGGCAGCTTATGCAGAGATCTCTCAGCGAGTCTGATACAGACTCAAATAATTCTGAGGACCTGAAGAATACCCCTGTGAAAAGAACTGACAAACCAAGGCCACAACCCATAGTAGAAAGTGTTGAAAGCACTGAGAGTTTGCATCTGATGATTAAGAAACACACTTTGGCAGCAGGGCGCCGGTTTCCTTTTGGCATTAGAGCTTCCAAATCTGTGGACGGCCACAGCCCGTCTCCCTCTTCAGAGAGCAGTGATCCTGATAACGAACTCCAGTATCAGTCTGGGACTGCGTCTCAGAGCCAGGTTTCTGGAGATACCTCTCAGTCCAGCACTGACAGTGCCGCTATTCAAAAGGTTGCTACTAGTCCTAAGAGTGCCCTCAAGTCTCCATCTTCAAAGCGCAGAACCTCCCAGAATTTAAAACTCAGAGTAACTTTTGAGGAGCCCGTGGTGCAGATGGAGCAAACAGAGATTGCACTGAATGAGGAAAAGGACAAAGACCGTAGCAAAGCGCCTCAGCGGGCTCCAGCCAGCACTGAACCTGGGGATCAGCTGAAAAGGCCATTTGGAACATTTAGATCTATAATGGAGACTCTGAGCGGGAACCAGAACAACAACAACAACAACTGTCAAACTGCAAACCTGATGAAAACCTCATCAACATTGCCCTTTACCTCATTAGGAAGAAAGGCTGCAGATAGCAAGGGAAATCCAGCAGCTCCTTCTAAAGGAAAAAATAAGACAGTGAGTGCTCTCAGGGTGGGAAAGAAGCCTTTTTTCCTTCTCATTTCTTTTCCTTTTTAAATAATGAACAATTTACTTATGGTTAAGAATGACAACTTCATGTTCTTCCCTTCCCACAGCCATGTACACACAAACAACCAATATGCACTGCTTGCCTGGTAAAAAGAAACACAGACTGCAGGTCATAGTTGGTTTTTATTTGAAGACTTATGGAAGGAAGGGGAATCGTCAAGGGTGAAATTCTCCCTCCATGAGAGGAACCACTAGGAGCCACTTGAGTCCATAAGTGCCCTTAATTGATGCATTGGCTCTGTGCTCTGCACAGAGGGGAATTTCACCCAGAATACATTTTTAATCTTATTGTTGGGGGACGATTCATAGTGAGAACATTAATTTTAAAACCTTTGGATTACAAAGGAGTAAATACATTCAGGGCCACTCCTATCCTATAGACCTGGTTACCTAGAGTGGCAGGAATGAATGGTGGCAGAAAATAATATAAACATACCCTTTTTCTGCTGCTGCTGCCCCTCTCTGCCTCCATCTCTGCTATAGTGCTCTCCATGAGCAGCCACTGCCCAATTCACTCCTCACACCCTCCCAGTTGTGGCTTTCTTTCCCCCACGCCCTCCTGTTCATATCAGAGCAGCTGATTGGTACCTGCCATCTGAGAGCTGGCATGTCAGAGTGAGCTGAGCCGTGATCACTGCATGCAGCCTGGGTGCCAAAGTAAGTGCCCCTCCTGAGAGGAACAGGGAAAAGAAGGATGTGTCTGTTCAGAAACCGTCTCCCTTGTTTGAAAGAGGGAGAAGAATTACTCCAAAAGAGTGTCCCCCTGGGGGAGGGAGAGAAAGAAGGGTGTGTGTATGTGTAAGTGCAAGAGAGACAGAGGGGTGGGAAACAGTGTGACTGCAGTGTGTATGTGTGTGGCTGAGAGGAGCAACAGGCGTGTCTGGCAAGGAAGAGAATAGAGTGTGTGAGTGACAGGATGTGGAGGAGCACTGAACGTGAGTGATGAGTCAGTCTCTTGGGGTGAGAAGAACGAGAGGAAAGGGATGAATGGAGGACAAGAAAAGGAAGGAGAAATTGAAAGAGAGGAGAAACACCAAAAGAACAGAAAACAGACGAAGGGAGAGAGAAATGGAAGAATTATGTACTGTCAAAAATATAATTTAGGAGTAAATGGAAAAAGAGAAGGAAAAGCTGCCTCCAAATATACAGCCAGTAAAAAGAAGTGAATGAAGGAAAGAAAGGCAAAAAGAAGAAAAAGCAATCTCATAAGAGATGGGTTAAAATTTACTGTATTATTAATAGACCGTGTAGTGCCAAAACATTAAATGAAAATTAAAAATGTAAAGTCAATGGGATAGGTTAAGTGGACAAGAGAGGGTGCACTTAATGCTGTTTGCATGGAAATACACAGCCAGATTAAAGATTGCAGATTTGGGCCTTCAGATAGCTTACAAATTGTTGTAACTGTAATAGTTGAACTGCCATTGAAATACAGAAGTAACTCAATACCATAAGAGTGAAATTTTTCAAAAAGATGGATTCAGATATTT
Source organism: Chelonoidis abingdonii (assembly GCF_003597395.2). Taxonomy (NCBI): domain Eukaryota; kingdom Metazoa; phylum Chordata; order Testudines; family Testudinidae; genus Chelonoidis; species Chelonoidis abingdonii. The sequence continues at coordinate 79,061,732 of NC_133774.1, forward strand.
GAGAGAGAGAGAAAAGGACTGATTGTCTTCAGAAATGTTCTGGTAGAAAATGAGACTGTGTGGGTGAAGTAATATCTTTTACTGGACCAATTTCTTTTGTAAAGAGACAAGCTTTTGCACTTACGCAGAGCGCTTCTCTTTCACCAATAGAAGTTGGCCCAGTAAAAGATATTACCTCACCCATCTTGTCTTTCTAATATCCTGGAACCAAGACAGCTACAACACTGCAAACTGATAGAAAGTAGTGTCATAAATAGTTTACTTAGCTCACTTAGGAAGATTAAACAGTTGGAAAGGAAATTCTGACACTATCAATTATTGCTTGCAGTATTGACACTTGCTCTATGTAGAACTGTAGGACTGGAAGGGACCTCGAGAGGTCATCTTATTAAATATCAAGGTGCCACATTTGCATGTTATCTTCATCAAACACCAAATTCATCTGGAAATGTAGTTTCACAGCTGGCAGAGATACCTCATAGCAATGGGCTTTCTCTACCTCAAAAAAGTAACAGATTAATTATGTTTTAAAGTATCTTTTTTTTAAAAGTTTTTACTGTTAAAAATTCTCCTGTAACCTGTTGACTGCACAATTACTTTAAATATGTCTGTGTGCATTGTGCATGTGATAAGCTCATTGCATGTTTTCAACTGACTTGTGTATTGCACTTCCCTAGGGGCCTTACTCCAGCTACACCAATCTTTCCTCTAGCATGCTGATTGAAGACCATCTGTGTAACTATGCATGGTATGTGCTAATACAGAGTGAATTGTTTCGCTTCATTATTGTTGCTTTTCCCCCCTAATTGCATGTGCTTGTTAAAATAATTTGCTGCTGAGATAAATGATATGACTGATGTCAGGAATAAAAAACAGGGCAAATACTTTTTTATTATTTTTTTTTAAGGAAATCAAGTAACCCACATTTGTGATGAACTTCTGCTAATGTCACAGGTGAACTAGTTTAGAGGCTTCAGCTGTGAGCATGCATAAAAGTAGTCATACTCATAAATCCACCATGCAGTTCAGTTCTGTTTGGCATAGCGCTTGGTCTCTGTTGAACGAAAGTCAAGTACCAGATGAGAATGGAAATCAAATTTCTTCTCATGAGTAGGGCAAGTCAACCTCCAATCATAATCTGAACATAAAGTACAGTGTTCTGCCTTCTGTGTTCTTCTCATCCAGCCTTGGACTTCAGAAAAAATTATATATGTTAAAACAAAGTCTCCTCAAGATTTTGACCATTTGTTTAATCTTTCTAATTTAAATGTACTGCATTATGAGATTGTCAGGCAGACAGACCAGTCTCTCAGTAACCATAAATATGTGCTGCAAAATGCAGTATTTGATAAGATATATGTTTGTTTTAAAAGAAAATATTCCTTAAACTGCTCTGTTATTTTAACCTAGTGCTAGCAACTTTGGGAAAAGTTTAAAATGAATCTTTTAGCAGTTTAGGAGTTTGAATGACTTTAGCAGGTTTAGTAGTTAGAGTTTGTTTTTTTAAATGTAGGGCTAGGGCTGTCTGTCCCTTACCATCCAAATCTTTCTCGCATATACCTAACTTGATCTTAATAGTACAGACCAGTGGTTTTCAACCTATTTACCATTGTGGGCCACATGTACAGCTCTGTGTGTGTCATGTGGGCCACATCCACACAATATATATACTTCCTGTATGGCCCTGAGGATGTCATCTGGGCCGCAGCTGTTTGCTGATTGGGTCACAAGTGGGCCAGGGGTTGAGAAACATTGTTTCAGACAAACAAGAATCTGAAAATTCTCACACTGGTGTCAGTGAAATCAGCATCGGGACACTAAAGCATAGTTTATGAAGGTTTTCTTCTCCCCTGGGGAATATTGAGGAGATTCGCTTCTGGACCTATTTTAAGATAAGGAAAATGCCTGTATTATAACAGTCTCTTGTAATGTCTTTGGACACTCTCCAGCCAAAGTAGCTCAGACACTTGAGTATGGTGAAATACTAAGCCACTAATCATCCCCCTACGCTAGAACCATCTCACAGGGCTGCCAGCCCTCACAGTATTTTCACAAGTGCCACAGTTTTGCACCATTAAAATTGGCCTTTCATGAGAAGTTCCTGGTAGCACAGGGTTTCTGCTGGAGATGTAGTGCAGTGGTTCTCAACCTGTGGGCTGCGGACCCCTGGAGGTCTGCAGACTGTCTAAGGGGTCCACGAACAGTTGTAATTGCCATAGGACAGTGGTATTCAACCTGTGGTCCGCGAACCCATGGACATCCACAGACTGTCTATGATTTCCAAAGTGCTCCACACTTCCATTTGAAATTTTTTAGGGGTCCACAAATAAAAGTTGAACACCACTGTTGTGATGTAGTGGAAGCTGCAGTTCTGACTGTAGAGGCTTCTGCTGGGAGACTGAGCTGCAGACTTTGGACTGCAGTATGAGTTGCACCAGAGGCTGGTGCTCTCCTTGCTGTTTCCCTCACGACAAATCTGTTCATTCTTCCTGTGCCGTGAGGCAGATGGAGAAACAGGGAACCAGTTTAGGGATAGTTTTTAACTATCCCCTCCTCCATTCAGCATTGAGTGGGGCTGAGAGAAGCAAAGATAGGGGTGTGTGATGGTAGAAAAGGGATCCAAGGAGCATGTAAATGGCTCAGTGGGTGGGTGTCCCCCCTTTCCTCTCCCGCCTGCAGCAATCCAGCCCCAACTGGGATGCACTCTCCCAGAACATTCAGAAGGGGCAGCATCCAGGGAAGGGGGGAGAGAGTTGAGCAGGGCAAGGTATTTTAGGATGAGAACTGGGTAGGGGCAGAGCCCAAAAACAGTAGAAAGAGTGAGGTGTGGGTTCATGCCCATTTGAAGGGAAGGGGCTGTAGAGGGCAGGGCACAGAGGAGGGAGCTGAGATCAGTGCTTGGGGAAGGGATGGTTTTGGGGAAGAGCCCCCCTGTCAACCAGGAGTAAAAGAGAGGAGGTCCCCCAGTTGGGTGTGTATTTTTTGTGCACTTCAGGAGAGTTTCTTGAATTACAAAAGGGGCTATTCTTGCTAGGAGTCAGAAATCAGAAAAAGAACCAAATAGCAGTTGGTTAAAACATTTTAAAAGGGTTCTTATGATATTTAAGTCAACCTTTGGTTTGTTTGGTCTGTCTCATGATTTTGGAACATTCAAGGTTGACAAGACTGCACCTGTCATTTTCCCATTCACCCACAACCCGCACCCACTAGTGTCCTGTAGCCTGTGCAGCTTAATATGTTAGGGCAGTGGTCTTGAACCTTTTTACGCACAACATCACTTTTAGAATTTAAGTGCCACCCAGCATCTGCCCTGCCTCTTCCCCGAGGCCCCGCCCTGCTCACTCCATCCCCCCTCCTTCTGTCGCTTGCTCTCTCTCACCCTCACTCACTTTCACCTGCTGGGGCAGGGGGTTGGCATTCAGGAGGGGGTGTAGGCTCTGGGCTGTGGCCAAGGGGTTCAGAGTGTGGCAGGGGGCTCCGGGCTGAGCCTGGAGTAGGTGGTTGGGGTAAAGGAGGGAGTATGGGGTGCTGGTTCCAGGAGGGGGGTCAGGGCTGGGGTTGGAGTACAGGAGGATGTTTGGGCTGCAGGAGGAGGTATGGGATGCTGGCTCTGGGAGGAGGCTCAGGGCTGGGGGTTGGGGTGCAGGAGGGGTACGGGCTCCCACCAGGTGGCACTTACCTCAGGCGGATCCTGGTCAGTGGCACAATGGGAGCTGCAGGGGCGTTGTTTGCAGGCAGGAGCAGTGCACGAAGATCCCTGACCCACTCCCCGGGGCCACAGGGGCATGCTGGCTGCTTCCGGGAGCGACATGAGGCCAGGGCAGGCAGGGAGCCTGCCTTAACCCCTCTGTACCACCAGAGTTTTAGCGTCCAGAGATCGTGATCAACTGTCAGAAGCTCCAGGATCGACCAGTCGGTGATCACTGGGTTAGGGAAAGTATCAGCCTCAGTCCCATTACCAGTCATTCTGGGCAGAGTCTGACTTTTCCCCTGGAATGAGTTGGAAGACTGTAATTCTGATTGAAACATTACGCAGCTTCTTCCAAAAGAAGTAGTACCTGTTTTGAATAGGGTGCTGCCTCTACAGTTATAACATTTTTCAGATGCTTAGGCCTGTCTTATTTATCTGGACAGCCTCAAACTCATTCTAACTCAAACCTTTCCATATGTAATTTTGTAGCAAATGGTGAATAATTATTTGAGATCAACCTGAAATCAACCAACATCCCCATCCAATCCCAACTTCTTTTTTTAAAAACATTTTAAAATCTCATTTGTGTCGGGGTTCGGCATGTTGTTTATTTTTCCAAGTTGGTCACAGCTTGATAGCGAAGAAATTAACAACATTTCCAGGGTCCTTGTAAAATTAGATTCACTCCATTTCTCTGAACATCTGAGGAGAGATTTCAATGTGGAGGGTGATTTTTTTCTCTTTGAAAGGACTGGTTAGCTTTTTATTTATTACAAGTCCAAACAAATGTTTGCAATTACTTGTATCCTAGATGCCAATGAAATGTTCACTTCCCACAATTTTTCATTTGAAATCTGTAATACATTAAAGTGAACACTGGTTCATCTCATCAGTAAGAAGCTCTGTATTAGCCGCTGGCCATCAGCAACTGGAAGTACTTTGTTTGGATGTACTAGTGCGTTAGGGGAATCCACCATCACAGTGCCTTCAGGTAGTTAATAAATAGTACAGCCTTTTAAAATTATAAATGCCTGTTAAAGCAATAGACATTGCCAATGTGAGTTCTAGTGCCCAGTAATTGACTACACTGGGATTTATATTTCCGAGTGCAAAGTGACTGCGTAACAGATTGAAGATTAGTTATGGTCAGGCATCAATGTCTGCTGTGTAAGGGACACTATGGTGCACTAGTCTAGGGGCACAGTGGTAGCCATCTCCACTATCAACCAGGAGACCCTGTTATGACAATCTTCTCCCTCGGGTTGGCAGGAACTGGGAACAGTATCCAAGCGGGGCACTAAGATCCCACCCACTCCTCCCATAGCTCAGCATGGAGGTTTACAAAAACATGGAAAATGCTGCATTGGGCAGCAGACTGAGGAGAGGCAGTGATGAGCAGCGTTTTGCCATTAGCCTGATGGTGTTCCCTAGGTGGAGTCAAGGTGCAGCTTCTAGATGACATGTTCCCCTAGAAAAGCTGCATCCCTCCCACAAACCCTGGAGCAGTTGTAGAGCTGTAGCAGAGAGGGTGCTTGAGTCATGTGGCTTCTTTTGTGCTCTGCGTGGCCTTCCACATGAGGAAGGTTGAGGGATTCACACAGCTGTGGATTCCAGTGGTGTTACACTGGCATAAAACTGGAACAGCACAGTAGCAAGTCATCCCAAAAGCAACTGTCTGGCTTACAGAGCTACAGCAGGATCTGTGTAAACGTGAGCTTGAAGCCACCTTTTCAGACACGCTCTGTCTGACCTGTGCTCTGTGAAATTTACCCACACACCAGAATCTGGCCCTTACAGTGACCAAGTTATATGATGATTATACTGTAGGAGTATTACTGCTAAGGACAAATAATGGAAGGTGGGAAATTTTAAGAGTGTTCAAAAGAAGTCACTGTGAAAATGGGAGGAGTTGGATGCCTAAGTCCCTTAGGCACTTTTGAAAATCCTACGCCAAAATTCAAAAACTTTATTGAAGAGAATTAGAACAGCATTGGACTCACATTATGCTCTTGGATGATTCAGACCACAGATAAATCAAAAGAACTGGAATGTTCTGAATTGAATTTATATATTATAAAATAGTTTGCAGACTTAAATGTTTCTCTTTTTGGTTTCCCTGCGTAAATTAAAGGATAAAATTCTGAGCACATATTATACCCCTTTGAAAACTGGTTGAATGGAGCGTTCTGGAGATTAAAATGTATATTATAGAGAAGGCATACTTATTGATGTTGCTAATAAATAACGTCTTAATAAAATTAGAAGAATTGTAAAAGGTACCAGATATTTGGTGCTCTACAAACAAGGTATGGTCCTTGCCATACTGAGCTTACCATATAATTATTGCCATCTTTTTGTTTACTTTTTGTTTGAATTTTTGTGTGCTGAATATGATTTTCTGAATGTACTATTGGGGTAACATTTTCAAAAGCACCTAAATCCCACTCCCTTGCAATGGGACTTAGGAATTTTTGAAATTTCTACCCATTATCATTAAATATTTGAATAGTGCCTTAATGTACACAATTCTTTACAAACAAAGTTCCCAGGCTGGCTTTGGATATCTGCCCATGCTAATCTGATACCTGAATAAGAGCCATAAGGAAGTCAGTGGAACAACGTACAGTACTAAGCCCTCCATTCAGTAGTAAATGTTTGGAGAATCAAGCTTGTAGATAAGATTGCGTTCACCACACAAAACCTGCATTCTAAATAAAACAAGATAAACGCAAGACCAAATGCTCCGTATCATTAGTATGATCATGGATAATTTTCTTCTTTTTCTCTCCAGGCATAATGACATCAATAGGAAAAGTCTGAAACCTTACAGCCAAAAAAATATTGAAGAGCCAGAGCTGCAGGAATTCTTCCTCTAAATCACATCTCATGATGTCTCATCTGCCTTCGAACGTGGTTTGAAATGCCTGAAATATCTTCTTTTAAGAACACTAATACGAGACATAACTCTCACCAGCAAAACAAGACTGTTAGGATGCCTTAAATTTGTAGCAGTTAGACCATATACAAAATGTTTTTATGCTATGTGTGTGTCTGTAACTTGTTTGTAAGATATTCTGTTCAAAGGCATGGGGGAGCAAAAGTAATGGTTTGGAAATTGCAGTGACACGGGAATGTTCATCTGGCCACTGAACACATTTTGTACTTCATCTGTTGCATGGATATACTGTCATATGTCTGTATTTCCCTTTCTCAATGACATATACTGTAAAAATTTCAGCCAGGACTCTGCCTGCTGAACTCCTCAATGAGACCAAGGCAATAGCATTGTTTTTTTGTCTGGTATGTTTTGTTTGTTGTTTCTATTTTTTGTAAAAAGGAAATAAAAACAGTCTTAACAATATACCATCTGAATGGGTCCAGATACTTCTCATTTCACTGTTCTTTGCTTTCTCACAGTGGCATTTTTGGTCTTTAGAATGCTTAAGTATTGAATGATGGAAGTATCCGTGCAATTAACAACTGCCTAGACTTCCACGCAAATGGTCAAATGTGCAAAGTCATTTGTGTTAAAAATAGCTTTCAAATTTTAAATGTGCTTTTGTAGCTTTAAAAAAAATGTCAGTGGCTCAGGAAACTCATAAATAAGTTTCAGAATTAACATTTTTTGTTGTTTTTCTGTCAAGAATTGGAATGTGCTTGGTGCTATACTAGCCTCAGAGTCTCTGTTATGAGGACCCTACAGTCTATTAAAGCCCAGTTCATATACCATTGCAGCCCACAGACTTTCCATTAAATTCAGTGAGAACTAGTTCAGGCTTTGAAAGACAAACATTGGTAATACAAGATATACTGGGAGATCCAGAGAAGGATGATGTTTTTCTTGCTATATAGAGGGTTTTTTTTAATGGGTCAGTGTTTTGCAACCTCCTGGAAGAAGTGAGTTTTTAATTCCTCATTCAGTTCTCTTCTAGATTCTTTATACATTATCAAAACATTCCATTTGGCAATCCCTACAGTATATAGTTCTAAAGCAGAGTAACAGGCAATTGTTAAATGATGCATTTCCCCCTCATTTCTCAACTTGGCTATGTGGACTTGGTGAGACAGATCTTACTACAACAACAGCAAGTTTACTGGTGACATTTTTCTTTTCAAAGAAGACAAACTACAATGTTGAAATTACACAAATTATCATCCCACTTATTGTGTGATTTACAGGTAAGATAATGTGAGAGATCAGGGTGTAGCATAGTGGAGCAAAATGGGGTCACTTTGGATCAGTTTTCCAAATGTGTTTCACTGTTTGCCACTGTTACTGACTTCAGAGGAGATATGTGACTAAACCTATTACGCATTGCTTATTGGCTTTCCACAGCAATTCTATCAGTTAAAAGAAGAGAATGGAGAGATCAGAAAAATAAACTGAAATAATAAAAGACAAGCACACTCAGAAGTGAAATTCATAGTTTGTGTTAACATCTCTAGTTCTTATTTTCCATTTGGCAATGCCTTGGTTTTCAAATAGAAGGAACGAATTTAGCACTCCAGCTGACATAAACTGTGGTTTTTAAGAAAACAATGAAACCTCCAAAATATCTGAAAGCCAGGAACAGAAATACCTCTAGCTGGGCCTCTCATCTTCCATGTGTCCATGAGAAATAAAAATGCAAAGAGAAAAGGGACACATGTTCCAGTTGTCTGAGTGTTGAAAGATAATGTCTGAATAAAAGGGTAAGCAAAGTTACTGTGTCTGATGCATGGATTTCTTGAGTCAGATTTGTGATGAGTGTGTGAACAATCTTGTGAACATCAAGAAGCTCACAAATATAACATGGTTTATGAAGGATAAATGGACAATTTTTAAAAAATAGAACAGACAGCATATTAAAAATGTTTACCCTTCAACAATGACTGCACCATCAACACTTAAAGATGACAGGTCTGAAATTCTAGAGGTAGAATGCCTTGCATGAGTATGTGATGGACAGAGACCTGAAGGACAGTTTTAGTCTTATAGGACACTGAGTCCATAAAGTGATTAAAGTCTCTTGACTGATTTGATGCGTGTGAAGCCCATGGTAGCTATCTATAACATCTTGTGGCAGCAGGACACAAGCTGAGCCTTGGTGAAGGATTGTAAGAGGTTACGGTGTAAATATTGTGAAGTACTGGGAGAAGGAAATTACATTTTCTGGACACTGTGGCTTTAGAGGACACCTGCTGTCAATTAGCTTCCAATCCATATTGAGGATATTTGCATTTCATATCTTAGAGACAGCAGGTGCTTTATGTGGTAAATTCAAATTACCCAAGCACTATAAAACCACATGAGATTGCTAAATTACATGGGACTGGGATTTGAGATGTTCAGGATTTCTGATTAAAGGGATCCTATGGATAGTTCTGGCTGAAGTTGATTCTAAAGGCTCAGAGATAATTGGATTATAGAGTATAGTAGGAAAGAGCTGGATGTTGTGGTTGACACCATCGCACACTTGATACATGTTATTCCATGTTCCTAACTCATCTTGTACAGTATATGTTGTGCCAGCTATAATGCATTGAGCCAATCACAACGTGCTGCTGATCTTCTGCTGTGGAAAGCACTGGTTAGTGACTCTGGCAGGGTAACCCTGCAGAAAGGACAGCCTGCTATAAATGTCAAACCCCCTCCTCCCCCACAAGGTTTTACATCTCATGGAAGTGAGCTCATGTAAATAAGTTTTTCACTCTACTTCCAGGTCTCAGAGCTATCGATCGCTGTCACAGGGTGGCTATTCCCTTTAAATGAAGCAGGTCTCGCGCCCCTTTCTTTGTAAGTACTGTACAGCTTGGCCAATTAAGATGATGAGGCAACACCTGGGGCATAAAGGAGCAAGGAGGAATGAGAGGAGTTCCTTGGGGGAAGGCTGAAGGGGAGGTTGCTTGCTGACCTCCCTGAGCTAGATCTGGAGAGGGCTGAAGGCAGCAGAGGGAGTTTCCTGCCAACTTCCAAGCTGGAGAGGAATGAAGGTGGGGAAGCAGTGGATGGATTTACCTGATGGCCTGTATGAGATGAGAGGCTAGCTGACAAGGGAGTATGATGGATACTCCCAATGGATGCTTTGGGAGTTCCTGTTGAGAAGAGTGGGGTTGCACTCCAGCTGGAAGAGCTAGGGATGGCTTTCCTGGCTAAATGACAGGAGAGGTCTGAAGAAGCATCTGGATCTGGTGGAGGAGGCTGGAATGTGGTATGTGCTATGTCACTGGACTAGAGGATGTGAGATTGTCAGGGCTACATGCACTGGGGGTGGGGACTAGACTGTGGCTTGGAACTTTTGTTATGGATAGGTACACTGTGGTTTTTATAATAAACTGACCCCCCAAGGAGAGTATTATTGAGGCAAGAAAGATTGTCATGGAGTCCTTAGGGGCCAAGATGGGAAGTGGGATGGTAACTCAAGTGTTAGCGCTCCCAGCTACAATGGGACACTTGGGGATGAGTAGGAGCCATTTACAGTTTCCCACTCAGGGCTTCAGAGCCTGCAGATGTTAACAACCTTATGTTGTCCCCAGTGGAGAAATGCACTGGTTCTGTGACCCCCAGTTGGCTGAAATGTATCCTGCAAGTAGAAAACTGTTACCATTATGTATCCTTCATTGCCATGGTATCTAGGCACCATAAATCATTCATGTGGTATATAATTCTCCAGGCCTCTGATGGACCGCCATCAGCATTTAAAATAGTTAGCCAAGATAGAAGAGGAAGAATTTGTGCCCCCTCTGCTTCCAGTTATTAGGATTCTGCAAAGAGTTCAGATTTCTTTGGTTGCCAGCCTAAGTGAGGCTCTCTTGCCTATGGATGGATATCTTTTGAGAGGTTGCCCCCCACAAATCTCATTTATGGAGCAGGCAGAGGAGATATCTTTAGAGCAGACTGCTCTTTCATCTTTTGCTTGAACTTTGAAACAGAGGACTCATGCGGACACAGCCACTTCAGTCTGCAGATCCTTTCAAATACTTCCCTGACAGACTGACGTTCATTCAGTCATGGAAGAGCCTACCTGTTACTGGGGATATTATGGGGACAAATAGCTAAACTGCTACATGTGGCAAGGGTAAGAGTAACAGGGCTACCACACAGTGCCTCACTTGGCAGAGATCGGTAACCTGAGTCAGCCTTAAGCTTACACAAAGTAAGCAGTCCCACTCCTGTCTGCCCATCCTTTTGATCCTATGTAAGCTCTATATCTCTCAAGCCATTTCTGTCTTCCTATCTGGTAGAAGGGTTGGAGGAGGAAACAACTTACCTGACTCCATCACACATCAGCAATGGAGCCAGAAAGGAAGAGAACTAATGGTCTGATTTTCAATCTCTCCATCCTCCTCCCCTGCCCCAACTACATCATTCCCCTTACGGTTTAGGGTTGCCCATGAGTTTCATGGGAGATTGAAGCCAGAGATCTTCTGCATTAGATCTTCCACAAGTTGTTTCTTTGTGACTTCTTGTGACCTCTATTCAGCTTTTCAAGCTTCATCAGGACTCAAGTTGCATTGTTGAAGGTTAAATGTTTGAGTCCAAAAGGGCTTATGCAACTGCAAGCGGTAATGAGGGATGTTGTTACGGTCCTGGTGGCTGGGAAGATGTTCATTTTCCACAATTCTCTGGAATTCTGGAAGGGTTGTGGTATCGCGGCGAATGGATGTGGGAGCAGTGTGTGACAGCATTGGCAGCCAAGGTGTTGGGGGTCGACTTAAGGGCTTCAGTGGAGCACCACATTGCAGTGTTCAGTTGGACATCAACAAGTCAACAAAACATAAAGTTCAAGTTAGCCCCTGTGAAGTGAACACAATTCATTGGGGCATATTTGGATTCATTGGCAGGCAGGGCCTTCTTTTCCACACACAGATTCATAACTTTGTTGAATATGATCAGGACAGTTCAAAGACGCCTCCATGCTAAAGTAAGGAACTGCCTGCTGGGGACTATGGCAGCTTGCACCTTTGTGACCGAGCATGCAAGATTACTCCTCCACTGCTTTCAGGGCTGGCTCAGGAGGACTTGTTCCTCAACCAGGAACACCTTGAACAAACCAATTACAGTTCCCCTGCAGGTGAAGAACTTCCTGGATTGATGGAAAGATCATTACAATGTCTGTGGCAGCATTCCTTTCATCCGCACAGCTACAGCAATAAATGAGAATGCACGCATCATTGTTAGGGCGGGGCACACCTCAACACACTCCCAACTTAGAGCAGATGCAATTTTGGAAATCACCTAGATACTTTGTCTCCTTTGCAGAAAGATCAAAGGGGTCCACTATGTCTTCACAGAGACCGACAAGATGGATCTCTGGGTGTATTACTGCTTGTGGTGATGCTGTTGGTGCTTTGTGCACCCCAAAGAATTACAGCACACTCTACAGGTCACAAGCAACTTCCACAGATCTACTCATAAACTTTCCAGTTTCTGAGATATGTAGAGCTGCTACATGGCCCTCCCTGCGTACCTTTTCTAAACACTATGCCTTGGTCGATGCAACCAGATCTGATGCTGCACTTGGTTCTGCTGTACTGTCTCTTCAGTATTGGACTTATTCCGAAGCTTCCTCCTCCCTGTGAGGATCCTGCTTGGGAGTCACCTGAAGCAGAGCACCCACAGAGACACTTCTCTAAGAAGACAAGTTTACTTACCTTTTGCAGTAACTGTGGTTCTTTGAGATGTACCCTTATGGGTGCTCTGCTACTCATCCTCCTTCCCCTCCACTTTGGGCTGTTCTTGTTGGATGTTCAGCTAGAGAAGGAACTGAACCTATGCAAAACCTATGTACACTCAGAGGATGGCACCAGGTTACATAGAGTGCATGCATGGGCTGAACAGACACTGCTAATGGAAAATCTTCAATCAAGGGTTCAAGAAGTGCGCATGCACCTGAAGTAGAGCACCCAGGTGGGACACATCTCGAAGAACCACAGTTACTGCACAAGGTGAGTAACCTTTTATTTTTATCCTGCAGCCTATCACCAGAGTATCTGAGGCTAAGTCTACACTGGAGCTGAGGGGGTGATTCCCAGCAGGCGTATGTCACACCTTCAGGGTATCAGAATCTGTAGTCTCCTACCCTCTGTGGTTCATTCCAGAAATGCCCAATCAGATCTCAGGTCTCCAACCATCACCTGTCTGTGGGCAGGATCCTTGTCCCACTCCCTTCTGCCTGAGGTTATTAAGGCTGCACAGCTCCCTGCCTACACTGCAATATCCCTAGCAAGCCAGTCTGCCTACAGACCAGTGCCTGTAATTTGCTTTTCTCTCTGAGGGCTATAAAGAGCGTGTTGTCTGCAGTTACAAGGTACCACACAGCTCGTTCTAAGCAAGCACATTTATTCTTGAGGTAAAAACATTACAGAAAAAATATACAAAACAAAAATTCCTAAACTCATGCTAAAGCTAACCATAGGTCACCCATCAATTTTATGGGGCCCTAGAAGGTTAAATTCTTTCCAAACCTCTGCAAGGGTTGGGACCCCCTTGGGCAGAAGGTCCTCTCCATTTGCTGGATCAGAAGGAAGGCTCTGACTCAATTAAAACTCACTCAAAAGCCCTTTTTATGCCAAAAGCCCTTTCTTGTCTGTTCGTCTCTGGAAAACCCAGTTTCAGTCTTTACATGCAAGGCTTCCCAAGAAGTGATACCTCTCTGGAGGTGTTCACTGAGTGATTCACCTTAATCACCTCCCACTGTTTTTGGTTCCTGAAGGAGTTTTGGTAACCCTCCCCCATGTTGTTACATAAAATCCCTGGCCTACAGAGATATATAAACTTTGTACAATATGGTTCTCAAAGGTGTTACATAGGATTGCAATATCTGTCACCATGTAGATGTGCCCATGCTAGCTCTGCTTGAGCTAGCATGCTAAAAATAGCAGTGTAGCTGGGGCAGCACTGGCAGCGGCTTGGCCTAGCCACCCTGAGTACATACCTGCCTGGACCCTGGGGTATGTACTCAGGCAGCTAGCCCACACCCAACCCCCCCCTCCATACTTCTCCCACCCACATCCAACCACCCTCCAAGTTCACACCCAGGCTCTTCCCAGCAATTACTTCCCTCTCTCTCAGCTCCTCTGTTACCTTGACTCCCCCAAGCCTTGGCACAGCTTCTGAGAGGAGGGCGAAAAATACAATTCTGTATTGTAGTTTAAGTGAATTATTACTCAAAGTTCTGAATTAATATACCTATTAAAGAATCTATTTGTCAAAAAACATTTCCTGAATCTTTTTTGTTGTTCATATTGTTACAGACATACTGGCAGACAGGTATTTTGAAATAAATTACCAAAATAATTAAAACTGGTGTGATTATATTGTGTTGTTTTGACAAAATTGCAGAATTTTAAAATGTTATACACAGAATTTTTAATTTTTTGGCACAGAATTCCCCCAGGAATAAAATTCCCATCAACCACCAACAGCACAACTACTAACTCCATCACACTTGCCAGCAAACACACAACTTTAACTCTAACCAAATACCACATTGAAAAACCCACTTACAACTAGGAGAAAAATAAAGTAAGTTTGCCATATGGCACATCACCTTTTTAAACTAAGATATATACCAATAAGTACAGCTACCTCCACCTCATAGCATACACTTGGTAATAATGGAACATCAGCTGTCCACACATTCATGTTCTTATAACAACACACTATTATCTAGCCAACCACAACTATAAATACTATTTCAGACTACATTCTTCCTAAAATGAACACAACTCCGTCTTTTATATCTATACAATGGCTTGCTTCTTTATTAATCTACACAGTTGGAGCTAAGGCTGTGTTCTTGCAGACAGGTGTGATACAGGAGGTAGGGGTACGTGGAGGTGTGTGGTAGTTATAGGTATATTTCAGAACATACTGTGAAAGCATAAATCCGTTAGGAAACATTTTTTTTAAAAAGCTGCTTTTTAAGTGTTTCCACTGCCAAATTTGGACAATATTTGCCTGAGTAAATATGATAGGAAATTCAGTTAGCTTTTTAATAGTGAGAGTGTTTGGACACTCAATTCAATCACTAAAATTCGATTTAGAAGGACTTTCAAGTGCAGATCTGAACATAAGCTTAACTATTGAGCCTCCACAGAACAAGGACAACGTAGGGTTTTTCAGGGAAAGAATTTTCCACCTACACACACTACTCCAGGGTTTCTCAAACTTCATTGTGTCACAACCCCCTTCTGAAAACAAAAAATATTGCACGATCCCAGGAAGAGGGACTGAAGCCTGAGCCCTGCCACTCCAGGCAGCAGGGCCCAAGCCCAAGCCCCACTGTCCTGCGGGGGAGGGGACAAAATTTGAGGACTTCCTGGCCCAGAGTTTGAGAACTGCTGCACTACTCCAACAATAGGCCCCAGTCCTGACCTGGCAGGATCAATTTTAAGGGTGAGGAAGTGGTTCAGGTCCCCATCATATCATGATCAGTGGAACTGGAGTCAGAGGGCCCATGTTCTCTGGAAGGCACGTTATTGTCAGGAAAACAGGGAATGTGAGGAGTTTGGTTGGAAGCAACTAACCACATGGACAGAGCAGTCCACAAGGTTTAACAATGTTAAAAAAATTTTCATCTTAGCCTACGTTCACCTGAGCTCTTTGCTAATGAAATATGGTGGCAGAGTCTGAGCTTTGAGTTCTCTGCAGTGCAGCCCCTGGCAGTGGGAACCATAGACTCTATCTGAAGCCCCCTGGAGCCCCAGTCCAGCAATAGACCCAATGGAAGGCAGAGTTCCAGCTGTTCACTGGCCTGGCTATGCAGAAGGACAACAACAGCAAGTAAGATTATTTTTACCTTACCTGGGAACAAGGGAGAGAGGTCTGCAGCACTCTGAAGCTTACCACTGCATCATGCCTCCCAGCAGTCCTAGGAACTATTGCTCCCCAAAGCAGAACCAAACTATGGAGCCACACAGGTTTGTCACCATGGCCAGCCCAAAGGGGAAGGAACAGTTTCACACAAATGTAAAACACACACACATTATTTTATGAAATAAACATTGACTGGGTAAAACAGCAGCATGGGGATAAAACCCTTACATTCTCCAATGAATCCTGAGTTAGTTCTTACAAAATTCCAATCTCACACTACCAAAAAAATCACTTATTTGTTTTCTAAGATTCCTAATTTCCCTCTGTAAAGAATTTTCTTACGTTGTAGGGGAAAACAACAAGGAGGCATTTTTAAGGAAGTATCATTTCTCCAGTTCCAGCTTATATCTCTAATAGAGGAAGGATTTTGATAGAAACTTGTGTTCCAGAAACTGACTGTACTTAATATAAGTGGTATCTACTCTGAACAGCTTTTAAAATAAGAACCAGGTAGTGTCTGACACAGACAAGAGAGAAGAGAATGTGGGGTTGATTAAAACCAAACAAATGTAAGTCTGTTAGGGAATCTCTCTTGCTGCTTCCTAAGGTACTGCATGACAGCCACCTCATATTTCTCCTGGAGAGGCATATTTC
This sequence comes from Chelonoidis abingdonii, assembly GCF_003597395.2. Lineage (NCBI taxonomy): Eukaryota > Metazoa > Chordata > Testudines > Testudinidae > Chelonoidis > Chelonoidis abingdonii. The sequence continues at coordinate 79,077,877 of NC_133774.1, forward strand.
CAAGCTTTCCCATGGAGATTGCCATCTTTCTGGTTGAAAAGCAAAACGCAGGAAGTGGATGAATATGTTCTGAGCTTGAAACAGACTGACTGTAAAGTGAAGATGAATATGTTCACATTCCAGAAGTGTGATGGCTCCATTCATGATCTGAATATCAATTAGTTGATCTTAGCATGATGTTTGCAGAGTGCTATGATTTTAACACACATTTAAGATGTTTTCAGCCGCAGGAAGCACAAACTAGGTTTGTGGCTCCACAGATGTGAGGGGAGCCAACATCATTACTAGCTGCACTTTAAAGATCCGTAATTATAGTCAAGGTTACTCACTTTGTTAAAGGGAGAAATTGCCAGTTACAACTATATCAAATTGGGCATATGGCGGTGGGCAGATTTTTGTAGTTCTGGAGTCTGTGGCCTACTACTGTGCTATCAGCTTCCTCCTACTTCACCCATTCCCCACCTTGAAGATGAAATTGGAGCCACCTTTATGGTGGGATCTAAATGAAACTTGCTAGTTGAATTGTGTGCCCATTGTTTGGCATTCTCCAGGATTTGGAGTTCTCCATATCTGATCACGCACCAGAGCACACATGAATTCAAATGCCACGTACTTGCTGAGAGGCAGCGGGCCTAAAGATTGTCAGGATATAATAGATCCACTCTGTTTTATACGAGGAATATGAGTGTTTTCTTCTCTGTTCAAATTATGGGAGCCAAAATTTTCTTAATGATAAATCTAGGGCTTCATGTAACATGATTTGTAAAGGTTTTAAATCCAAACAATATGAAAAAGTACAAAACAGCGTTGACAGAGATTGTTTGTTTAAATCTTGGTAATTGTAAGTGAATGGTATGGTCATCAGTTCAGCATCCATCCGAGGAGAATTAATCTTCTGTATTCCAAATGCTTTCAGTGTACTGGTAGAAATGCAATATGCACCAACTATTATTGCAGAGCATAACTTTTAACATAATCCCCAATCTTGAGCACTAAATGAGCATATTTCAGCAACATGTCCACAAAATGAGCATTGCAAGGGTTTTACTTGGTACAAGATATGGCTTGTAACGAAGGGTTTTCAGATCCTTACTATTAAGGGAAAAGATAATTGTACTGAGAATATAGACAAACTGAAGGTGTACTGAGACGTTTCCTGCAGTATAGCACAATTGACCACCAGAGGGAGACAGAGTTTGTAACGTTTCAGAATTGAAAGTAGAGTTTTAAGAATAAAGTGGCAAGGAAAGTCAAAGAGATAGCAGGTGGATGAGCCCAAAGCTCAAGATAGAGACAGCACATGGAGGAGCCCATTTCTAAGAGGCCCACATATTATACTATTAGAAATGTGTAATTAGAAGTATGTAATAATTAATTTCCATTTTATCCGTGTGCATTTGCAAGAGACAAGAGGCATGACAACTGCAACGAGAGCCCACCTTTGAAAATATAGGTCTTAATTCAGCAGGTCACTTAAGCATATATACAGTCCCATCCTATTCAGCAAAATGCTTAAGTACATGGTTGAAGTCCCACTGCATTCAATTTCAAAGATAAGCATGTGCTTATGTGTTTTGATGGATTGGGGCCTTAATAGGGAACAGAATTAGATGAGTATTATAGTCATCATTTTTATACACCCTTTAGCTAGCTGTTTTCATCAAGACTAATCTACACTGGATTTTTAATTGTTTTAATAAGTGTTAACTAATGAGAGTGTAAATTGTACTGTAAAAAGGACATTAGAGACAAACATTTATGCCCATCTTCTAATCATGTTAGCTACGGTGTTAGAACGTGATTTAAAAGGCCAGTATAGACGTGCCCTGAGTGAACTGCAGGGGCTTGGCATTCAGAGGGCAGTGGATTAGCTCTGCACACGGACCACATGGATTAGCTCTGCAATTTCCCTTGTTTTGTCAGAGCAATAAACCAGCAGCCTATCATGACCTTAGTACTGATGTATCATAACTGTTGTTACCGGGATATCCGACATCTAAACATCATTATGAAAGGGTATGAGTGGATTATAGTGAGTTAATACACTTGCGTATCATATCTGGAAAGTTGAATTAAAATCCTGCATTAAAAGTGAAAGTAGAGTATGTTTCACCTAGTTACATATGCTACAATCACCTGATCTAGGGATGCTTTTGATATTCTCTGAGTAGGAGAGGCCTGTGCCTGAGGCCTGGTCTACACTACGCTGTTAAACCGATTTTAACAGCGTTAAATCGATTTAACGCTGCACCCGTCCACACTACACTGCTCTTTATATCAATTTGAAGGGCTCCTTAAATCGATTTCTGTACTCCTACAAAACGAGAGGAGTAACGCTAAAACGATATATAACGATTAGGGTAGGTCCGCAATCGCATCTATGCGCATTTACAGTAACTACCCACAGTGCACCGCTCCAGAAATCGATGCTAGCCTCGGACCATGGACGCACACCACCGAATTAATGTGCCTAGTGTGGACGCGCACAATCGACTTTATAATATGTTTTATAAAATCGGTTTAAGCTAATTCGAATTTATCCTGTAGTGTAGACGTAGCCTGAGAGCTCAGTTTAGGAACATAGTATACTGGCAGCACTGGTAGTATAATCTCACAGTGGAGGCGTGCCATTACATTTCCTCAGTTAAATATAGCAGCATGTTAATAAGAAGAACGCTGCTACTGAACAAAAAGCTCCAAACCACTGCTAGGCGACATAAGAAACATTGTCCCCTTGAAAGTACAAATTGTACACTGTGGCATTCATGGCATATGGATGTCTGTGTGGTTTATTATATGAGGAAACCACTAAACTCACCCTTGGAGTTAGAAAGCACAAATATATGATAGACTTAACTGATATTTGATGGCTAACCATTCATTTCTGTCAGCAAAGATTGGCAGCCAAGGAAAGATAAAAGGAGGTAAGTTGTTGTGAGTTCCATGGATTTTGACTTTTGAGCTATCATATTATAATCCTTTAAGAAGATATAAAACTATCTGGTTTGCCTGAGGGAGAGAACAAAGACAGGACACAAATAACTCATATGAAAATTCCAGCTCAGTTCCTTCTGAGGTTAGCAGGGACTGTGAATTGCAGAAGTGTCATAATCAATACCCAGGTGGATATATCTTAAATGCACCAAAACTGTGGCCTCCCCCAAAATAATTAGCCTCCCACCCCTAAGAGACAATTCATTTGAACTCCCCAAGCTATTAATACCTTAGTCTTCCTCCTTCTTTATCGAGACTAGCCCGGTTTCCAGAAATGTTAACTTAAGAGGCATTTTTTGTTAGAAGCGGGTAACAAGTCTTTTAAGACAATTAGAGTGTGCTGAATCCAAATATGGTGCTTACCAGACTGTGTTATGTATAAGGGCCTCTACAAAGAGAACAAAGTAACATACAGAAATTGTTGAAGTAAAAATCTTTATTTCCTTTTTATTTAGGATTAATATACTTCAATTGGATTTTAATGAACTGTAGGATGTAATAAAAGTGAGCAAATAATGCTTATTATAATGCTATTGAATTTAAATTTCTTATTTGCAAGAAGTACTAGAAATATTTTAATGTTATACAACAATATAAAATAATGTTTGCTTGGTTTTTATAACTTGTGTATTAGCTCCCTAAAACAAAAATCTATAAACCAATTTAACTATCAGAAATACAGTGTATAAGCTGAAAACTCATAATTGTAAAACAAGTGAAAATATTTTCTTGACTAAATGTTAAGTAAACACAAATTAACGCGTATGTTAATGTTCTACTTTTTCAAGAAATTTTAGTATACAGTGACAGACTGAATCAGCATTTCAATAAGTCACTTATTATGACACATCTACTTATTTGATAATACTGTCCTTAAATACTGTCAGGTACATTGACACAATCTTGTTTCAGTTCTCAAATTTGCATGCCCCTGTACTAACAAGTCATGCTGTCCTATACCCACATTGCTGACTTCTGCAATGGTTGGACTTCTGTTGTCCAACCACAGGCTATTGCCTCCATGCAGTCTGCTGGTATTGGTGTCAATGACATAAGCTATGGCACTCTTGATGGTCTCCTTGATCTTTTCCTAGATCCCTCTAGAGAGAAGGCTTGGCTTCTTTCACACTCATTGCTGGGTTGGGCCAATTGTCACATCATTTCTGAGAGTAGAACAGCACTTTAGTGCTGAACCTTAAATGTACACTGTATTCCAAACCACATTCAAATTAATATATTTCTTATATCTGCCTGGAGGGAAGGAGTAGGAATAGATGACTTACACAATAGTCCTCCTATTTTGGTTTAATATAGTAAATGAAATGTTAAAATGTTACCAAAGCTATTACCAATTTAGAAATAAAAAGGGTTCTTTAAAATGTATACTAGGAAGAGAAAATTAGTTATCCACTGGCTGGCGGTCCTTCCTTAGAGTGAGGGAAAAACCATTGTAATATAAGATTATTTACTCTACCTTATTAACAAAAGATGGCTTCATGTTTAGCCCTGATCTTAGTTTTCAGTCCATCCAGCACGTTGACTATGCCATCCCATTTTGGTTTTAGACTGGTAATGTTCATTGGTCACAGTTGCATGCGTTGCAGGTTTATGAATCATTTGTTTTACATGATCATAAATTATTTCTCTCCCCAGTTATGGCTTTCCCCTGCCAATAATATTATCTAGGTGTTTGTCATTATTAAAGGGGAATTCTTGAAAGGCTTTAATTGTAAATAATTAGGTTAAGCATATAACAAGGTCAGTAAACGTTCCTTTCCTGTCAAATTGCTATGTTCCCCCTCATTCAATTGTACGTAGTAAGTAAAGAAAAGAAATTAGATTTTTTTTGGCTAATAAACTCTTAGTATTAGGCAAGTTGGGAGATTTCATGTCAACATTAATACATTTTGTTTTAAGAAATCCCAACACCAGTGCAACAGTCTCAATTTTGAGGAAAAAAATGCATCTATCTCCAAGAGTAGATACTTTGAAGGTATAAAATATGCAATTATTCCATGTAACTTTGTGGTTTACTCCCCTATTGTTTCTCTTCTACTTAGTGATTTGTACCTTTCCCATCTCTGTATAATCCAAACATCTGGATAAAACAGCAGATTTTAACAGTGCAGAGCAACACCACTTAATGGTTTAGGACAGGAAGTGAAAAAGAAAGCTTTCTCCAAATAAAACTGCAGAGGGGATTCTGAGAAGCAGATGATGCTTTCTTGTCATCTGTAAAATGGTTTTCTTGACTGACTGGCATATTCCATTACAGAGCTTGAGTGAAATAATACTTACATCTGTAGTACAGAACTTCCTGTTAACAGTGTAAGTGAAGTACATGGAAAGCCCATTCTGTCTCTCTTTACCCTTTCAAGCACTGTTGCTAAGGAAAAGATCCTTGATGGAATGAAAGTGCAAATCATGAACATTTCCTAGAAGAGTCTAGCATCAATAATTGAAGCAGCTTTTAACACAACCTGTCAAATTGGTTTAGAAGGTACATAAAATAGTGCTTTTAACTGCTTGACAGGAGGAAAAGTCAGACTATTGTAGCTGTCCCTTTTAGAGCTTTTCACAGATCTAGGCCAAAAATCCAAGCTGCCATGGTCACTAATTGTGATTCAAATGCTGGTTCATTTTCCTATATGTTTAAAAAGAGTTTTCAGCTTTTGAATTTGACAGCTAAAAGTAGGAGTAATGGCTCTTCCTGAAAGTCAAATAACAAGCCAAGTATTTTAATTGTAAATGTCTTACTGAAGAATGGTGTGTGCGTCAGACATGACTTCATCCTCTAACCAACATGCATTACTGATCTAGGGAACCCTGGTAGGCTTGGCCTATTTTAGTCATCGTTGTCATGGGAGATCCTTAACGATTTAGAAAGGTAACTTAAAAAAAATCTCCATACAGAACCCACCATATGGTATATTTATTGGCAAATGCTGATCCCCCCAGGAACAAGTTCTGTAGTAACAAATGATGAATTATGTGGCTTCATAAGCACACATGTCATCAAATGCACCATTGACCTTTTTACATTTTCAGGGGGATTTTCTGCTTTGTGCAGTTTCTTTGGTTTCAAAGTGAAGCAGTTTAACAATGTGTCCTGAAGGAAACAGGTAATCAATAATTTCAGCTTTTGTTTCTGTAAAAGGTAAATGAGGCCCCTATATTTGTTGAACAAGTAAGCAAACCAGCATTTAGTGAAACTAAATCAGGAGATAGTAAGGCACATGTGTACTACCTCCTCCCTAGAAAAGGAGTAAGAATTGTTGTTTAAAAAAAACCTGTGCTTGCTTTGCAAGAAACAGAATTAGGAAAATGTCAAATTCCAGTGGGGTTGTAAATTGTAACACCAGATAACATGTAGTAGGATGCGTCTCAAGCTATAAAAAAACAGGATTGGACTGAAAGTTGATCAAAAGTAGAGGGCTAGATTCTGATCTTAGAATGTTGGTCTTGGACTCATCAGGACATGAAAACTAATTGTACCTATAATGAGACTATTAGGACCAGGGGAAAAGATATTTACTGTGCTGAATCAGAAGCATCTTCACAGTCCTGTGCAAACCCTATCCTTTTTGTAGAAAATCTTTTTACATGAATGGTAGCTGAGCAGTTGATTTTATGAATAAGAATACAGGTGTTGGGACCTTAACTGAGTTTATAGAAGTGTGTGGGTTTTTTTAAACAAATGACATTCTGTTAAGATCTGTTATAAAGGACAATCTATCTATGTGTCATATAATATAGACAGATCCGTGTACAGTACACACAGCATGTATACTTGCAAGTGTGCTTACTGACTGATTGCAGCACTGATAGAATTTACATTCCTTCACAGTGTTTGTGATCAAGGGGGGGAAGTACTTTTCTCTGATCCGCCATATAACATGTGAAGTTCACACTAGCAGGGCTGCTTTCTGTATTGAACATCCTGATGTATTCACACCATCTTCACTTGGTAACAGTCAAACATTTCTCAGTAAGGCACATATGGCCTTCACTTGTAGACTTTCACCTGATCTGGCATATAAAGGACACGGATTTACTAGATAAAGACAAACTGGCCAGAGCTTAATTGCCATAATAAGATGGAAATGATGCTGAGTCTGGGAGAATCAAGTAGATGAATCAAGAGGGACTGTGACTGCTCCATCTGTTGGTGGAGTTGGTCTATCTCTTGCCAAAGATATTTGCAGTCTACAGGTCTTTTGGAACCATGATCTCTCTTGATTTCCCAAGATGATGTTGTGACTTATACCACTTGTTTTCCATCTGCAGTCAGCTAAGAGACTGTAGTCTTTCTTTTGCTGATTCAGTCCTCATCACAGACATCCTTGTCTTTATCACTGCTGCAATGCACTCTAATTGGAGCTACTTTGGAAGACCACTTGGGTGATTGAGCTGGCACTGAATGAGGCAGCCTAACTGTTTGATAAAGTGGGCTAGTATGAATAGATTCCACCTGTGCTTCGCAAACTGTTGTTTGCCCATATGCTTCTAGATGCAATCAAGATGTTGATTCTAATGTATGCAGCCCTCATGTTCTTTGAGACCTTAGGTACTGATCTCTCCTTTTGCACCACTTCAGTGACTATGATTAGCTAATTTAATGTGATGTTACAATAAATTTATGCCGTGCCTCTGGCAGGCAATGGAATGGACAGATAAAAACTACTGGAAAATAGAACACCATATTCTGTTGAAACTGCAGATTTTAATTGCTCTGATTATACTTTGGCCATTGGGTTCACAGACTGTCTTGCAAAAAGACCAAAAGATTCTTCATCACATGCTGTCTTGACACATCTGAAAGTGGGTAGCTTCTGCAGCACAGTGCCCACTAGCAACGTGCTGAGGAATTGATTTAATACTGAGTTAGAGAGAAGTGTGTCACCTATTGAACTGTCTACAACACTTCTTTGCAGCACCCTGTTTTCGTTAGGAGTCCATTAATTGACCTGGCCAACGGTGCTTTGCTCATACAGTTGAAGAGGTTCAGAGACTGAAGGACATTCTTAAATCAAGAGCCCCCTTTATTGCTCTTCTCATAGTCAAGTGTCAATCCCTTCCCCACTTCAATCTAGAGGTTACTAGAGGCCCTGTGAACATCATAAAAATAATTCAAGATGTCCCTTCCCACTTGAGAAATCTGTGAGGCAAACCACACTTGAAAAACCGAATAATTTAAACAGACAGAAAAGGCTCACATCTCAGGTGGCCAAGATAATTTTTGGGCCCTGATGACATTTGCAAGCCCTGGACCCAGGTCCTTTACTCCATCCACTCATGACTAATAGTCTAATTGATTGGAACAGCCAAGAACTGGTTGCCAAATAGAATATTTTTACAAACCTACTTGAATTTCTACGCTGATAAATACAAAACTCAGTGTCAAAAATAAAAGTGCAAAGCAGGAATTTAAAAAAGTAATAAAATGATAATGATCAAATGAAATCGTCAGAGAAGATTATGAAACAATGGATGATGACAGGGCACTACATGATTATCCCACAAAAAGGTGCCTGTAATTGGGGGAAGACGGAGTCAGGAGCACATTGAAAAACAAGTTCTCTGGAACTTTCTGAAACTCTTGCCACATATTTTAGGGAGCAGTTCCCATTTGAAATATCCACCTGTCCTGCTCCTGGAAACTGGATTAACAATATTTGCATTTCCATTTTTTAGCCTCTCTGATGCCCAGAGACACAAACGCTACCTAAACTGTCAATCCACCAATAATTGTACTGGCATTTGTAAAGTGCTTGTTACTGTCATACCCAAGCATATTGAAAAACAAAAAACACAGCTACTGAAAAAGTTAAGGGGTTCTTATCTGAGAAAGGATCCTTTTATTAATTGTGAGAAAGAGAATCCATCCCTTAAAAACCAACCCTTGATCTCTCCTGAGCAGGAATACAGTATGGCTAGCTAGCCAGGGATAAAGTGCATATTCTTATTTGCTCTCATGTCTCTTTAATCAGGACATTCAACCCAAGTTTCTCCCTTGCCCCCACATTTAGAGAATGTGGCTTTCCTAAGGCTAAATGGTATTCACAAAGTTGAGGCGCTGGGAGAAGTGTAGGAAGATGCACCTATGTCAACATGACCAAGCACTTTGCAGCTCCTCTTTTTATCTGGAATTTATTCCTTCTCAAATGTTTTTCTCCTTCCTGCCTCCTATTTTTCAGATAATTAATTGGGGCAGAGGGGACAAGAAGGCAGAGAACTCGTATTCCCCTCAGGGCAGCTCTTGCATCCTGTTATTGTATATATGCCCAGCCCAATGCTTCAAGCCCATTTGTCAAGTGTATATAAATCACTGAGGTATAAACTGGAGGGCAGAGGGAGAAAACACCACTGAAGGGAAGCAGGAGGGGAAGACTAAATTTTGGAGGCGATGGCTATCTGTGTATATTATTTTAGCTGTGGTCTGATACCTAGAATAATATATACTTGTATACCTGGGCATTGTGACTTGGCCAGATAAGGTTCTTTATTAAGTGTATTAATTGGTGGTAAAATGCTTGTGAAGTGGACTAGTCAGTTCTTCCCTGCAATACAACCTCATTGAAATGAAGGGGCTTTGAGACAAAATGGGGCTGTCAGCAAGCAGGTAAGCAATGGCTCTTGTCTCTCCCCATTGTTATTCTATAGCACTCATCATCACAGATTCTGAGCACTGATTTATGGTGCACTGAATTGTTGGGGGAATGTGACAGCCCTTCAGTTAATCAGAGTTGATTCTACAGGGTTCGTCTGCATCATTTTGAAGTGCACCCTAGGATCCGCCTGTCTTCCCAGCCACAGCCCCACACTGTAGTTTCCTCCACTCTAGTAGAAGAGAGTTGGATACAGTTCCCTCCAGACTGGAGCCTGTCAGGACCACGCTGAGCATTAGCAGCAGGGCACTGGAGTGTCATAAGGCACTTCTGAGTAGGGGGAACTTAGCACTCCCGGCCTACAGAATGAATTGAGCAAGTTTGGTACTAGAACTTAATTTCCTCGTGGCAACCTGCTGTGCGTACACTCGAGTAATCCTGCTGCAGTTGTAAGTGTAAGGTAACGTGTACTGAAATGGTTGTACTACTAGTTAGTAAACACCAGGTGAGTGCTCTCGCTATTAAGTGGACTGTGGGGAGGGAATCTTCAAATTAAGATTGTTTATATCTGTGCATGGCAGGCAAAGAAAATCAAACCAGCACTGCTCTATAAATCAAGATATTGTATTTAATGACCAATAGAAACAAACACAGTCCATAAGATTGGACACCCCCATCAGAGGGGCTGGGTAGCTGCTGGGAGCTGTTTTGACTGTTTCATTCAATATAATGTCTTGTTTGTTCAATTGTCCTGGCTTGCACACATAAAGGGTAGGTGAACACAAAGAAATGAGCTCTGATTTTAGACACAAAGTCATCTGAGCATGTGTTAGAAGATCCAGGCTATGTTCCTACCTTGAGTTCTCAGAAAAAGATCATGTTGGTTCTTTCTTTAGCTATCAGCCTGTTCCAGCACAATACTGCAATGCCACCTCTGCTGCCTGTTCAAACTAAGGGCTGGGCAGATTTCAGGGGGATTAAAACATCATAAATCAGCACATCCTAAACTGTCACCTCTAACAATGGAAAACCCTTTACAAATTTCCCCTAGTAAAACAGCAGAGGGAGCTGTTGCCATGTAATGAGAAAATGTTCCCATTGGCAACCCTTATACCTTAGCTTTGTCAGAATAAGGAGATATCAGTGTAAAAGCATACTGTAGTTATTTCCCTCTGCTTAGCAATACTCTGGACCCTCTTCATAAGACTATCTTCAGGAGCCCAGTATCTGGAGTGTTAAAAGGAGATGACATAGAAAAAAGGCACAGACGCTGGTGTAAACTGGGTATCTTCTGGCTGAGCAGCAGGTGTGATTCTATTCCAAGCAAGGGCAGCTCAACAGCATCTGAATCAGTGTGATCTAGTGGACTAAAGAGACAAAGACCATGGGAATTGTGCATGCTAATCCTAGCTCCAAAACTGACTCCCACTGTGGCCTTGGCCAAGTCAGCTAACTATTTTACCATTTTATTTGTCAATTGGCTGGGGAATATTAATATTTCAGGCATTTTATTCATTTTGCCATGTGTAAATGAAGGGGAGGCAGTTCTGACTATTCAAGTAGTTGAAGTTTGTCAAGAACTATGCTAAAATTCACCAGAATGCACACACTCTTTAGTGGCTTGAGATATAGTGGACCCCAGACTCTTGCTTTCATTGGGGAATTGCACCTAACATAACTTTAAAAGAAGGATTAGCATGAGCAGCTATGATCCTGCACAGGGCTGTAACAAGGGCGAGGTAAGTAAGGCACTTGCCTCAGGCACATAAAGGCAGGGGGCGCAGAAAGCAGTGGATAAAAAAAAAAGCTGCTGGCATGGAAATATTTATAACCCACACTCCTACTCTTGCCCTGAGCCCCTCCCACACCCCAAAACGCCTATTCCCAGCCCCCGACAGAGCCCTCACACCCACTCTTGCCCTGAGCCCTTCCCACACTCCAAACACTCCATCTGCAGCCACAACCCATAGCCCTCACCCCTGCACCCCATCCCTCTGCACCCCCTCCGATCCCCAAACTCCCTCCCAGAGCCCACACCCCAATCCCCTGCTGCAGCCTAGGGCCTGAATCCCAGACCTTCTCCCTCACCCAAACTCCCTCCCAGAGCCTTGGGTTGGTGGGTGGGGGTGGAATTTGGGTGGGGGCAGGTTCTGGGCATCACCAAAATTTCTACAAACCTGCCACCCCTCTTTCTGCCCTGCAAACCTGAACTCCCAGCATTCTCGGGACACACGCTGATCCCTAGTGGCCACTGCTGATATCCAGCACGTCCCTCCTCTCTTAACCTGTGAGCCCCTCTCTGGGTTGGAACTGGACTGGAACCAAAGACCATCCTGGAAGCAACATTACCAGCCCAAGCAGTCAAAAATCATGAGTTAGATCCCCCAAAATCACAGGCTCTTCCGCTGCCACTTCATTCTTTGGCAGCAATTCAGTGGCAGGCCCTTCCCTTCAAGAGAGACTGAAGGACCCGCCGCCGAATTGCCACTGAAGAACCGGCCCTGGGGAAGGGCGCAATTTTATATTCTTGCCTTGGGCACAAAAATACCTAGTTACGGCTCTGCTCCCCCACTGCACCTGGAGGCTGGTAAACAAGAAGCTTCCCAGTAATTTTAGAATCCCAATCAATGGTACATGATTGTTTAACCCCTTGGATCCCTTTCAGCCTACCATGCCACACTTTGCTTTTGCAACTTTTTAGACTTACGAGGTCTTAAAAGCGGTAGCAGGGGAGAGGAGGAAGGGGTAAAACCAGCAAAGCATTGTTAGACTGAGTTTCCCCATCCCCTTCCAGAATCCACTGAATAGCTCTATGGAAGAGAAGAGGTACATGTATTGTGTTGTACCATATTGCCTAGGGATCCTGATTAAGGACCAGAGCACCATTGTGCAAGCTGCTGCACAGATATTAACTCGAAAATCAAACAGTTCTTGCCACTAAGGGCTTAGTCTTATGGCAAGACACAACGCAGAGACAGGACAACTAGGATGTGGAGGGAGAGAAAGAGGTAAATTGAAACAAGGGGGTTTGGGGTAGTGAACATAAGCCATTGTTCACCACCAGCTAAGCAGGCAGGGTTTTATAAGCCTCACAGCAGAGAGGAGTTTTGAGGATAGATTTGAAAGAGGATAAAGTGATGACTCTGTGAATTTTATCAGGGAGTCTGCACCATTCCCCTGTCTACTTAGAGGCCGGGATGACATATGTACTCTACCCTTTCCAATCACTGGCTGCAGATGAATTTGTACCATTTAAAGAAACTAATACTTTGACGCTGTTTAGACTTTTTCTTTCACTGTAGTAAGGCTGCAGTTACACCTTTTAAAATATTGGACAATGCAATACAATCCATTGATAAAAGTGCAAGCTCTAGCTAAGAATGCGATACTCTGGGAAGGAGATTTGGCTGCCATCTTTCAACAACACTATAACCTGCAGCGTAAGGTATCTGACATGCATAGTGTGATACATATTTATATATCCTATAGGAATCTTCACACAGGACAGTCACAACAGGGTTCCTGACACAACATGGGAAATGTTATAGTTTCTCTCCACATGGCGGCTCAGTCTTGTGAGGCTCTGAGCAACTCCTGTAAAGTGTGGAGAGCTCTCAATCCTCATTAATTCCCTTGGGAGTTGAGGATGCTCAGTAAAGTTCAGGCCCTTTGCAAGTTAGAGGCTAGTGTCTAGATGCTAACTGAGAGCGGGGCCCCATTGGGCTACTCTATACAAACATGGAGTGAGAGACAGTTCCTGCCCCAAATAGCTTGCAATATACATAGACAACACAGAGAAAGGGAAGGGTAATCGGATATAATAGACAAGCAGCGTGAACAATGTGTCCGCGGCAAACATCATAGCAGTTCCATGAATTTTGTTCTTGTTTTGTTATCTATCCTTTCACAAAAAATTGCCTCGTTTCTCACCGGCTTCCTTCTCAAGAGGACACCATGTTAAAACTGCATGGATGTCTTGGAAGTAATTCCTCTCAAGTAATTACTCAGAATAGTGGCATTCTTTTCTTTGGTTTAATTTTTCCCCCACTGGAGAAATCACTGGAACTGTATTTATCTGCAATTGCTCAGCATAAACTGCATCCCAATATATCTTGCATTGCAATAATAGTACTGCACACTTTGAGTTACAAAGTACTTTACAAACATCATCTAATCTTCACAACACTCCTTTATTCCCCCTTTGGAGATGGGAAATTTGAAGCAGAAAGATTACAGATCTCTTTCAAAATTACACAGTAAATCCAATACAATGCAAATCAGGATTCCTTAGGTCTCAGCCCTCTGCTTGGGCAACTAGACCATACCTCTGTTCCTTGCAACAGAGGGGAATTTTCCATGGATTCAGAGTTGGAATTGAGACAGCAGCATTTCACAATCCAGGAAGCTCATCATAATCTCCATCTCACACTTAGTTCTTTGGGCTCTGATAATTAGAAATGTCTAGATTTTAGAGTCATGTTTCTTGTCTGCCCAAGTTGTGAACTGTGTGTATTCATTTGAACGCCCTTATTCTGCAAGTATGACATCTGGCTTAACTCCACTTAATTTGTGGGGTCACTCACTTGTGACTGTGTCACTATCATGGGGTCCTCAGAGAAGGAATCAAGAGGAGGAGGAGCCTACTGGAGGGTAGCAGCTGGGTGGAAGCAGGGAATTACTGCAGAGGGACATGTTGTGAAAGGAGATAAGGCCTTTTGGAGGGTCACATAGAGGGATGGAGGCTTGGGGGAAACTGTTGATTAGGCTAAAGAGGCTAAAGTAGTGGAAGCAGGGACAACTAGACGTTTGTGGAGGACGAAGTCTGAATCATTTGCATACATTCTGGATTCATATCTGAACTTTTGATGCTTATCAGACCAGAATCTCTGAACTACTTGATGTCCCCATTTGGTATCCATACATACAGTACTGTGAAAGTCTAAGGGAAGAGCACTTTCCCTTCCTTGAATATGATCCCAATATAGTAATAATACTGAGCACTTATATATTGCCTTTAATGTTCAAATTACTTTATAGAAATTAAGTAATCCTCCCCACATTCCTTTGAGGTGACTAGGATAGTAGCATTAGCCCCATTTTACAAATGAGAGAACTATGACAGAGTAGTTAAGTGACTTATCCTACATCAAACAGCAAATTACGAGCAGCCAGCTTCCTTATAGGATGCTGTAACTTCTAGACACCATGCAGCTTCTTCAATCTATTTATACCATATCACATCTGAGACTAGGGGGCTTGTACTGTAGCAGGGTGTTACTCCAAAAGCTTGGAAAATGTTTAATTCCCTCTGGCATTCACCACGCTACATATATTACTATGTATTAGAATTTACTGCATTGTTTCCACCAATTCTTGGCTTTTTAAAAGCCTATGAAAAATGAGTAGTGATAATAATGAAAGGAAATGATACACAGTAGTAATTACTCCCAAGGTTCTGTTCTGTCATCAACTCTAATAAAGCTGATCCTCATTGGTCTGTGTCCACACTGCAAATGTGGTGCTGCTAACCTGATATTACTTTTTGTCTGTCTTGAATCAAAAGGTAGCATTTCATTTGGAAGTGGTACATTTTTTATTTTAAATGGAATAGAAAAACATTGATTTTAAGCCCTAATTGCACACATGTCAAATAACAGGTCACATTTAAAGGCTGTCATGGGAACCAAACAGTGTAATTGTATATGGACAGTGTTATCTAATTTACCTTGGTTTGTATGATTTACTGATATATTTCGCTGTAGGTTGCATTATTTAGTTCCCTGATAATCTTTCCTTTCCCTAGTGATTTACATCACGAAATTCCTGCTTGTTTTATATCAGTATGTCATTTTGTCAATCAAAATGTCTTTATGCAACAGGAATATAGCAAAAAAGATAGCAATGAATGACTGATAGAGACTAGCCATATGTTTACTTCACATGGATTATTTACAGGGTAATATATTGGAGAAGCCAGTTCAGAAAGTAGTGGCTGTTTATACGTAAAAAACAAGTGCTGTAGTCAGCGCTCTGTGGGTTTGCTTGCATATGTTTTGTGGACTGTATAATTGTCTGAATGATTAAAGATCACAAAGTGGATTTTTTTTTTCATGTGAGCTCTTGTATTTTTCCCATTGCTTTCCTGATGGTGGAGTCATATCCCAATTCCTTGCTGCTCCAGCCTTTCTCATTACACTGTGGCCATGCACAGGGCCATGTAAGGAGGTAATCCAGACTTGAGCTACACCTGCTCTGCATCAGTGGACTACCCTGGTACACTGGGAGGATTCTTGGCTTGCCAGATCTAGATGCTTTGTGGTTCCTTCGTTCACACCAACAAAGCGGTGAAAGGGGGGATGGAATTTTCTGGAGTATCTGGCCCACAGTATTTCAGGGAGTATTTGTTCAGAGCAAAGTTCTGACTTACAAAGATAGGTTTATGATATCTTGGTCCATAATATCTCCTAGGAAGATATAAAAGCAGATTCTCCCTTTCTTTGCTTTACATAAGTTCTCAGCCTTTATATTTAATAACAGACCTTCCTTTTACATGCATTTTATTGACCATTATATGGCCAGCCATTACCACATTAGTGTTCAGTAAAATGAGAGCTGTATTTTAAAACTATGAACATAAGGTCAGTTTCTTCTCTACATATTCTCTGCTAAATATGGCTAGTATGTTAAGAGTAGCATTGATATTACCAAGCATCAGAGAAAAGGAAGCAATCTTGTAAGGGCACCTGATGCTTAATAGAAAATTTCCTTTTACATTCTATTCAGAAACAATTCTGCTGAGGTACAGGTCTAGTCCTATGAACCTTTTGCACCAAAACCTCTCATCTGATGATGTACAGTATGTTTGTGTATGTGTAATCCTCTTAATTTACCACTAGGGACAAAAACATGACCTGAAAACAGTATAATGTTTCTCAAGCGTTTTGCTCCTAGAGTGAAATAGGAAATTTCCCATTGATTTCAGTGGGGACAGGATTTCACCCCTAGTATTTATTTCTCACTTGAAGTCTTAATTAGAGACCATTGTGATGTCACAACCAGAGAACTATGACTTCAAATGAGAAACAAACTGCAAAGGGACAAAGAACTTGCTTTCATGCAAAAGCCCTATAGTAGTAGAAAAACAGGGGTGTTAACAGAGAATAAATATGATATGTGGGCCTGATCCAAAACTCACTGAAGTCAGATGAAGAATTTCCTTTGACTTTAATGGGCTTAGAATCAGGTTCTAGGAAAAGGAGTGTCCCTAAAAAGAATAATTGGTACATATACCTTTAAAATAGTTAACATCTTGTGTTAAAGAGAGAGAGTGAGAAAGAGACTATTTTTAGGAAAGAACTTTACCGGAGAAAAGGGAGCACAAGAGAATAGTTACTAGCTAGATTATGGATTCTTATTTTCTGGTTACGTGAGTGGAAAACCTTGATGACACAGTGCTGTACCCTTTCCATAATTATATGTTCCTGTGTTTTCTTTCTTTTTTCTATTCTTGTATTTTCTTATTCACTGAAAAATATACATTTAAAATTTATTTTTTCCCTTTTAAAGGAACAAAACTGAAACCAGTGTTGTTTATAGGAAGAAAATTATTTTTCCCAGTTCCACATTTATGTGTAACAATAATACAAATAAACATAATGAAGGAAATAGACATACATAGATCTCTTGCACGAAGCAATTGTTAATAGGAATTGTAGAGCAAAGATTTAAGTATTCTTAATTTTATAAAAGATTTTTTTTTTTTTGCTTTTAGATACTCAAAGAATGTTTTTCTAAGCAGAAGATTAAAAGAAAACTGCAATGCTGGCTTAGAGGGAAAAATCAGGTATGGCATTTTGTTATCTTTCTAAGAAAACTTAAAAATTCAAAAAATTAACTGCAGAGGCAGAGTTCATAGTGTATGTAAACCAAAGGCTTTTCTATAATCCTTTACTTATCTGCCCCACTCTATATGCATAGTTAACAAAGATACAGACATAGCAGAGAAATACACAAATTCTAAGAGAGTTGAATTCTACTCCTTCAAGGATAAAAATGTAGAACACAGACGTGTTAAAAATGTTAGGACTGGACAGAATATATTTTGGTTTTGATCTTCATAGCATGCTTTCTGGGCTGTTAACAGATACAAGTATTATTTTTCTTAATTGGTACATCTCTGTTATTTGATTCATATAGAAGATTTGATTAATATAGAAGATTTGAAGATAATTTTTATCCCACTTTACCAAATTCCTGTTCTATTTTACACATGTGGATTAAGGATGTCATTAAACTTCCATCTTCCTCTCCCTCCAACATTTATCAGTGATATTGAGATAAAATATTTGCCCAGTATTTTTTTTAAAAAACCACAATAAAAGAAGAGCCCAAGTTGTTTGCCAGATGATATTCTATTGACCAATCCATTTCTGGAAGTCTGTTTAGACCAGGGAGGTTGAAAGAGATAACTGAAAATATTGCCAATGAATGCAGCGTTGATATTTGATGATCACAACATTCATAGTGAGGGTGAATTAGACATAGATTTAAAGAACCTGCAAGCTTTTATTACATTATATAGCAAAACTGAGATTTCCAATTTGCTTCATATTAAACATTTTAATCAAACAATTTGAAAAGAGATATTGCCACACAAAATGCAATTGGATTTTAATGGCTTCACTTTCCTTGATTTAACATGCTTATATTTGTCTATTATTTTGATCATAAATTTGCAGTGGAATAGGAAAACCATTGCAGATATTACTAGTTTAATCAAGGGTTGTTGAGTTCATATTCCTTAGAGCATATTTTAATGACTAAATGTGAAGGATTATCAACTCATCGAGTATGGAGGTGTCTATGATGATATTTTTAAATGTTAGAAATATTTTATGAGAAATCAAAGTTACTGGGCATTCTTGTAAGTGGTGGTGGTCATGGCATGAAACAAAGTTACAAACAAACTAAACTAAAAAAACCTCTTTAAAAACTGGATAAATAGTAAGAAGCATTTTTAATACAACTAATTTATAGATGAATGTGGTGCCAAGCTAGAATACATTAACAAGGTAAGGCTGCAGGGTCTCTAGGTAAGATAATATATTGCTTTCATTAAAAAGCAATCTGCATGGACCATATCCACTAACACTGGAAACTCTGCAGCTGTCACCTTTATCAGGGGAACAAGAGCAAGCCACTACATTTTAATCACTGGAGTTTGTCAGGAACGAAAAACAGCCAGCTTCCCACAAATCAACAGACATGTATCCTGATAAGGAGAGTGAATTGGAAAAGGACAGCTACACCACCTATTCTGGAGTGATCAAAGCACTGTAATTGTAGCAGATAAATCTACTGAATTAGGCCCTAGGATGAAACACTCGTCTTTTTCACAAAACAGACGCATGCTTACATGAGTCACCCGTGACATACACATTTTATTTTGAGCATTTCCAGTTGTTCACAAGATGGCAGGAGAAGAAAGAGGGAGGAGACCTTTGTGTCCAGAATCTGACAGCATTTCTCCTATGTCTCCTTCCTAATTATTACACTGAAATAAATATCTGTGCTGTGGTTACCACGCAAGAGATTCTTTCAAATAATTCTGCCAGGGAAGACAAACCTCATTCTTTTTAATATCTCCAGCTCTTGTATTAGTTGTATCAGATGTACCCAAGTTAATATTTCACATAATAAATAATTACAACCCCAAACTTTGCCATTACAGAATCTGTAAAGGGAAGTTCTTGAGATGGGAAGAATTTGAGTGTTCTTACAAAATACATGCCTTGAAGGTAAATTCATGGCATCTAGTATAAGTATAGTTATACAGTAGCTATATGTGGGCAAGGAGCATAAATATAGCCTGATGATAATGTATTTATGATTATTCTTTTCTGTAATGAAAGAAAAATTAATAGTAAAACAGCCATGAAAAATTGTATTTGCCCAAAGCAAGTAGTCTGTCTGTGCACAAGTAAAATGTAATTTTTTTCATTATCTTCATCACAGTAGTGGCATGTAAGTAGCCTTGGGCCCCTCCTAAGCTTTTGTGGCAATTTTGCAAGGCTGCTGTAAAACAGAAGAGAAAGGGTCAGTGTCTGATTTATATGAGCTTTGAAGGACTGATCAGGAACAGTGACATAGAACTGAAAGGCCATCTTAAAGAACTAATTAAAACAAATATGTAGTTCAAGCTTAACAGGGATGAAATGTTATCACTTCACGGATTACACAGTTGTGAAGCCCCCACCCTCAAGCTTTCTATTTGGCAAGAGTAAGCACACTAGATTCAACTGTTACAATATTTAATAACACTGCAGATGAGAATACTTAACTAAGCAGCATTCATGTTTGCAATTCAGTTGCTTAATACTATGGGGGAAAGTAAAATAACTATTACTCCACAGAAATGAAAGAACATTAACCTAGAGAAATGTTAACAAAATATAATAAGAACTATAGCCATATATAAAAATATTATAGCATGCTATTTGCATGCCATCAGGAGAACAGAAATATGAATGACACAGTCATACTTATTATCATGATATTGCAAAAATGATTGAGCAGATGAAAAAAAACTATCAAAATAAATCAATGAAATGTATGCTACTGCAAAACATTCAAGACAGTTCACATACAACATGCGTTTTCCCCACACATACCTGAACATGATTAACAAAAGCTGACTGACACAAACAATGCAAGCAAATTAGAGTTTACAATTGGAAAGGTTATACTAGAGCTATCCTTCTGTGAAACTGGTCCTGGGTATGTTCTCAAATACATGGTGAAAGCACATACCAGCCTCCGTAATAAAAAGAGCATTTAGGGGCAGATTTGCAAAGATATTTAGCACCCTAAAGACGCAGATAGGTGCCTAGAAGGATTTACAGAAGTGTCTAAGCAGGATAGGTGCTTAACTCCTGTGGAAAGTTATGGACCTTAGGTTTCTAACCTGATTTGCTGTTGTATTTAAAAAAATTCTCTGAAGATTTATGTGTTTTTTTTTTCCTAAAAGTGAAATTTACAGGATAGTCACGAAGCCTGCTGGACAGCTAAAAACCAGAAAACCAAACGTAAGGAACAGTTTTTTATTATGTGTTTTACTTCTCAGAATCAATTATATTTATCTCTACTGCATTTCAACAGTCCTTTTAAGGGCATTATAATATACAGAATAGAAAGAGAATCGAATATTTCCTTTTGTCTATCATTTGCTCTTGAAATAAAAATGCCTGTAATCCATCATCCAGAAAACTACTTAGGTAAAATCACCAACAGTCTGTCAGCTCAGCTAAGGAAATCACATTGTCTTTCTGTTTTCTTGTACTTTACAAGAGAGGATCTGAGTATTTCATGTTGATTGCTTGATTGGCTGCAGTGGGACTCTTTAAAAATACTAAAAAAAATCAGGACTCCAGTACAAATCAAACGTATGCTTCTATCAATCATGTGCTTGGGGTATTATCTGAGGTTTTTACTCAGAAAGACGTCATTAAAAGTTGCAGAAATTAATTGGTACCATTGAATGTAATGGCCTTTCCTGACACAGTTTCTCTAATGTAAAGAAAAATTATGGATAAGGCAAATTCCTCATGGGATTTTTATAGATGTCTGCTTTGTTCTGTTATTGTTTATTGCAAATGTTATTAACATGATCTATTGCCCCATCATGCTTTGTCTATACTGGTTATGCCATTTTGTTGCCCACAACAACTGAGGGTTTCAGTCACTGGCCAAAATAGCATTTATTTTTAAATTACATGGTTTATATATTCCCCTAACAATCTCCAGGTGTTTATTTTGTGAGTTTAAAATTTTGTATCCAAACAGATTTTGTTTTGATTAAATACTGTCTTGTACATTTTTTAGTTCAACTGTGAATCTTTTTTCAGTTCAGTTTTTGCATCTATCTCCATAGCAGGTTTAATTGCAATATACAGGTATGAATGTTGTTAGTTTTTATTTCAGTTGATGTGTTTTGCATGGATGAAGTTTGTCTACTTGGTGGTTTTCTTTTCATTACATTTTTTTTTAAATTTAGAAACTACATACAAGATGAGGTTTAGAATACCTGACCTATGCAGAAAAGTTAAAAAAAAAAAAAAAAAAAGGGCATGTTTAGTCTTGAGAAAAGAAGACTGAGTGGGGACTTGATAACAGTCTTCAAATATGTTAAGAACTGTTATAAAGAGGATGACGATCAACTGTTCTCCACGTCCACTGAAGGGATGCAAGACATAATCAGTTAAATGTCCTTTGCTGCAAATTAAGGTTAGATATTAGGAAAGTTTCCAACTGTAAGGATAGTCAAGTACTGGAATTGGCTTCCACAGGATGTTGTAGAATGCCCATCACTGGAGGCTTTTAAGAATAAGTAGACAAACACCTGTCAGGGATGTTCTAGGTATAGATGTGGTTCTGACCCAGAGTGGGGTGCTGAACTAGATGATCTCTTGAGGCCCCTTCCAGCCCTACATCTCTATGATTTTATGGTTATCTTCCCAATTACTGGTTAAGTTCTATGTAGGACTAATGTTTAAGGAAACCAAACATCCTTCAGGAATGAAAAGCTGGGAAATGTGGAATGTGAGATGTTGGCACTGTAACTGTGGTAATAACAGAATTATACAAAATAGATTTTAGACTCACAGAAGGTTTTGTTTTTAACATGGTTATGTCTTATTAATACAGCCATGGAAGTCAGATTATTCCATTACATTGCTATGCATCCTTCATTTTGGGGCTTGAAAAATCCACTCAAAGTATAAATCTTGCTTTGGAAAAACTACAGTGAATTAAGCTTTAAAGCTATTCTTTTCTTCATTAAATCTCTTCTAGCTATGTAATTGATTGGAGTTTTAGGTTAAACTACTCAGGGCTTTTTCTGGGAAATGCAATAGGTAGGGTGTGATATTCTCTGACAGTGTAAGTAAAAACAAACATACATGAGAGAGGAAGAAAACCTATTATCATAATACAATTACATTCAGGCAGTTTTATTTTTAGACTATTATTGTTTCATACTGATCATATGCATGCTAGAAGAAGGTGTGGAACAATCAAAATGCTTAACCGTCTGCCTAGGCATTAAAGTCTAAAACAGAAGAGTTTAACTCAAACTATTTCTGTTTTAATCTGCTTCTGTTTTGTGTCTAATACAAAAGGCTTGTAGGTAATGAAGTCTGCATTAGTAGTTTTAGTAATCTGTCTCCTATCTGTGCATTTTAACTTTGTGTCTGGAGAAGTGAAACAACCACTCTATCCAGTAATTTAAATGTCCTACTTTGAAATACACATATTATTTGTTTGTGACTGTCAGTTTGTTTTTGTCTGGATAATTTCAGAGTTCCACTTCAGTATCTGCATTGATTATCCCAGGCTAAAGTTGCAAATCCTTTAAAAGCCTCAATAAGAGTTCACTGGAAACAGGAACTATATGTTGGGTGGGCTTGGGGAATTGTAATGGAAACAAAGTTTTTCTTTTCTATATTCTGATTTTGTATGGTGCAGTGCTCACTAGTGACTGCAAGTCATTACTGTCAGATGGCTCTTTGGTGGACTATTTAAAAGAGATGGTAGTTTCAGTCCAGCTCTAATGGCCAAATGTCCACCTCACAAAAACAACCATCACTATTAGCACCCTTGCTGTCACACTCAGTGAAAAGGCCAAGGACTGAATGAACCTGGAGACTGAACATGGCCCCACTCTTTGAGGTGGTTGTTCCAGGCCAGAGTTGTAGAGTGGGATCTTGCCCCAGAGAGAGAGCAGCAGGAAGAAGAGAAGCTGGCAACACCATATCCACAGGGTCCTGTACCCATGGAACGGGATTGTCTACTGTCCTATTTCTACACTTCCAGGACCACTTCTCGGGCCTGGGCTTTCTATCTCCATTTTTGCTATGACAACATTGGCTATTCATTATTGGTTGGATTGTGCCACTTCATCACTGACACACATTTGGGATGGTGCAGACTAGGCTGCCAACAAGGGTCATACACCCGATGTGACACTCGCACAGTGCACAGACCCATCACATCTGCTCAACTCCCAGATGCAATCGGCCATATTCAGAAGCAATTACTGGCAATTGCTTCAAGGAGTCAGGTGGCCTCTCTGCTTCCCCTTCTGGATCCAGACCAGAGGGAAGCACCCAGGAAGAAGATGCAGCTGCAAAGGAGATGAAAACAGAAATGGTGAAACGGGCTGAGGACAGGAGCAGAGTAGGAAAGAGTGAGCAGGACAAGGAATGAGGAACTGGAAGGGGACAAAATGAGGTGCAAAATTCAAAA
This sequence comes from Chelonoidis abingdonii, assembly GCF_003597395.2. NCBI lineage: Eukaryota > Metazoa > Chordata > Testudines > Testudinidae > Chelonoidis > Chelonoidis abingdonii. The sequence continues at coordinate 79,101,780 of NC_133774.1, forward strand.
GGTTTAGGGGAGAAGGAGAGAATGAGGAAGGCTGCACCAGGTTCTCCCAGCAACCCTTTCCCCAGACTTTCTCCATTAATCCCTGAATAAACCCTGAAGGTCTCATGCCAACCCCCACACCCAACTCTCAGTAGCCTGAGACTCCCTCCAAGAAGGGTGATAAATAATAGCCAGCATGGGTTTGTCTAGAACAAATCATGCCAAACCAACCTAATTTCCATCTTTGGCAGGGTTACTGGCCTAGCGGATAGGGGAGAAGCTGTAGACATGCTATATCTTTATGATATTGTGGCTTTTGACAAAGTCTCACATGACATTCTCATAAGCAAACTACAGATATGTAGTCTAGATTAAATTACTAGTGAAAAACTGGTGGAAAAGCCAAAGTCACAGAGTAGTGATCAATGGTTTTCTGTCAGAATGGGAGGACATATCTAGAGGGGGGTCGGTTCTGGGTCCAGTACAATTCAATATTTTCATTAATAACTTGGATAATGGAGTGGAGAATATATTTATAAAATCTGCAGATGACACCAAGATCAGAGGGGCTGCAAGCACTTTGAAGGGCAGGATTATAATTCAGAGATGAATTGGAGAATTGAGCTGAAATCAATAGGAGGAAATTCACTTAAGACAAGTGCAAAGTACTACATTTAAGAAGGAAAAATGAAATGTTCAGCTACGAAAAAGGGAAATAACTGGCTAGGCAGTAGGACTGATTAAAAGGATCTGAGGGATATAGTTAAGGTTAAGATTTTGTCACAATTATTTTTAGTAAAAGTCAGGGACAGATCACAGGCAATGAATAACAACTCACTGAAATCTGTGACCTGTCCCTCACTTGTAACAAAAAATAACTGACAAAATGGGGCTGATGGGAGGATGAGAGCCTGCTGTTGGATGGGTGGGGAGAGGAAGGTCCAGCACCCACCGCTGCTGCAGCTTACAGCTCGGGGGTCCCCTGACACCTGTGGTAGCTGGGAGTTCCATGTTGCCCCACCACTCACAGAGGCTTGGAGCTCCTGGGCCAGCAGCTGGAAACTGCAGGGTCCCTCTGCCACCAGCAGTTGCTGCCAGCACGGGGGTCAGTGACTTGGAGCTTTGGGCCATCCCCCGCTGTCCAGCATCCCCCTGCCACTGCTGCGACTCAGAGCTGCAGGTGCCCCCTGCCACCTGAGCAGCTCGGATTTGTGGGACGCTCACCATCACCCACAGCAGATTAGAGCTCTGGGGCTGGCAGCTAAGAGCTGCAGGGGGCCCCCACCACCCATGATGGCTGGGAACTGCAGCACCAGTGGCTCAGAGCTCCAGGTCCCTCCACTGCCCACAGTGGCTGAGAGCTGTGGAAGCCCTCTACTGCCCATGGCAGCCTGGAGCGCCAGGGCCCCGCTGGCTGACAGGTTCAGCTGTGCCACACCAGGGCTGAAGTGGAAAATGTCACAGAGGTCTCTGGAAGTTACGGAATCCATGACTTCCATGACATAATCTCATCCTTAGTTATAGTGACTCACAAGTTGAATATGACTTAATAATGTGATGCAGTTATTACAAAGGCTAATATCATTCTGGTGTGTATGAACAAGAGTGTCATATGTATAACCTGGGAAGTAATTGTCCCACTCTACTCAGCACCGGTGAGGCCTCAGCTGGAGTACTGTGTCCAATTCTGGGCCCCACACTTTAGGAAGTATGTGGACAAATTGGAGAGAGTCCAGAGGAGAGCTACAAAAATGATAAAAGGTTTAGAAAACCTGACCTATGAGGGAAGATTAAAAAAAACTGGGTACCATTAGTCTTGAGAAAAGAAGACTAAGTGATTACCTGATAACAGTCTTCAAATATGTTAAGAGCTATTATAAAAAGGACGGTGATCAATCATTCTCCATGTCCTCTGACGGTAGGATGAAAAGTAACCAGTTTAATCTGCAGCAAGAGAGTTTTAGGTTAGATACTTGAAAAATCTTTCTAACTATAGGGATAGTTAAGTACTGGAATTGGCTTCCAAGGGAAGTTGTGGAATCTCTATCATTGGGGATTTTTAAGAACAGGTTGGATAAACACCTGTCAGGGATGATCTAGGTCAGGGGTTCTCAGGACAAATTTTTCAGTGGCCTCAGAGTGCGGCCATCAATTATGGCTGGTGACCAGTTTCACACTTTTCCCTAAAATACTTAATTACATTTAGGAAAAACAAATGAATATACCTCTACCCTGATATAACGCAGTCCTTGGGAGCCAAAAATCTCTACTGCATTATAGGTGAAACCCTATTATATGAGGGTAGCTGTGACAGGGCTCCACCGGTGATTTAAAGGGTCTGGGGCTCCCTGCAGCAGCTGGAGCCCTGGGCCCTTTAAATTGCCACCCGAGCCCTGCTGCCACAGCCCCAGGGTTACCGTGCTATATGCGAACTCGTGTTATATCGGGGTAGAGGTGTATGCCTATATACACATCCAAATAGTTGTAATTTATTTGTTGCTAGATACTAAGTCTATTGTGAAAAGTGATAGTAACAAACATACAAGTTTCACTTTTCACAGCAAACTTACTCAGCCCTGGCAAGCCTGGGGACAAATTAAGCCCTGAATGCAGGGTCGGGGGAGACAGCATGGAGCTGGAGCCTGAAGCCCCACAACCAAAGCCTGAAGCCCCATGGCTGAGACCTGGGGACAGAGCCTGAAGCCTTGCAAACAGAGCCTGCTGCTCCACCACCCTGAGGCTGATGCCCAAATCCTGAACCCCATCATCTCTGGGAAGGTGGGGAACTCACTGCCTGCCTGCTCCTGCAGCGTTGTGCCCCAGGTGTCTCCAGAGGGGGACAGAGCCCAACCTCTGCTGGTGGTTCCAGCAACCAACCAGATATGCCAAACCTGCAGGAAAAACGCAGAAATTTGGGCTTGTTTTTGGCTTAATTGCATTGTGAGTTGTTTGTTGGCTTGTAGCTTGTTGCTTCTTTTTTTGATTGGCTCCCAGCAAGCAGGGGCAAGGTGGGGAGAGAGTCAGGGGTTCACAGTGGGCCCACTGCAGTCCCAGACTGCACACCCGGGGGGATCTAGTCACATAGAGTGTTGCAGTTCTTAGGGATTGGCTTGTTTTAGCCTTGTTTTGAAATGGGATTAGCTTGATTTTTGGCTTATTGTGAAAGTCAAGGTGCTTATTTACCACATGAAAGTTGGCAACTGTGCAACCAACGCCAAAGCGGTGCATCCAGGAGCAACAGATTTGCCCCCCAATCACAGCCCAGGAGGCTGTGGCGGCAAGAAAAGCTCCTGGTGGCCGCAAATGAGAAACACTGACTACCTGGTCTTGCCTCAGCGCAGGAGGCTGGACTCGATGACTTCCCAAGGCCCCTTCCAGCCCTACATTTCTATGATTCAATGATTCGGTAATATTGGTCCCCACTGGCTTTCACAGTGGTGGTAGCTTATCTTAGTTTCCTCCTAATCCTATCTCTTGCTTCTGAGATGTGGAAGGAATAGCTCCCACACTTCTGGTCACTGATCAGGGAGACCCTGCCGGTGAAATCATTTGCTTGTTCTTTCTGTCATGAAATGTCACACTTGAAGCTGCACAGCACTTGGCTTCTATGTGTAGAGGTACACTGCTCCAGATGAAGCCCAAAGGGCATTGTCCCTCACTGAGACACTATGCATCTTGGAGGTCCTAGAGAGCACAGCCACTCTGCCATCCTTTTAGAGGGCACATCACATGCTCTTCTCCATAGCAGGAGGAAACCCCCACTCCCTTTGGTAGTGGTAATAGCTGTGCTGTACCATCATAATTCTTGCATTTTCTTGGTGCAAAGACTTCTGTTGTGCCCTGCCTCTATGCAGGAGACAAAGAGAAGGAAAAGGGAGAGGCTCCTTGACATATCTCGCTTCTAGGGCACCCACTCAAAGTTCAAGCACAATCTGGTCCTGTGTTTGCTGATGATGGCCCTGCAAGCAGTTATCAATAGGACACTGTTTAACATTAACATAGCTGAGGACCACTCCTTTTTTTCGCAGATGCCTGGCTCATCAGCTATGGCAGAAATCATGGAGCACTCTTTGCAACCAGGACTGGGCAAGCAGGTAGAGGTCACTACAAAATTGTTTGATGTGGGCTGTGGTGGATGGTGATAGCAATGAGAGAAAATGGAAACCAATAAATTCAGCTGGAGTACTTGGCAGCTATCTGAAATGCTATTGTATATGGGAAGGGGAATGATTAGATGAGACACCTACACTGCAGAGGCCTGGCAGTTACTCAGAAGAGAGAGAGAAAGATAGATTATTATATCCAAGGCCAATAGGACTGTGCACCTACACCCAGGTAATGACTGGTGAGTGGTTGGTGAAAGCATGTTAAAAACTGAGAGCAGTGACTGAAATCAATGTACATTTACATAGCCATTCCCAACCTCCCTGGCTAGAGCCCTCATACAGAGGCAATTGTTCAAATGAGAGAGAGAAAGAGGTGCCCAACCCTTTGCAAATAGAACTGGGCAGGTAGACACAGATGCAGTGGCTGAAGAAAGGAAGAAAACTAAATGTAACATCTGCTAAATAGCTAATAAATCTCACTCATGTTGGTCTTTTTCACAGTCAGGACGGAACCCAGGTATGTTTATTGTGGAGTTCATACACAAATATAACACTGTTCCCTGTAGAAAAGATGGAAAGGAAAGCTTTAAAACATCCTAAAAATCCCTTGCCCAGCTTATCTCCTGTTCTCTCTCTTCCTCCTCTAAGTGCTCCCCACCCTCCATGGGAAAGTATCAAAGTCCTCTGGGCACTACTCATGTTTCTAAAAGTTAAGTCATCCAGTAGGGGAACAGAAACCATGTCATGTGGCTCAGATCACCAGTCTGACACCTTGCGTAATAAATTATCAATATCAAATACTTGAATGTTGCAACAGCTTACAGGTATCTGCTAGTCTGAAGTTTGTTCCCACTGAGGCTTTGTCTACACTAGAACTATTGTCAGTAAAACTTTTTTTGGTCTGGGATGTGAAATCACCCCTGATTGACAGACATTTCACTGACAGAAGCGCCAGCGTGGACAGCACTATGTCAGCAGCAATACTCTCCCACCAACATAGCTACCACCGCTCGTTAGGGATGGTTTAATTATGCTGATGGGAGAACTCTCTCCCACCAGCACAGAGTGGCTACATGGGAGACCTTACAGCAGCACAGGGGCAGCAGTACAGCTTTCTGCTGTAAGGTCTGTAGTGTAGACATAGCCTAAGAATTTGTCTCACAGTTTTGACTTAACCATACATTTGTAAAAGTTGTGAGCTTTTTCCAGGTAATATGTAACCAGACAGAAAGGGCTACATCTGTCAAATGGTTTTCAATGTATATTACATGTCTGAGATTTCATAGCAGCGTCAGTGCTGGAAATGGAACCTAATCCTACTGCAAAGTCCCTTGCTCTAAAAGTTTGTTTAAAATCATATGAAGAGAGAGACTCTAAAACTCTCTCCTAATTTTTCTTCGTATTTCAAATGCACCTGATGAGTAAATTTTGTACTCAGGATTAATAATTCTAAAAGTTAGCCAGTCAAATTCCTTGGAAATATATTTTGGTTGGAATTTGTTGTCACAGTGGATATCGTTCTGTTTTGTTCAACCCACTGATCCCTTGACAAAACCTGACACCGTTCTGCTTATCATGTCATCTATTGTAGACAAATTAAGAGATCCTGGATAACGACTCTTTACAGTGATAAAAATGGCCTATCAAGTTTTTATTCATATTCAAGCAAAATGTTTAGGGCTTGATTCTGATGTCACACTGCTTTTGCTCTGTTGTCTCCAATGGAGTTACTCTGGATTTACACAGTTGAGAGCAGAAGCAGATCCCTTCATGGTATTGTGGGTGAGGGAGGATAAAGAGCTGACCATATCTGTTCTTAGTAAAGCCCATAGGCTAGAGCCTCACCTGATGTAAATTAGCATAGTTCCTGTGGCTTTAAAGGAAATTTAAGAATTTACAAGAGTTGAGAATCTGGCTCCATATTTAGAGTAACAAGAAATCAAAGACAGCTCAGAAGAGAAATAAACCATTTAACAATATTTTGTTATTGCATAGACTTTTTCACACTGTATTATTGACTTTAATCTGTAGACATTTAATCTTTTGTTGAGTTAACAGATGAAATGATGTATATTTGATACATTTTGAAAGGTCAGGCCCGAAGTCATGCTGTCTAAGAAGTCTTGTGGCTGTTTGTGCTTTTTGATGTTTGCGCCATCATGCAGACCTGATAAGTAGATGAATGACCATGATAAATGTGCATAATGAGAAAGTGATAAGAATTCAGGTATCTGGCATGAGTTATGTTTCTGTCATCCAGAAATAGGGATGCACTCACTTTTTATCTTTAACTCTCTAATTTCTTAATTACAAAGAAAACATATTTTCTACCCAGCACATATGTATTTTAGGGTGACCAGATGTCCTGATTTTATGGGGACAGTCCCGATATTTGGGGCTTTGTCTTACGTAGTACCTATTACCCCCCACTCCCATCCCGATTTTTCACACTTGCTGTCTGGTCACCCCAATGTGTTTGGCAAGCATGTTGTCCAATAAGAGGATATCCCAGCCAACAACCTTTTTACTAGTACTATTGTGATTATTTTGTTTTGTCTTCAAATATTTCCCCTCCTTTCTGATCACCATGAATAGAAACACATTTTATAAAGTTGTGTTGTTCTCTGTGTGTTCTCCCCAAGATAGCAACACATAAAATCTAATCTATTCCTGAACGTTTGCAGAGAGATGGATGTCACATCCTGCAAATACTTAACAATGCATGCAAGTTTACTCACATGAGTAGTCCCTTTTAAGTGTATAGGACTATTCACATGAGTAAAGCTACACAAGTGTGTTTGCAGATCTATCTGACTGAGATGAGATTTTTCCTATTGATCGAAGTTTTGCCTAAAAAAGGATTGCACGATCAGGCCCTTTAAAATATATCTTTAAAAGACAAGTTCTTGCAGCAGCACTTGTGATTTTTTTCAAATGATGGGCTAAATCCAGGGGCATAACTCCATTGAAATCAAATGAGCAGCATTTGTTTATGCTAAAGGTGCTTTGAACCCTCTGTGGTGCGTTATATGCTACAAATCTGAGTTTACTATTTTATGCCTTGATTCTGCAAAGATGCATGTGCTTTATTTTACACACTGTGAGTAGTCCCCCAATGAGCATGTGTGTCTTTGTAGCATCAGGGGGCTAATCTGACTTCTAGCAACGTCAACAAAAAAAGCTCCCATTGATGTCAGTGGGAAGAATGATTTGTCCTACTATACAATGTAAATATATTAAAAATGAGATTACTTCTTTAAATTGGGAAATTCTGTGTGCTAAAGGTTGTAAACCCAATGTTTTCCTCAACAGTGAAAAGAAAAATTAAAGTTGAAGTCAGTGTTAATTAGGTAATATTAAAATTTTTGAATATAGTATTCCATTCTGATGTACTACATTCTTCTTTTCTATGATGAAACTAATTATCTTTTGCCTGAATGCCGTAAGTGGCTGAATGCAGCTATTCTAAAAGCCTGCATGCTGCTATATACAGTTACATTTCCATTCTGTGTTGTATCAAAAGGCAAAAAATATACAAAACATCAACAAACACTTCATGTGAAAATATAGGAGGGAAACATTTTGTGGCAATGTTTATTAGGTTTCTTTGGTCTCTTTTCAAACAAAGATTTGTTTACTAGAGGCATTACAATTTAGTGAGACAAATTAGGCTAAACTTTTTATCTCTGGTGGTTTGCACATGCACTGATTGAACTAGTATTTCTTCTAAAGATTGTATAGGAAGATAAATGAACAGGAGGAGCAATTAGAGTAAGGAAAAACTAAAGATTGGCTGACATGATTTAAGTTTACCGCTAAGGCAGTTTGTCATTTTGTCTCTATAATCTCTATCAGAATTGACTAAAACCATAAACATAAATCATTATACTAATTTATTTCACCACACTGTGGTCTGGGAGAAGAAGATTTCATTTTTTCTACAGACTTTGGGGGATTCAAGCATTCACTTTGAACTTTTTAAAAATATATATGAAAAACCCAAACCAATGGATGATTAGTATTTCAGCATCCTCAAAATCTTATATATTTTTTTTGGTGGTGAGTCAAGAAATGTTCCTTTTACTTTTGCTAAAGTAACTATTATATATTCAAAAAATGGCATGGATTTGATTTTTTTTTTAAATGACTATAGAAAGCTTATAGCATGACAAGATATAATACATCACTGTAAGTTAATTCCTCATACTACACTAGTTAATAAGCAGTCTTCTCTCACAAGAGACATCAGAGAGAAGTCTCTGGAACTGTGGACTGCCTTTGTGGTAAAAAATCCTATAGAATATCTGAGGACATCCTGCAATATAAATCTCCATGGGCTGTCACTAGATCCATGATATACTCTCCAACAACAGAACTCACTGTATAACTTCATTTAGAAACCATGCTAATGGCACCTTTTAGCATGCAGTTTTAATAAAAACCACAGCAAGGTAAAGATTCCATTATAGTGCCCGTGTAAGTGAAATAGTCCTTATCAGTTAGTTTTAGGGGGAGATTTTCAAAGGCATAAATGGCAAGTAGGCTCCCAACTCCCATTGACTTGCACTTTTGTAAGTACCCTCTTTGGATTCAATGGGAAAGTGGGATGCAGCTTCCTCTCTCTTGGCCAATAAGAAGGCTCTTTAGAGACAGGGTAACCAATGGTACAGCCTGACACAAAACTGGACCATGATTAGTTGACAGACTCATGTAGCCCCTGACATCCATCCACGGAAACCTTCTGCACATGCTGCCCAGATGCCTACTATTCCATGAGCCTGGGTGGAGGGTGGCGGATGACAAGAGGAGGGGACTAAGCTAGACACACTATGACGTTTTAAGTCAGACCACTGGATTTGTTCAAACTCAGATTCATTTGGCTTCTGTAATTTCAATGGAGCTTCAGTTAGGAATCCTGAGTGGATAGACAGTTATGTTACACTGATTAAACTGAAGACCAGCCAGCTTCAGCTCAGAGTATACTTGGACCTAAAAATGATGAGCAATCATCTGACTTAGATATAACTTGCCTAATTCTGTTCTCAGGTACACCAGTGTACATCTGGAATAATTCATTGAAATCAGTGGTATCACTTTGGTGGGAAATGAGTTCAAGTGAGAGCAAAACCTTGAATTTGCAGTTGCATCTGGATTATCAACTGTAATGCTAACCAGATATGTGACTCATGGTGTACCTAAACATGCTAGACTCGATTTTTATTTCTGAATTTCCATACTTTTTTAGGATCAGTTCTTCACCATTGCTTCCATGTTATTTTGTTCCAGTTTATGTCTGGGAGCTATATGAGGTTTTATTTCTGTTTGCCCTCTGGGGGGAAAATACTTAACTATATTTACGAATGGATCAACTGATTCCAGTAAGCTAAGAATCAACTCATATCTTTGCCCTTGAACTGGAACAGAACCATGTATGAGGTCTGAAAAAGTTGTGGGGGCAGATTTTGTATTGCATCGCCTACGGAATAGAGCTCAGCTGGTGCAGCAGGGGATAGGAGAGAGTACAGCTGGTTTTACACCATGTTTGCATCACCTGAATTATGCCTGAACAAGGGGCTGTTATAGCCCTCATGTAATTTAGAGCAGTCCTGGAGGGGCTCTGAATTATGGTAAGGTCTGGCACATCTGCCTGTGGACATCCCAGAATCCCTTGTAGCACTCAGTGTTATGTGTACGTACACCTCTTTCCGTGATCTGCCCCTACTCCGGAGGTTGTGAGGGGGGCAGCATAGGACTATTTATTTCAGTACTACTCTGCTCCTTGCATTGAGGATATTCTCCCTTAGCCCACAGTGGCCTCTTTATGGCCTCTACAAACCACTAAAGTAGAATATGGGTGCAGAACATGCACCAAAGTCAACCCTGTTATCTTTATTTTCATTCACCCCTGGTCTTTCATCTGATATCTGTAATCTTGCAAGAAAGTCAATTCTCAGTAGTTTTCCAGCTCTGTTTCTAGACCCAGGAGTTCAGAGAAGCTTTGATTAAGCAGCGGAACTTTTAGGGCATCTCTACATTGCATTTGAGACTGAGCCTCCAAGTCAGGCTCCACAGATTCGTGCTAGCAGGGCTCGCACTAGCGTTCTAAAAATAGATGTGTAGACAGTGCTTTGAAATTGCACCTCAGGCTGGGCTCAAGCTTGCCTCCCACCTTCAGGCTTGAGTCCCTGAGCCATAATGTCTACCTAGTTATTTTTAGCACAAGAGGACGAGCCCTGCTAACAAAATTCTGTGGGCCTGGCCTGGGAGGCCTGCTCCCGGATATAGCGTAGATGTAGCCTTACCTATCTAGCCAAATCAACCGTGTGAACTCTTTGACCTCAGCTATCATTGGTACCCATGGCCCAAATTAGGATTCTGTTTCTCCCACTGCCTCTATCTATCTATCTAAAAGACAGCCTCTATTCCAAAGAGTTTATAATCTATTATTTTATGTTACTTGCTGCCAATACTTGTGCAGTTACACTCTTGTATTACATACTGCTTTATTTCAGCTTGATTTCTTGTAGCTTTCAACTGGATTTGTTTTTTGACTCCCTTCTGTGCGAAATACTCATTTGAATATCCCACTAATTGAAATAGAGTGTGAAAATATTTTTTAGGCTGAGGATTGTCATTTAGTTTAGAAGAGGAAATAACTAAATTAACAAGAAAGTCCTAGTGCTTGTAAATGCTAATTACATGTAAAGCATATTTGAAATAATCCTAAATTCAAAATAAACATGTGTGATGTAATTGCCTGAGATTAGCTCAGCCCCAGTGTAAAATGCAACTTTAAAGAGAAAGCACTCCAGTGTTTTCTTTACAGGTGAGCCAGGGAAATGCAGTGTTCTAAAAGGAAGCCAGAAAATCCCTTCTAATTTATAGGATAAAAATGAATGAAGAAAGGGGAGCAAAACCACCAAGGCTTCTACTTCATTCCAAGTGGTTTACATCTTAAGGGAGAAATAGACCGTCCAAGTGAGTGTCTCAGCTCAGACTTTAAGGGGCAGTAGCCCACAACATGACAGATAGGTCAGTAGCTATTTTAAAGAAAATGCCTTTCCCAATAGTTCCTGATGGTATTAGCAGCAGGGACTGTGGCCCTAGTCCTTGACCTGTATACATCCAGTAACTGTGGTTTTGAAATCCATAGGACTAGAAAGCACCACGTGTACTAGCAGAACATTCATCTGATAAGCAGAAAAGCTGACTTGAGTGCCTTCAGACACTGAAAATAACCAGAGGGCCTGAAGAGTTCAGGAGTAGGCCACAGGAAAAGCAAGTCAAGGCAGTGTGGAAGGTGGGTAGGGTGTATTACCAGGAAGGGCCTTACAAAGTTCATATAGTTTGGATAAGATTGAGATGAAAGTCTGAACTCTTTGGTGCTTCTCCATGCCAAGTTTTGAGGTTCACTCATCACTAGTTTTCATCTGCAAAAAGGCCATATTTTTCACGTCTCTGGCATAAGCAGGATTTCTTGTTGTGTCATCAGAGTTGCAAACTTTTTTGCAGGGCTCAATTAATACAAACAATAATTATCACACTATTTGATGAAACACAAATTAAACTTTTAAAATCGATTAATAATCACATAATCAATTAATATTTATAATTTAAATAACATGTTGATCTCTTAATTAGATTGGAAGACCTCTGGTGCAGAGATTGTCTTTTTACTCTGTTTGAAGCACAATGAAACTCCAGTTCTAACTGATGCATCTAGGCGCTAATGTAAATATAAATAATCACCAATAACTATGATAGTCTATAAATGAATAGAAAAGTCAACAGACTCCCCCTCTCAAAAAAAAAAAAAAAAAAAAAAAAGCTGCACCAAGCTGTTCTCCAGTGATTTGAAATCTAGGGAACAAGTCCTGTATGTTTGTGACCTCATTATTGTATTTATTAATCATGTTTATTATGGTAGTGCCTATGGATCAACTGAGAACGGGGATCAGTTGTACTAGGTACTGTACAAGCACAGAGTAGTAGATAGTCCCTGCCTCAAAAAGTTTACAATCTAAATAGACAGGGCAGACACAGAGTGCGGGTATTACTTAGCAATGAACAGTAAACAATGCCATGGCAGCAAACAGCATGTTAGTGCCATGATTTTTTTGGTTTGGAGTAGGTTTAGTTTGGAGTGGATAAGCCAAATGGGAAAAAAAAAAGTCAAGGGAGAGGAGACAGTGAAGGGAAGGGGGTGATGGGCCCAGGGCATGGGGGAGGAGGGCCAGGTGTGAAGTGAAACTGAGGTGAAGCAACCGTCAGGGAGGATGAGGGGAGAGGGTTGGATCAAAGAGCCAATTGACACAAGGCAGCGAAAGTCCAGCCAAAACTGTAGAATGGTTGCTGCTTCTGCAGATGATCCTACAGGCTAGAGTCTCTGGCTGGTTCCTCCTGGCAGTTTTTCCCTTTATGTTAAGCTAATTAGTCCACGATGTTGTCACTTCTTTATCTCAGCTGATGATCTGGCCACCAACTGTAAAACTGAAGAGATGAATGGAAGAAGACCAATGGATATGTCAATGAAAGGAAAAACACAAGAGAAAGGGAAAGAAAAACAAACGAAGGAAGAAGGAAGAAACAAAGCAAATTAATATAGAGAAAAAGGAGAGACAACGAAACCAAGGCCAAAAGTTGCTGTAGAGGTTTGAGTTTAATTATTTTGTGCTGTTATTGGACATGTAACTCAGTTAATAAGACGTGTTTTAAAATTATATGCCACAGCCACACATAACAGATTTTCTGAATTTCAAGAAAGGAATGATGCCCGTTTGCCAGATATTTTGACAGTGGTCAGCCTGAAGGGAGACAGTCTGTCACCAGGAGGTTAGCAGTCAGCTAGCCAATCACCCAGCAAGGCATCCAGAGCACAGACAGTAAAACATTAGAACAAAGAATCACTTCTTTGTGCATATGTGTGGTTTTGGATATTAAATATTGTGGTCACTTTATATATAAGTAACCACAATATTTTATTATATAAGCACACTGTGGCTAAATGATTCTACAGTTAAAATAACTTGTGTTGTTCAAGTAGCTAACTATTTTGCTTTATTATTAACTCTAGCTTTTTTGGTCTGGGGCCTTTTCTGAATTATTTTGATATGTTTCAGAAGTGTGTACTGTGTGTACTGTGTGCCTGTTCTTTGCTGTGGTGTTATTCTCTTTCTCTCTCTCTCCTGAAAGGACATGGTGAGTCTGATTCTGATCTCTCTGTTGTAACTCCACAGAAGTCAATGGAGTTAGATTGGTTTCACGTCAGAATATTAAGAAGAGAACACTTTGGGTCCCTACTGACGAAGGAAATCTACCTTAAAACATATAATAGTCCACCTCTCCCTTTTCTATTGTAATTGTGTTGGTCCCAGGATTCAAGAGAGATGAGGTGGGTGAGGTAATATCTTTTTTTGGACCTACTCCTGTTGTTGAAAGACTAATCTGGCCCCTTCCTTTTGTAGGCAAGCTAATTAAGAAGATAGCAAAATATAGTCTCAAAGACCACTAGTGTTCTGGATTCCTTTCAGCCAGGCTTCAGGCCAGGGACTGGTATATAGAGAGCATGTGTTGCTGTGGTGAATGTCTCCTTGTTTATGGAGACGAAGAAAAGTACATCCACAACCTTTTCTGCAGTATTTGATACTATTGATCACCATCTCTAAGAAGCTGCAGTGGTGAATGGAAATGCCTTCAAATGACTCATGTCCTTCCTCTCAGACTGAACCAAGAATGTTATTACTGGCAATTTTTCCTCCACCTCCAAATGCTCACCTGCAGAATTCCACAAGGCTCAGTTCTCTGCCACACATTCAAGTGATTAGGAGACTTACAGTGACACCATGGCCTGAAGTACCTGTAATATGCAGCCTCCCACCTCTACGTTTCCTTCACATCAAATGCGAAGATGGTCTGTATCCAAGCTTTCTCAATGCTTGGCCAAAACCAGCATCTAGCTCAAGCTGAAGCCAGGCAAGGCTGGGGCAATGCTGGAAGGAAGCAGAAAAAGCTTTACTTAAATATGATTTCTCCTGTAACATCCCTCATTATTTAGGGCTTCCACCTGCAGATTGCTATATCAGCCTAGAGCCTTGAGTCCTTTTGGACTTCTCAATGCTATTGGATGCCCAAATAGCCATGGAAGCAAAAATATCCACTTTCATTTGTGACTGACTGTCCAGAAGATTTCTCCCTATCCTCGCAAGCGCAGACCTGGCCAGAATGACCCATGCATTTAAGTCCTCTAGGTTTAATTATTACAACTTGTGTCTAGGAATGAAACCACATGTCTGACAAAAATTCCAGCTGTTACATAGCACAGCAATCCATTTGCTTAGCAGTGCAGGCCACGGTGAACACATTACCTCCAGGCTCTGCCTTCTGTACTGCCTGCCTGCCACTGACTAGAGAGTCCCATTCAAAGTCTCTATCCTGATATTCCAATTCCTTCATTTTTACAGGAGTTGGCATAGACTGTGGAACTCACTCCCACAAAAGAAAACAGTGACAAAGGTAAACTCTTTCAAAACGAACTGCAAAATTCAGTTCTTTGAATTATATTTTCTTCAATAATTCCTTCACAAACCAAAATATATAATATAATCAAGCGATTTCTTCTCTGGCTGTGAAGGAAAAAGAATGTTGTTGTCATTTGGCCAGTTGGAGAGCATGCCTACATTCTCATGATTCTGCCTGGTGCTGTGGGTCACAGCCTTCTTATCTGTGGACTGCCCGGCCTGTTGCTTTGATAACTGTTTAATTTACTACACTGTCACTACTATCCATAGATTTTCCTCTGGATGTTTTAGACACAAATTATAAGGAATTCTTAATTTCATTTTGCGGGTGTTATTTATTTATGTTAATGTCTTTATTTGCCCATCAATGTGGCAACAAGGAAGATGACATATATAAAAAGCAAGCAAAACATTAACTTATAATGACCGTAATACAAAGCTCAAACAGCTTCCCTCCCCATACCAAAGTCTGTTCCTTTGTCCAACAGTGCAACATTTAAATCTAAAATCCATCATCCTTACTATTAAATATGTATATTACCCAGGGGCCATTATTTGGACTAGTGCCTTATTGTGTTCATTGCTGTACAAACACATAGGAGAACACAGTCCCGGTCCTGGAGAGTTTAAGACAAGTGATATACAAAGGATAGAAGGAATCATTTTACATTACTTAACATCCAACACATTATGGAAGGGTATCACTGAAGAATATTCCATTCAAAACTCTTATAAAATCCTCCACCTGCCCCAGGATTTGTTTTGCGTCTCTTTCCAAAGTGCCTCATTTTGCACATACAAAATTTCCCAGGAAAAGTCTTCCTAAAGCTCCCTTTTGAATGCATGTAGAAATGCAGAGATCATGATTACTTAGCATTTCTTGTCATGGTACTATGTTCCCATGTGCCTAGTAAATATCAGGAATCTCAAAGCTCCCAACCACCTCCCAAAAACTAACATCAGTTCTTTTGCTGGGATAAAGGTGGACATAATGCAGACAATTGTGGTTCCACCACTGGGATACAGATCCATTAAGACAATGAAAGGTAAAGTAAGTTAATCTTCATTTCAATTGTATGCACAACTCACAACAGTCAGTGTGATCGTGCAGGGTTCCATATTTTCCGTGCAAGAAGTACCCATGCAGCAGATTGTGTATCCCAAACTGTGTAGCACACATCACAACAGGCCACTCCACATCAGTAGCTGCTCTCCAGAAAAGTTTTCTTCACTGCACTGATTAATCTGGCATCCATAGCAGTGGGCTGAAGGACATTTTCAAAAGTTTCCCTTGTTAATAAGTATATGCACAAGTAAGGTTGCAGTCGCAGTGCTTCCCCTAATATTTGCTGCTAATGTACATGACACTGCCACTCTGCTATTTCAGTCATGAGCTTCTTCTGGAGCAACTGCAAATTGTGGCCTGTGGTGCTGCTTTGTAACATAAGCCTATATCCACTTTTTTATCTAAGAGCTTTCCTATCCTTATCTTCCCTTCTGCCTCCCCTCCCCCAATATCCCTAGACACAACCACAAATTAGATTAAATGTCTTTTTATGGTAGGCTTTTTTTAATTATGGTTATCCTATGTATTATATTTCTTGAGGTTTTGACTTTAGTCTCCACACGTTTTAATTAAGATCTCCATAGGTCTATGTGCTGCCTTGTGAATGATTTGAGTTGTGACAGTTTGATTTTGTAAGCACCGACTTGTCTAATAAGTTATAACCTCATCCTGCACCCTTATGTTATTTATATATATCAAGCAGGACCTCTGTCCACATCGCCTCATATTTCCAACCTGGCCACAGATTTCCAACACTTAACAAAACCACACTGCGCCCATATTCATTGGTGTTTCCATGTGGGGACAAAACAAAAGCACTGCATGAAAAGGAGCAAAGGTGTCATTAAAACTGGCTGCCCCAAAGATAGCACAAGATTGGGTTTATTCCTTTTACTTATTTTTTTCCATGAAGGCTTCTATGAGGTACACTGATGTACAAGTCTATTTTATTCAAATACATCTTTCAAAAGGGGAGAAAAGGTGTGACAGAGAAAATGTGCAATCACTAACAAGAGCTCACATAACTTTCAAAATGCGACGCAGCAGGCATCTCTTCACACTCTGGGCAAATGGCACACGGTACCGTGAGACATTAGGTTTTTAAAAGTGAAGTTAAACTGATAAATTAGACCTCATTTATTGAACAGCAGTTACAGCCAATTGTCCAGGGAGTCGTTTGACACCTTTGAAGACCCTGCTAACTTAATTGGCGATAGTTTTGGGGCTGAAGGAAACATTTAAGTCTGTAGCAGCAGGATACCATGCAGCATGAAAATGGAGCAGACAAGCATTCTCACTGACAAGGGGAGTCATATATAGATTTTTGTGTCCATTGTTTTCCCTTATTTGTGTGTGTGCTTTACTCAGTCAATCAAATATAATTGACACCACTGGGTTCTGTTGTTTTGTGGATGACAGGAGCTAATGCAAGGGAAAAAAGCTGGAAGTAAACTTCCCCTTGAAAGGCTGTGAAAAGGTTTTTCCACCGGGCTTGTGACATTTTTTGCTCAATTCTATTAATTGATGTAGTGACAAGGCAGTTGGAAAGATGATGGATACTGATCACTACACTCTTTTTTTAAGGTTGAGGTGATATCCTGGCATTAACATAAACTCTGTTTTTGTGCAAGTAGTGGAAATGCAACCAGTAAATACAGAACATACAGGATGGCTTAAGCAGCAACAGAGAGTCCATGTGTGATACAAAAGTACTCTGCTGGATATTAATATGGGAATAGTGGGGGATGCCTTTTGGAACTTAGACTTTTACATATAATAACCTGGTCCCCAAATTTGACTCTTACATTGCTCTGTTTTTTCCATTGTCCATATGCTTTGAATGTTTGGGATATTTATACGAACACTAAGAACGCTGCTGAGGAATCACAATATTCCCAAGATCTGAGGCCTGTAGTCCTTATAGATCACCACCTATCAGCTTCTCCACCCCCTCATCTACAAAACCAAAACTTCCCATTATTACACCCATTTTTGTCTCTTTTCCCTAAACTGCACTAACACTTGTCTATGCTTTTTAATTTCTCTCCCTCCTTCTGATGTTATTTACTCTATAACTTTGCGGTTTAACTCCTCAGAATATCTTGATATGCACTTTGTATTACGATACCATGCCAAATAAAGCTGTACTGTCCTTTGATAAGGTATTTTCCTTTATATTGGCATATCTCAGTGTATGTAAGTTCATTTCCATGCAATCTTAGAGGTACCTTGACTGATGTCAAGGAGCTTTTCTGAAAGTCTTCATCTCTGGGTATGGCTACACTTGGAAATGTGCAGTGCTGGGAGTTACAGCTGTGGTCATACAGCTGTGTAGGAACAGCGCTGCAGTGTGGCCACACTGACAGCTACCAGCGCTGCAGTGTGGCCACATTTGCAGCATTTGCAGTGCTGTTGGGAGTGGTGCATTGTGGGCAGCTATCCCAGCGTTCAAGTGGCTGCAACGTGCTTTTCAAAAGAGGGGGGTGGGGTGGAGTGTGACAGGGATCGTCGGGGAGACAGAGAGAGTGGATTTTTGGAGCAGACACTGTGAGCTCCCTGCCTTGCAAATTCTGGCCATTTCCCCCACCCCTCTCTCAATCACTCTTAAATGTAAAAAGGCTTCAGACCAGATAAGCAGCTTCTCCGAGGGACTCCCTCCCCCCCGCCGTGCTGTTTGTCTCCTCAAGCAAACAGCTGTGAACATTCCAAAGCCTCGGCTCGGCTCACTCGCTGGAGCAAAGAGCAGCTGTGTTTGGTAGCTCCGGGGAGTACCTTCCGGTTTGTTGTAGACAGGAATTCTGGGATACCTCTTAATACCCTGGAGGCCAATAACAGCGCTGGTGAGTGTCCACACCTGATGAGCAGCGCTGCATCACCAGCGCTGGATTCGCTACACCCGTAGCAGACCAGGAGTACAGCCAGCGCTGCAGCCAGGGAGTTGCAGTGCTGGCTGAGCTTTGTAAGTGTGGACACCGAGTAAGTTGCAGCGCTGTAACCCCCTCACCAGCGCTGCAACTTGCAAGTGTAGCCAAGCCCTCTGGAGTCACACAATGTGTAAAATGCAATAATCTCAGAGTTAGTTCCTCTGAACAATGTCAGCACCCTGCTTTGGCATTAAACATTAGCAGGTGATTAAGAAGGGAGCCCAGCAGGGACCAAGCTTTTTAAAGAGAAATCATGAGGAGTTTACACAAAAATGTAAGTGCAGTTGCCCACTAATGTTAGAGATCACAGCTATTGTGACAGCAGACACAAATTCGGTTAATTTGTGCATGCAATCATGGTATCTGTGCTCAGTAATGATGGCATGCAATTGCACTTACATTACTTACAGTGCAGATCTCCTTGTTAAAACAAAATTGACCTTTAGTGTTCCACCTCCCTCTGCTCACTCCTACTGCTCTGCCTCTTTAAAAGCTAAGAAGCAGAGGTGATAAAGTGAAGTGGCCCAGGGATCCTTGCTGGAAACTTGTTTGAACACCCTTTTCAACCATAGCTCTTCCTGAAGAAAGGATGGCTTATTAAAGGGCTACAACTAACTGAATAAATCCCTTAACTAAATTGTCCAAGCTAACAGAAATATTGAAAATTTCCTTCTCAGTCTCTCTACGCAATTCCCTACTGCTTATCACCAGGTGCCTTATAGTATCATCCCAATTTACCAGTCCTAGTCTAATTTCCTGGCTCCTGGTTTTCTGTCATTGCTCTTGAAGTAACAGCAGCTGCTGCAGTCCTGACACACATCACCATACTTCCAGCCACTTAAGCTCATCCACTGATAAAAACAGGAAAACTGACAAAGTGGGTATTCACCCACAAAAGCTCATGCTCCAATATGTCTGTCAGTCTATAAGGTGCCACAGGACTCTTTGCTGCTAAAAAGAATGTTGTTACCCATCCTGACCAAGTCATTACCATTGACATGAGAGGTTCAAGTAGTTTGGTTTCTTACTGGAACCAAGCAGGTTTTATGCCCCGGTTACAATTTTGTGAGCAATATGGCTAAAGCAGACAACAGACCAGTGAGCTACTCCATCATAAGCAGCAAAGCACAAAAGAAATCAACAGCAGAATAGACCAAGAATAATCCCTTTTAAAAGAGCCACACTATAGCAGCTTAGCAAAGATTAAATGCTATAATGAACAGATATATAATAAACTAAAATTTAGGCTACAGTTCCTCAATAAAACGGCTAAATAAAATTTTAAGACTCTATCATCCTGGATGCATCAATCAGGCCTTCCTACCAAAAAGAAGCCTTTCATTATAAGACATTTAGCTTACAGTATAAGCCTATCTAGAGGAGTATAACATTTGTGATACAGCATGGCCAGAGGGCAGCATAAGAGTGTTAGCAGGGGGCCTTATTCCCTGCCAAGGGAGGAAGGTTTGCTTTAGATTAACTAGAACAGCTGTGGCCAATTAGAGCACCTGACTCCAGTTAGAGCACCTGACTCCAGTCATGGGATATAAACCCCTGCTTCAGTCAGACAGGGGGTGGTAGTTGAAGGAGAAAGGTTGGATTGGAGCAGAGTGCAGATTGCAGAAGAGAAGAGTTTGTCCAGAGAGAAATAGAAGGTTTGGAGGAGTGCTGCGGTGGATTGGGAAGCCCAACAGAAACCCTAGGTAAGGGGCACCAGGCTTGTATAGAAGAGAGGCGAGAAGCCCTTCACAAGCTGACGGGTATGAGAGGGAAGTAACCCAGGGGAAGAAACCGCTAGTCAAGTGGTTCACCACAACCCCAGGGCCCCTGGGTTGGGACCTGGAGTAGAGGGCGGGCCCAGGTCCCTCCCTCTCCACTCCCCTCCTCCAAGGACACTAGGGGAGTGATTAAGAACTGGTTCAGAGGCAAGCAATATCACCCTGAACCTACCCCAGAGAAGAGAAAGCGCGAGACCCAGAGAACAGTACCGGCAATTTGCCACACATTAATGGTGATGAATCTATTGCATGCATGTAATCTTCTTGGGTGAGTAAGTCTTTGGGATCTACAGGTGCAATTCTACTGCTCCTGCTCCTGCAGTTAAACAGGAACTCAAAGAGCAGAGGACCGAATTCTCTGAAAAAGCTAAATTCCCACTGATGTGAATGGCAGGTTTTTCCAATTGAGGACTACAGAATTTGGTCCCTTGTATTTTCACAAATCCCCAGAAAAAGATCTCCATCGAATAACTGGAGCAACAGGAAAAGAGTGGAATTTTCCTGGCTGACTCTGTTTAAGCTCCCCAAATCTTTTGACCAATAGATTGTTTGAAGAAGGACTTTGCAAGTGACTAGTCCTGGTGCATGATGTATAATGTCTGGAACAATGGAGTGCATACAATGAAGACATGCTTAGAAAAAAAAGACTGAAACATTTGTAAATGTTGCATTAGATACTCAGAAGCAGATCCTAACAGGCACAGAGGGGATTATGTTAATGTGCCACTATTTACTAGAGGATTTCAGTAATTCAGTCCTAGATTGTAAATCCTTGCCTTTTCAGCATATTAGTACTTTGTTAGATATCCATAAAAGTGCAACTTTCTTAAAACACACAGAAATTTGCAAATCATGAAGTTGTAACTCAGCACCTGTCAGAGAAATGACCAAGTTGATTCATTCAGTTAATGCTGATGAAATTGTGTAATGAAATTTAGCAATTTTTATCTGGAATCTGATTCAAAGCCCATTGAACTCAATGAAAATCTTATCAGTGACTTCAGTGAGCTTAGGCCCCAGTAGAGCTCAAAAAAAGAGTACGTCTCATTATCTCCATTATTTAGACAGGGAAATTAAGACAAAAAGGGCTACATTCATAAAAGGACTCAAGTCCCTAATTGCCTCTTTAGGCACATAAATCTCAGAATCATCTCCCACTGGGACTCAAAAAACACCTGCTCAGCTACTGCTGAATATTGTAGGCTCCTAACTCACTCGACACCTACATTTTTGCAGTAAAAAGTCCTGAGGTGCTTATGCTTGTGCATGCACACTGCTGCCTCATGCCAGGCACCCAGATGCTTTTGGCCCTGATTCCATAATCAGAACTGCAAGGGCAAGCACCTGGTCTCATGTGGAGACATTAAACTTAGCAGGCTGCCCATGAGCCTGTATGGATCCAGTTGCAGGATTGGGGTCTTATTTGGTAAATAATGCAAAAATATAAAAAGTTCAGTGTTTGTTTATAGGTGGGCCTGTCCCATTTTCTTCAACTTTCATGACACTTTTTGTTTGTTTTTTAAATTACTTTAAAAATAGAGGGCATTCAACCTGAGGTGTGTATTTAAATAATGTTCTAGAAACATTAAAGGGTCAAGAAATGTGAAAAAAGGTTAAAGACATCCTTAATTTAGCTGTCTTGTGCCTTTTTAATTTTCACTAAGTATAAGTAGAGGATGTATTGTCGTCCTTAACTTGTTGGGGTTATTTAATCACTCTGTGTGTGATTAGTACATTGGTGGGTTGGTACATTGTACATGAAGGGCCAGATTTTCAGCTGACATAAGACAGCATTGTTCACTGAAAGTCCATGCACCCACACTGATTTACAGCAGCTCACAATCTGGCCTGAATGGTGCAGCCAGAATTCTAAGTCTACAAAGCTATAAAGTTCTTCAACTTGCTGTGTTGCTTGAGATGGTGAGAGGAAGCAATGGAGAGGATCTCAGTTTCAGGTTGTGTTCACAAGTGAATGAAATGTGGACCAATGTATGTGGAAAATGTGGTCGGTGAGGCATACTGACTCTAGAAGCAGCTGGCTTCATGTAATAGACACGATGTTTACATGATCCACTACAGCTCTTGACACTTACTTTTCACAAATCAAGTTTGATTGTGATTACATGTTAGAGTGATGCTGACAGCACACTCCCAAGTCCTCCTGGGGCTTGTGTTTTTACTTTTCACGGTAATAGATGAAAAACGAGCATGGCAAGCTGTAAGTTTTGTGGTGTTATCCAAAGTTAGTTTTCTTTTTTTATTTATTGTCATGCAATTGCTTCTTTAGCCCACACTATTGATCTGCAGAAGGGTAGCTCAGTGCCAAGCCTCAGTCACCTGGTCCTGAGGGAAGAAAATAAACAGTCCCAGCAAAAGGGGAAAAATAGCCCTGAAGATTGACTGGCTTGCTCGGGGCCCTAGTGGATTCCTTCTTACACCAGAGCATCATTTAAGTCTATGTTCTTCCATCTACCTTGTTTGCAGTAAATAGCTGCCCATTATGTCAGGTCAGGCAAGCGCAGTGGCGTCACAGCTCAGTAGCCGTGATCAGCTTGCCAAGCGTGGAGGGTAGGGTCTCTAGAGAGTAGATGCATGTGTCAAGTTCTTGAGCTGTCAAGGTTCTAAGCGACAGTTTATCTTGAGGGTTTAAAACATCCTTGCAAAGTTTCCCCTTCCTCCCCTCCCCCTTTCTCTTGTTGACATTCTGCTTTAAAGAAGACAGATGCTGAAGCAGTTTTCTTTAAGTTTGCTCTAATTCCACAAGGTACAATACACCAAATACAGTTCTGTCCATCTTTTAAAGGGCTGAGATTAGGAGCAAGACACATTATTCTTTCTTCCTTTACACTAACACAAATATTTTCACATGAGTTTGACGCTGTCACTGTACTACCCTGATGTTTGTTGCTCTCAATAAACAAGCCACATTAGAGTTCTTAAGGCAAACAAAGAATTGCATCCAGGGTAACATTTTTCATGCCATTGCCACATTAAATTGAATATTTTATGGCATTTTAATGCAATGTCAGGTTCTTAACATGACATGTATTCTTCTTTTACATCATTGCAGTCTAAGAACATAATAGGATTGTCCACGGATTTGTTTGCTTGAAAAATAAGATTTATTCTATGAGTAGAACTGAATCATTTATGAGACCCTTATCTCACAGTCCCAGTTTTATAAGCCGTAATAGTCTTTGTAGACTGATTCTGTTTACTGTAAAAATCCCAGGGAAGTATAACTTTATTCTAGCTGTTACATTCAATAGATTAAGTAAATTATTTTTCACTTCTTTATAGAAAAACACAAGATATTTCCATATTTTCTTTTGTAGTTTGTCAGCCTCAGAGGATGAGGAAGAACATTTTTAAATCGTTAGGGCCGAACTTTGCCTTTCAATATGTGCACTGGCCTCCAACTCATATAAAGGTTATTTGCATACCTGCCCCCATCACTTATACCTGCACAAAAAAGCATGGGGAAGACATGCCCCTTCTAGGTAGTTTCCTCCCTGGCAATGTATGTACTCTACTGCAAACTCTGCCTGCTCTAGGGCTGGGGAGATAGGAATAAAAGCCTCCTCTTGTTGTTGCTCATCTCCACAGGACCAAAAAGAAGAAATAGATGAAGGAAGAAGAGAAGCAAAGAAAAGTCAGTTATTGAACAATATAGAAAAGTGATATGGAGAGGAAACAGGTTGAACAGGACAGAGGAAAAGATGAGCTACATGGTAAAAGAAAGGAAAAAAAATAGGTGAAAGAAGCAAAATGGGAAGGGGAAGTGGATCAATGCACAAGAGACATAGGACATTTTTAAAAGCTTATTGTTAGTAGAAAGGGTCTGTGTAAAATGATAAAAACAAATTACTTTTTTTAAAAAAGAGGATGAGCTAATGTGCTGTGGGGATGGGATGAAATTTGCCTGGGATTAGCCCTCCCTGGCTATCCTGCCTCACTCCTAATTTTGCCTTTTTTATGTTGAAAACAATTCTCCCTCTTAGTATCCTCAACTCCCACTTTTTAATATAGTCCCATTTACTCACAGAACTAACCCTCCAAAGAGACCACAGACAAAATGGATCATCCTCACCCTTTCTCCCATCAAAATATCTTTTGACCTGGATGAGTTTATCTGTGAACCAAGGAGACTATGAATTCTAGACTCACCTCTTCTACTGACTGGTATTAATAATTCTGTGCCCTTGATAGCCCTTACTTTTAAGCACATGTCGTACCCTTCTGTGAAGTTACCCATGGTCACTCCTGCAGAGATAGAAAGAGAATCAATAGGTGAAATCCTGGCCCAACTGGAATCAATGGCAAAATCTCCATTGACTTTACTGGGGCTAGGATTTCACCTGAGATCTCTAACACAGCAGATCCAAATGTCATCCACTTACCCAACCTACCTTTCAGAAAGAATCTGCTGAATCTGTGTGTTTGGCTATGATGTCTGTAAAATGGGGCAATTGTTGCAAATGTAACCCACTGTTTAGTAGAGGATAACAGCCTACTCCTACTGCCTGGTAATGTAGTTACTCTTTTAGCTGACATAGTAGAGGTCTGTGATGCGTATATCAACATGGCAGACTCTAAGCCTGAGAGCTTTTATCCCTGCCAATGTTGCAATGACATAATTCCCTTGAAAGATGGGCATAGAAGATCCCTCTTCTGTTTGTGTGAGAGTCATGTAGAATCATAGAAATATAGGACTGGAAGGGGCCTCAGTAGATCATCTAGTCCATTTCCCTGCACTGAGGCAGGACTAAGTATTATCTACACCATCCCTGACAGGGGTTTGTCTTACCTGTTCTTTAAAACCTCCCATCTGGAGATTCCGCAGTCTCCCTAGGTAATTTGTTCCAGTGCTTAACTACCCTTACAGCTAGGAATTTTTTCCTAATGTCCAGCCTAAATGTTCCTTTCTGCAATTTAAGACTATTAGTTCTTGAATTGTTCTCAGAAGATAGAGAACAATTCATCATCATCCTCTTTATAACAATCTTTACATAGGTGAAGACTTATCCTGTCCTTCCTCAGACTCTCTTTTCCAGACGAAACCAATTATTTCAGTCTTCCTCATAAGTCATGTTTTCTACACCTTTAATAATTTTTGTTTCTCTCCTCTGAACTTTCTCCAATTTGTCCACATCTGTCCTGAAGAGTGCTGCCCAGAACTGGACATAGTGCTGCAGCTGAGGCCTTATCAGTGCTGAGTAGATGGAAGAATTATTTTGTGTATCTTGCTTACAGCACTCCTTCTAATATATCCCAGAATGATGTTTGCTTTTTTTGCAACAGTATTACATTGTTGACTCATACTGGCTAGATAGTCAGTATGTTGGTCAGTCTCTTTGAGGATGCACAAGGAACACTCAGCTGAAGTTTCATTTGCTTGAACAATTAATGAAGATCTCTTCAGATTCCACCAGGTACCAAACAAAACAGTGTCTGCGTGTGCCTAAACAATGCCTAAAATCATCATGGAGAAGACCCTGGTACTGAAAAAAGACTAGCGCCAAAGTTAATACCACGGGCACTAACCTCATTGGTACTGAAGCCAATACTGATACGTCTGGTACTGAGAGGCCTCCCCAAACAGAAAGATAGAGTAACTGCAGCCAGAGCTTAATGTCTTCTCTAAAGGAAAGAGCGCACAAGGCCTCTGAGAAGAAAGCCACTAAGTTGCATATGGAAAAAAGGGTTCGTGAGAAGGGACTACTTACCATCAAGGCCCAGAGAAAAAGTTCCCTAACACTGACCCCAGTATCAGCAATACAAGCTTTGGTGTCAACACCTTCTGCAGAATCATTGATGTTGATGGATACATCCCTGAAGAAATTGGGAATAACCTTGCTACTGAGATAATAGCAGACCCCGGTAATGAGAGCACCATATACCTTGGCACAGCCACTAGAGGAGACCTACTTCTCCTGTCCATAACTCAGGCATGTGTTAGAATGGGTTCCTGTCTGCATCCTGTATCACTTGCCATACCGGTATTGCCCTGGCCTCTTCCTTTGTCATTCAGTGTTGAACGCATTCTACAACAATATGCATTACCTCACATATTGGAAACGAAGCCAGACCTTTTGGCACCTGCTCCCCTATTTGGTGTAAACATTGCTTGTGCCAATCAGAGGCGAACACACACAGGTTTTGGGCCCCGTCCCCTATGACACTTCTGTGATGTCATAGTGAGTACTTTAGGGGTTGCCCTGCCATGTGCAGGCAGAGAGAGGAGAAAACGTGTCCCGTGTATCCCGTGTATGCCGTGTATGCCGTAACCGAGCCTGATCACCTCGAAGCCTCTCTCTCAGCTCACGTGTTTCAAATAGAGCTTCTACGTTTGCCGGTCGTGATGTGTTGGTTTGTATTTGTAAGTATCAGTTATTACTAAATGCTGCATTTTTTTTTGTAAATATTGTTAGTAGATATTTTAGGCATTGTGTGTTTTAGGTTTTGTTAACTCTATTAGCTAATCATAAGCTGCTCCCTTACCCCTTGTAACTATCCCCAATAAAATTTAAAATTGATTAATTTTAGTTGTGTGTGTGTCTGCAGTTTGCTTCGTGACCCATACTCTCCTTGCATCTCTTACCTATATAGTCTGTTGCCACGTGCAGCCTGGTAAATAACAGGCCTGCATTTTCTTTTGCCCTGCGAATACATGGCAATCTACAATGAGAGCACCATATACCTTGGCACAGCCACTAGAGGAGACCTACTTCTCCTGTCCATAACTCAGGCATGCATTCTCACCTCCTTCAAGCAGAAAAAAGAAACAACTAAGGGGCAGCTATGACAGAAGTCTATACAATCCTGTCACTTCTCAGGAACCCTTGTCACAAGAGGCTGTGGCAAAAAGTAGTCTCATTGCTTCCTCTATGAGCCATAGAGAAAGGCAGCACCAGAATTCAGGGAAAGAGACTTCCACTGGTATTTCCTTATCCCAAAGAAGAAAGGGGGTCTTTGTCCTGCCCTAAACCTGAAAAGCACCAAGTCAAGAACCACAAAACAGTCTTAAATTTGAAGAGATGGGATGATGGAGACAAGTGTTACTATCGACAGCCTGTGATGGCATATGTATTTCTTGGTGCTTTTCTGGTACAGGATCCTGACCTGCTAGTAGCAGCTCTGCAACCTGCAGTATACAAGAAGTACATGACATGGTATCAGAAGTAAACTAGTCCCAGAAGAGAACAGAAACAGAAGGAAAACAGCAACAAAGGTTGCAGGATCTCATCAATATGCCACTCTTCAATGTCCCAGAGAACTTCAGTTTTGTCAGCCTGGATGTAGTATTTTGCAAGATTTCAAATTGCTACAAAGCTCCATAGGAAACTGGAGATAATCAGGTATCTTCTTTCATTTATGCTGTGGGGAAGTAAGCAGAGCATGCTTTAAACTCTTTGACTTTACTGAAGACAGTCACAAAAATGACTATGAAAGGGTTCTGGCTATGTCTGATGCATACTTTATATTGCAGAGAAATGTGGTTTATGAAAGAGGGTTTTTTCACCAAGAAATTAAAAAAACAGGAGAATATGTTGAATGTTGCAAGCACTGTCTGAAAACTCTGATTTTGGGACTGCAAAATGTGAAAATATCAGAGACAGGATGGTTATTGGGTTAACAGATAAAAATCTCTCACAGAAGCTACAACTGAACACAGACTCAAACCTATCCATAGCTATAGATACAGCAAAGCAGTTTGATCTAGTAAAACAGCAGAACAAAGGCAGGAGCAACTTCAAAAACCTGAAACTAGTCTAGAAGCTGTACACAGCATGAAGGCTAAAAGTCATTGTCATAAAGCCACTGAGACAAGGTGAGAACTCCCTGCTCAGCCTCCCTGGGAAATGCAAGAAATTGTTTCTAATCCCATCACAGACACTAGAGTTCATACAGGCCATGACTGACTCTCAGTCAGCAAAAGCCTACCTCATGAAGAACAGATTCCAGTCTTTCTGGTTCTGTGGCAACTCAATGGTTGGACCCAGAGAATGTGTAAAAAGGAGTTCCATTCTTTGCCTCTTTTCCAACAATGACACTCATCACAAGTGCCTCAGGGATATGTTGGGAGCCCACCTGAGCCATCTACAGATGCAGGGGACTTCATTCCTGAATGACTTGAAACTCCATATGAACATTGTGGAGTTCAGGGCCATCAGACTGGCCTACACACTATTCCTGCCTATTCTGCAGAACTCCATGGTGCAGATCTTGATGGACAGTACATCTGAAATACACCACATAGGCAAACAAGGAAGTGTTCCATCCTCCCCTGTCTGCCAGGAAGCCATCAGGCTATGAATATTGTGCCACCATGGAGTAACCTCATTGGCTCTGCACCTTCCAGGAGACAACCACAACCTGGCAGACTTCTTAAGCAGATATGCAGTAACCAACCACAAATGGTCACAGCAGAGGTCTATCACAGAGCTAATATTCCATCAGTAGGAGCTCCCAAAATTAACATATTTGCCACAAAGGACATTGCCAAATGCCCACACTTCTGCTCCAAAGGAGACATGATGCCTGATCGCTTCCTGCTACAGTGTCTGAGGGCCTCCTATATGCCTTTCCACCAATTCCCCTGATACCCAGAGTTATAAGATCAGACAGGAGAAGGCCACATTGATCTTTGTAGCTACTTAGAGACCAAGACAGTTTTGGCTGTCAGACCTATTGCAAATGTCCATTCAGCCTCCCATCAATCTCCCAGTCTACCTGGACATAATATCTCAGAGAACCATGGCAGATATTGCACCTAGACCTGCAGTCATTGCACCTGACAGTTTGGATGTTAGCTAGTTTAGCCCTGATGACCGAAACGGCTCCTGAGAAATACAAAAAATTCTCATATGGAGCAGGAATCCATCCACTAGGAAGCCCGGCTCCTTGAAGAAAAGAGTTTCTCCCTGTGGGTGCCCCAGCACAGCCTAGACCCATTAGAACCCCCAATACCAAAGATCTTTGACTACCTGCTACACATTAGACCAGGGTTTAGTTTTCTGAAAGTCCACCTTGCACCAATAATGGTATGTCACACACTGATACAGTCATACTCGGTCATCTCTGATCCGAAGGTATCAAGGGCCTTCTCCATACTTAAGGGCATCTGTGGTGGGGCAGATCCCTACCCCAGTTAGGAAGAGGTTAAAGAGCTCCTCTGAGCACAGTGAGCCCCAAGCCAGTGCATCTGTGAAGCCTGTCAAGCCTGATTCTTAAAAGGGAGGATCCCAACTGATTGAGGAGTGGCACTCAGAAGGAGCAGCAGAGTAACTCAAAGCTTCCTGGACTGTGGAAGAATGGATTTCTGACTAGGGAAATGGCTTGAGAGCCTGGGCCACCCAGGCCCTTGCAGATAGGAGAAGAACTCGTCCATTTCTGGGTTTTTTTTAACTTTTTGCTTCCTGAAGGCCTAGGACTCTACTTTTTGTGGGCTGTGGAAACATATTGACCCTTTGGTTTGGACTGTTTTAACTGCCTCAGTAAGGCAGCAAAAGCTCTGAACAGCACAGCCCAAGGAAAGTGCTTTGCATTCTGAGACAGAAGCAGATCCAACTTCTCCCCAAAGTGACCTTACAGAGGTGTAGCATACTACAGCCTCCTCCATTCTTATCTTTTTATCAGAGATCAGACTCCTACATGGGATCTCAACACCATTCTGTAAAATTTACGGATCCTTCTTTCAAATCGCTGTCATATTGCTTGGTATGTCATTTCACTCTCAAGATAGTTTTTCTTGTTGCTGTCACCTCAGCACAAATGGTCAGCAAGCTCCTACCCATGGCTGAATCAATTTAGACATCCTTTTATAGATGCAAGATGGTGCTGAGACCACACCTTAAGTTCATCACTAAGGTGGTCTGAGAATTTCGCCTATAACAATCAGTTAATCTGTCAGTCTTCTCCCTGAACCACACTTGATGACAGGAGAAAAGAAGCTATATATGCTGGACATTTCAAGAGTCTTGTTTCATAACTTAACAAGACCACGCCTTTCAGACTGTCTCCATGACTCTTTGTGGCCATATCTGGCCAATGGCGAGGCCAATCAATTTCATCAAAGAGTCTCTAAGTGTATCAGACAATGTATTTCCACCTGCTATCACTCTGCTGGCAAGCTTCTCCCTCCAAACAAGACATACTCCACTAGGGCAGAGCATCTTAAGCCTGCCTCAGAAATGTGCCAGTGTCTGAATGTGCCAGTGTCTGTAAGGCAGCAACATGGAGCGACCAACTGACCTTTGTTAAACATCACACCCTTAGCATGGCAGCCAGGTCTGGTGCCAAATTTGGGAGAGCAGTGCTTCAATCATTGTTTGATTGACTCCTCATTCCCACCATCCAGGGGATAGTCTTTGCCTATCACCTGCAATGGGCTCCACAGTGACCCATACTCAAACAAGAGAGAACAGTTACTTACAGTGCACTAACTGTGGTTTTTAGAGATATTAGTGTGGATCCCACAACCTGCCCTCCAGCCACACTTTTCATCATGCTCAGCAATACAGGCTTTGAATTGTAAGGGAACTGAGGGAGGGCCATGGCTGCCCCACCCTTTATGTCCTTGTATGGGGAGGCACAGGACATACATGGCCCAATTGGACACAGTTATTTAAAAGACTCCAATCTCATGCACATGAGGTGCATACACACTTACAGTGTGATCCAAATTGACTACAACATCTCAAAGAACCACTGTTCTGTTGGATAAGTAACCATTCCTTCCCTGTCTCACAAGAGGGTTTGGAAGATACCTCAATAGTTGTTTGTGAGATACTCAGATATTACAGTGCTGAGTGCCATAGAAATTCCCATGAGGAAATTAATAATTCTGTATTCAGTGCAGTGAATGGTGCACAGAAAATAAAGCATGGGGACCACATATTGAATGATGGGGATAAAACAAAATATTGAACAGTTGTCTCGATACCAGTACACCACCCATCCTGTGCACTGAATGAGGCAGTGGACACGTGGAAAACATGGGATGTGACCATATCGTTAAAACCTGTATCATAATATATATGCACAAGGGGGGCAAATTATTAAGGTTTCACAGGCTACCTTAATTTGGGCATTTTCTAACTTCTGAGTGCTTGACTTTGCAACCTTAACATACTTTTAGCACTTTTTGGTATGCAGTATACAAAAAGGGGTTCATTTCCTCTTATGGGTTTCCCTCCCCACTCTTTTCAGATATGCCGCCAGGAGAGAGACTTCTGTCCATGCCACCTTGAAAGAGAGATGTAGATGATAGGAGCCCCCAGATGCTGCAGTGATGAGAGAGATAGAAATGCATGTTAGTAATTATCACTTTTATTATGTGGACGTCAGTAGGCTGGATATATTTTCTTGGAATTAATATAGTTCCAGAATGAAATCATATTCTCTTTCTTCTTTGTTTTCATGTGACCTAAGATGGCAATCATGAATAGTAACTATTTTGTATATAGCATTCCTGTTAGACTTTGACTGACATTGACCTAGGACAATCGTTAAAAACAATAATCCTTCACCTGGCTTTCTGGAGGGAGAATTTTTTGTGACCACTTTGAAACATCCGCCTCTACCCCCTCCTGAAACAACTGGAAACATTTCTGAGATTTAAACAATGTTTTTGCAAATGTTGGTTTCATTTGGCTTAAAAAATACAGCTTTATCCCCCTTTGTCCTAAAATTCTGCAATTCAGAGGTTGTCGGAGAACACAGGATATTGGCTTTGGTATTCCACTGCTGTTACGGTTGTTATATGGCACAGTGGAAACTTGTTAAACCTTCCTTTAGTATTCCAGGTCTCTATCCATTTCAGAGACATGCAGAATTATAACTAGGGAGCACTTCAATTCATAAGAAACAGGCAGTAACAAAAGAAAAGAAAATTTTTCACAATGACATCTTAAAGTAGCTTTTTATTCCATGTTAAAGATGCATCAGACTAAATGACTGAGCTATATTATTGCAATTCAAGGAATTTTCAGCCAGTGATTAGGAAATGCCATTAAAAGGAAAATGATCGGCTATAAAAGTCCTTCCTCGATAAAATGTGTTGACCTAATGGATATTCCTCAAAGGTAAGTCAAACTGTTATGTGATGTTCTCTTATCGATTGTTGATTCTGTCTGTACCTCTGGGGATAGAACAGCAAAGAAATGTTTTGAAAGGAAAAAGAGTGACCTTTTCTATGGAGGCATTTTAATGCAGTGAAATGCCGAAATAACTAACCAAAAATATAGCAAAGGGGAAAAACAGTCTTGTAATATTATAACCTATGGCAAAAGAGACATTTTTATGCATTTGGTACAAAATAATTCATAATACAGTGCCTTGTAGCTACAATGTAGTTTTCTTCACTTAATATAAACTATAATTTCAAACTAGTTCTTTACATCCATACAGATAGTAGATTTTTGGCTGAAGATGGTAAGTTAGAAGCCTTCCCTTTGTATAGGAAATACCAAGGTTCCAACTGGAGATGGTGTTAAAGTGCTGAACATCCTCCTGTGAAGACAGTAAAAAGGAATCAGTTTCCAGTGGCAGTCCTAGGTATAAAGGTGACATGTTGAGAAGAATGCTCTCTTATTTTTCTGTTGGAGTTCAGTATTTCAGTCAACAGTAGTAGTATTGTTCACAGATCAGAAGTTCTCTATTTTCATATCCTCAAATAGATTTAGTAGATGATGCAATAAGTAAAACGAAGTAAAATTATTTCTGTAATCGATGTTATCTAAAGGTCACCATTATTTCTGATGCCACACTTGAATCACATGTCCTAGGAAATCTTGTTTGCTAGCTCTAGATGCCTCTCAAAGAGGATTGTATACTTTGATCTAGACTGCTTTGAAATGAGACTAGATCAAAGCACACTAATGAACTGCTAGTGCACATCAGGAGGATGAACATGGACAGTTAGTGTGCAGCAGGCTAGTGTGGGGTAGACTTACACCCCAGGTTGCTGTGAATTAAATGTTTGTGTAGACACCCCAAAGTATATACATGCATTACAGAGAATCCACTCTGACTCATTCTGCATCAGTTTCTTTTTAATCTAAAGAGAGCTAAACCATCCATTCTAAACATACTGAAGTTCAAATCCCAAGAGGAGAAGGGATGGCAAGTATGGATCTATAGAAGGTTATGACCTTTAAGAGAACTTCTTCAATTATGGGTACTGTGGGTAATTTCTCTTTGGATCACCACTCCTAGAAACTACGCAGTTACTGTATGCTGTTTATACAGCCATAACTTTGAACACAACATACAATATGAAAATGCTATAGAACTATTGAACATATTGTAAACATGCCAATCACAAATCATGGAGACAACTTGATAACAAAAATTAAACATAGGAAGAAGAAAAGAACTAGGCATTCAGGTTAGAAAGTGTTTTTGTAATATAGGTAAAACCAAGTGCTCATGTGTTCCTAACACTGTTTAGACAGAAAAGTTTATCTGTGTTTTATGTTTCATATTTGGTGCATGATAGTGCTCATAAAACAAGAGAAGCTAAGATCAGTGACTAGTGTTATGGAAGTTTAAATCTGTGCATGGGCAACTTGATTTGGCACTAATTGACCAATGCCTCTATCTATCACAATAACAAAAGCTTAATTCCATCTGTATTTGGAAGTTAGGTAAAAATGAGCCAGTTGGTTTTCTCATGTTTGGGTTTCCCTGCACTTTCTGGTTCCCTCTGGAATCAGAAGTAGAAGTACTGGGAAATTCCTGAGATTCCCAGGCCAATGATGGAGAGCAATGTAGTTCAGGCAGGTATACAAGCTTTTGAGTTTATCCAAATCTTTGTGGCTACCCCATCATTTCTTGAATCTCCCCACAACTGCATCTTACATCTGCTGTGAACTGTAATAACTCCTGTCTACTTTAGGCAAGGCTGCCAAATCTCAAAAATTCTGTGGAGATTTTGTAAAGTAAGCCATAATCTCACTAGAGATTAGATTGATGACTCAAAACTACTTTCACTGTCACTGAAGATACCCTTGAACCTGGCTCTCTACTGGGTGGTGCAATTGAGCCTTGTGATGCACTTTATGTACTCCACACAAGTGTAATATAGAAGTAAAAAATTCCCTGCCGGGGATGTGCCCTGCCCTGCAGAATCAGTATGACCTGTCAGTTAGAGCAGTTTCCACTCTAGGAAATGGGAAAAGGGCACTCAGCAGGTGTTTTGTGATTTTCTTCACAGCGTAAGAAGAAATGGTGCTAGGAGCCCCTAGGGAGCAACTTGAGGCCTGCACTCATCTTAGGAAGGCTAACAGATAAGGCTATTTGATTTCTTTTTTATTCCTTTAAGAAGACTGAAGGGATCCTGCCTGGGTTTGGAAGTGTACTCTTTCCAGAATCAAAGCTGAGGGAAGTCTGGGTCTCTTTCCCTAGAAATAGTCAAGAGCTTCAAAAAACAGGATTATAATTGGAAGATGGACCCTTAAGGAGGGTGTTATGAGGGTTATTTCAATATAACAAGTCTACATGGGGTGATGTTCGGTAAATGAAGTGAAGCCTTGCAGATCTGGGGATTGGTCCTGCTTTGAGCAGGCGGTTGGACTAGATGACCTCCTGAGGTCCCTTCCAACCCTGATATTCTATGATTCTATGATCTTCTGTGGGTTGCCTGGCCATGCCTCTGATAACAAAGACAGCAGCAGTTATAAACTCTTCTTTAAAAAGCTGGCTATGGTGTAATAAAAAGTCACTAACACCCATTTGGACTTCCCTTCTCAAACATGTAACTCTTCAAACATGAAAAAAAAATATTTCCTAATAGTTTAGAGAGCATACACAGCAGTTGCAATCAGTTTCCGTGTGGTGGAGGTTCTGACTTGAGAGCAGTGAAGACTGTGCTTTAGAGACTGGAACTGCCTTCCAATATGTATGCAAGAACATGACATGAGTAATCTAATGGTCTGAGTGATCTGGAGAGTCTTTAGAGTAAGTCTTGTGGATACATATGCTTATTATGCTCCAAGATGGGAAAAAGGGGGATGATTTGCCCTATCACTACAAGGTTTGTAGAGGTTAACACACACCTGTTGGCTAACTCTGACGTAACCACACATTTTTATTCAGTGTCAATGCATGTTAAAATTTTACCTCATTTTAGCTAACTGTGCTTAGGACTGAGCTGGAATGGCTAAATAAAGGTAAAAAATGTTAATATATATCTACACTAAAGAAAAATCTGTAGTTAGCTAATTCATGAGTTAGGTGGATTAATCATGATCTCTTTTCCTAATTTAGACAAACCCATAATAAGTCAGTAGAATGAAGTAATCAAATGGATTAATACATCTGATACTTTCTGTTTTAACCAAGAATATTATATTCTTTAAAAATTCCACTGTACAAAACAAATGAATTTTTATATTCAGTGTGACTCAAGCTCAGTTTAAGGCCTTTTTCCTCCCATCAACCCACCCAGACATGGTATTTTTTGTGGGTTTATTAAAAGAAAATCCTTTCTTATATTTCTCCTTTTCCTTAACTCATTTGATTGAACATTAGTAATGACGGATAGTATATAATCTCCTTTTTGTGAGTTCCAGCACAAATCTATAGAAGAAATTAGCGAGTCTGATTCTGTCATCACTTATTGTAATATAAATCTAGAGTCACTGAACTGAAGTCAATGGAGTGACAGCAGTGTGTAACAGTGAAGGAGGAAAATCCAGCTTCTGGTTTCTAGAAGCTTAATCTTATTTTTATTTTTAATATCAATTCCGCTGCCACCATGCAATAAGCCTCTTCTTCCCAAATCTGGACCTTAGCATCCAAAATCTGTGTGCTTAACATGAAACTCCCCCAAGCTTAATTAC